>NC_091447.1:54585085-54885085 GCF_964237555.1 Oryctolagus cuniculus
ATATGAGCTTCCTGGATCACTCTTTTGATGTTTCTCATTAGTTATGTAAATTCTTGGTCCTTATTCCAAATTTCCTTATCTCTGCTCTCTCTCATTTTCCCTCTGATATTCCATTTACACGTGTTACATCTTTTAATATCTAGCTGTTTGGGGGTGTTCTGTTATTTTTAGACTGTTTTATATTTCAGTGTACAGTCTACTGTAAGTTATTCAAAATATTCTTATAGCTTTTCCTTTTGCTTCTTCCTTAGAATTCTCATCTTTCTGCTTACATTATCTGTCTTTTCTTGCATGTTGCCTACTTTCTCCATGAGAATCCTCACCATATGAATAACGGACATCTTAGACGTCCAGTGTAGTTGTCATCAGTGCCATCTCAGAGTCTGCTTCGGATACGCGCTTTCTCTCCTCAGGTTGCATTTTCTTTTCTTTCCGTTGTTATAGCTCATAATGCTTTCTTGAGAGCTGAGCTGAACATCTGGCCTTGTTTTGGCCTTCCATGTGGTCTCTGAGCTTCCCAGAAATACCTCAACTAGAATCTGTTTGTTTCAGTTCTTACATCTGCATTCGCTGTTACGCCAGAGCACTGTTGGTGTGGCAGCAAGAAGTGACTCTGGGGAAACAGTCTAGAATCTTGAGGTTACTGCTCAATGTTAAAAGGGGCCTCTGCCCAGGGTTCTGACCTTTTTTGTCCTCTTCGGTGATGCAGAAAAAGCAGAAGGGGCTGGAGCAGGGGAAATGTCAAAGTGAGATAAGTCTCTGGAAATGTTTTTTTCCCTAGCTTCTACATCAACATAATAGAGAATATTCTAGGGCTACTTCACGACATACACCTATTCTTCCCCTGCCATAGCCACTAGACAATCTCTCTTGGCCTTTTTAAAAGATTTATTTTATTTGTTTGAAAGGCAGAGTTACAGAGAGAGAAGAAGGGAGAGATAGGGAGAGAGCATCTATCTATTGGTTCACTCACAAAATGGCCGTAACAGCTGGGGCTGGGCCAGGCCAAAGACAGGAACCAGGATCTCCCATTTGGATACATCTTCTGATGCATTCCCAGGTGCTTTAGCAGGGAGCTAGATCAGAAGTGCAGCAGCCAGAACTTAGCTGGCACCCATATGGGATGCTGGTTCTGCAGGCAGTGGTTTAACCTGCTGTGGCACAGCGCCACACACTGGCTCCTCCCTTGGCCCTTTACCGTGGGACTCTCCTGAGTTCCTGGGACTGAGCTCATGACAGTGTGCAAGACATGGGTTTTTCTCTCTTCAAAATCATTGTGGATGGAAAACAGCTGGATGAGTAGGAGAAGAGCTGAGAATGGCAGACGATGAGTGCTGAGATGGCAAGTGCATGAAGTGTAACAGCAGTGATGAGTAACATAAGCACAGTGATTACTCCTCAGAACCCTGGCATATTCTGATGGGTGAGGGAGAAGACTGGACTGGAAGGGAAACAGAAGGACTAATTGAAAGTCCATCCAGGGGCTGGCACTGTGGCATAGGAGGCAAAGTTGCCACCTGCAGTGCCAGCAATCCATATGGGTGCCAGTTCTAGTCCCAGCTGTTCCACTTCCAATCCAACTCTCTGCTGTGGCCTGGGAAAGCAGTAGAAGATGGTCCAGGTGCTTGGGCCCCTTCCCCCACATGGGAGACCTGGAAGAAGCTCCTGACTCCTGGCTTCGAATCAGTTCAGCTCCAGCCGTTGCAGCCATCTGAGGAGTGAACCAGAAGATGGAAGACACCTCTCTCTCTCTCTCTCTCTCTCTCTCTGTCAAATAAATAAATAAATAAATCTTTAAAATAAAAGTCCATCCAAGGGGCAGCTGGATGCTCAGATATGACCCACCACCATAAGCATCAATATTCACCCCCTCCTGTGCTGGAGAAAGGAAGCAAAATCTGGAATGACCTTGACTGGGGGCTGATCCCAGTCAGAGCAGGGGGCACAGATGGACAACCATCATGAAAGCAGTTTGGGGTAAGAGAATTAGTGAAAAATTGCCCACTCGTTTTCTGCATGCCACAGTGCTATAGTGCTCAAAGAACATACAAGCACAAGAGTGAGTGGGCGAATGAATCAGTGATTCAGCCAGTTGGGCTACCAAATATTTACAGATTTATAGCCCGAGATTTTTCAATTTGATCAAATATTTCCCTGGAAAGGAAGATTAATCTGAAAGATTGTTAGTTGGAGACAAGCATGAGTACACAGACGTGAGAACCGTGCAGTGAAGAATGCCCCCTCCCTGGCAAGCAGACCTGCGTGATGCAGGCACTTGGACTACCTGTGTGTCTCACTTCCAAGCATTTGCCGTCAGAGACAAGCGGAGGAGCCAACCCCCATAAAATGGACGGTTACGGAGACCCAGCACCTGACCCTCTCCCACACCAGCAGTCAATGGAGATTTTAATAAAGGAGCAGCAATTTTGTTCAATCTTTCCAAAGCCCCGAAATCATAATTCAAATTATATTCCCAATGTAAGAAATACGCTAGAATTTATGTCAGCATTCACACTGCGTATTTAGTGCTGCAGTGCCTAAAGCACTCCCCACGTGTCTATACGTCTGCCAGATTAATAAACGACATCTACATCTACCTGCATTGGATTTCTTTTTAGGAGTCTAAATGTAGAACAGGGCAGGTGAAACAGTACAGGAGTGTGGAAGAAAGATCAATATTATTGTGAATACGAATGCAAAACTCTGTATCTAGGACCAGTAAAACAAATAAAACAGTGTATGCAAAGGGCCATGCATGATATTATTATTAGGCTCATTTCAGAAATGCAATATGGATGTTATGTTTTTTAAAAATCCATTAATATGGGGCTGGTGCCGTGGCACACTAGGTTAATTCTCCACCTGTGGTGCCAGCAACCCATATGGGTGCCGGGTTCTAGTCCTGGTTGCTTCTCTTCCAGTCCAGCTCTCTTCTGTGGCCCAGGAGGGCAGTGGAGGATGGCCCAAGTGCTTGGGCCCTGCACCCACTTGGGAGACCAGGAGGAAGCACCTGGCTCCTGACTCTGGATCGGCGCAGCTCCGGCTGTTGGGGCCATTTGGAGAGTGAACCAACAGAAGGAAGACCTTTCTCTCTGTCTCTCCCTCTCACTGTCTATATACGGGGAAATTAGGCACACGAGGTAATTCAAAGATGGCGCCCAAAGGAAGTAAGGTGGGCAGAACACAAAGTTGTTTACCACAAATGCTGATTGACTACACAACATCAGGGGAAGTGACGACAACTAATGACGAGTGTACAGACATGTGGCTAGTCCTATAAGAATTGCCCCGTAAAATGATCTTTTAAGTGACTGGTTGGTCCTTATGCCCTGCCCCAGTGATTGCAGTTTTGTGCTTTAAAAGGCTCTGTTACACGGGAAATAAATGAGTCCCTGCGTGACATGGCTCCCGCTGCGTCTGACTGTCTCTGGGTTCGCGAGGCTGGGACACGGGCGAGCGGCGCACGTACCTTTCCTCGGGCCCAGTCCATCCTGTACAGGTGGACTAAGACCCTGCACCTATAAATCTACCTGTCAAATAAATAAAATAAAAAATCTTTAAAAAAAGTAAAAATCCATTAATATTATTAACAACTGATTAAAGTATCAAAAATTTTGGTTTAGCAACAGATGCAGAAAAAAGACATTTCATACATAAACTTCATTTGAGATTAAACAGACAGAAGTGAAATAATTACTATTAGAAAATTAGAATTTGGGGCCAGTGCTGTGGCATAGGAGGTTAAGCCTCAGTCTGCAGTGTCAGCATCCCATATGGGTGCCAGTTTCAGGTCCAGGTGCTCTACTTTCTATCCAGCTCCCTGCTAATATGCCTGGGAAAGCAGCACAAGATGGCCCAAGTACTTGGGCACCTGCACCCATGTGTGAAACCCAAAAGTTCCTGGTTCCTGGCTTCAGCCTGGCCCAGCCCTGGCTATTGAAGCCATTTGGGGAGTGAACCAGTAGATGGAAGATCTCTCTCTCTCTCTGTCTCTCTCTCTCCTTCTCACTATATCTCTGCCTTTCAAATAAATAAACAAATCTTTTTTTAAAAAAGGAAATTAGATTTTAAAAAATAATTTCTGTGACTTGATAGAAGACATCAACAAAAACTGCCTTTGAGGTAAAGAACAAAATAAAGATGCATGCTTCTGACTCCTATTAAGCACGTATCAAACATTTGAGCTACGACTGTAAAGTGCAAGAAAGAAATTTTAAAATGCATGAGATTCAGAGAGAAAAAAACTATATCTTATGCATGTGATTTGGTTGCATAATAGAAAAATTTTAAATATGGATCAAGTATTACAATGAATAAAAGTAAATAATAAGAAGACTGGATATAATAGCAATATTTTTTAGAAATCAATATTCAAAAAGCCTTTACTTGTCTACATATCAAATAAAGGGAGCTTAAAAGAGATATGATTTATAATAATATGAAGACTATAAATAATCTGGAAGTAAATCTAATGAAATACTTGGAAGACTTCTATAAGACCCTTATTAATATTGAATCTTGAAACACACACACAGGCACAGACATCACATCATATAATGAACTGGAACAGGGTACTGATGGTTTGCAAGATTCATTATTTTAGAAATTCCACTTTTCCATGACTTTATCTAAAGTCTTCATCAAACCTAAGGAAAGCTTTTTTTTCCCAATTTCTTGTTTATTTATGTGTCTGTGTATGAGCAGAATGATCCACTGATCCCTCCACACCTCGGTAAGTGCTAGGCAGTGAGAGGGGGACAGATGGAGAGGCGAGCCTGACCCACACAGGAAGAGTTACTCTGCAGTGACGCTCACTGAACACACCGATCGCAGCCGCTGAAGGGGATCAGCAGAGGGAGCCAAGAGCCCAGAGGCAGGGAAGGGGGTCCTGCGTCCATCACTGGGGAGTAACTGTGATGCAACGAGGGCTCATCTTCATGGGAAAACCTGAAGTCAGACCCCATCTGACAACAAAGCCACCCCATTCCTGATGGATTCTAAACCAGAATTCTAAAGGGAATGTTTTGACCTTCATAGACAATCATATCAGAACTTATCAAGACCTTAGATGAAAACTTTCTTAAGATAGCCATAGAAAACATTTTAAAGATAAATACTGATATATTTACAACAAAAATAGGTTGTCAGCACCAAAATACCATGAGCATTGTGAATATGTAAGCCATCAATTTATAAAAAATATATAAACAAGCACATAAAGTATATAAGAATAAAATTAAATATCTAGCTAAAAATGATCAAGACTTCAACAGCCACTGAACATAATAAAAATTCCACTTGCCGGGGCCGGGGCTGTGGCGCAGCAGGTTAAGGCCCTGACCTGAAGTGCCAGCATCCCATATGGCGCCAGTTTGAGTCCCGGCTGTTCCTCTTCCCATTCAGCTCTTTGCTGTGGCCTGGGAAAGCAGTAGAAGATGGCCCAAGTGCTTGGGCCCCTGCACCCACATGGGAAACCCAGAAGAAGCTCCTGGCTCCTGGCTTTGGATAGGTGCAGCTCCAGCCATTGCAGCCAATTGGGGAGTGAACCAGCAGGTGGAAGACCTCTCTCTCTGTCTCTACCTCTCTCTGTAATTCTGTCTTTCAAATAAATAAAATAAATCTTTGAAAAAATTCCACTTGCCAACAAACGTATGAAGCTTTGTTCAACATTATTGTCACTCTGAAAACACAAAATAAATGCAAAAGAGACCACTGCTAAGCAATAGGCAAATGTTAAGACACTTTCTTAGAATTCTTCAGAGGGACAGAGTGAACAGACAGATGGATAGACAGACTTGGGGGTTGGAGGTTTATCATGGGCAATGGCTCACTGAATTATAAAGGGTGAGAATAGCACAACAGGTCATCTGTAGCCTGAAGACCCAGGCAAGCTGGTAGCATGGATCACTCCAAATTTAAAAGCCTGTGGAACAGGGAGGTCAGTGGCTCAAGCCTCAGTCATAGGGCAACAGCCCGAGAACTCAGGAGGCCATGGGTACAAGGCCTGGGGTCTAAAGCCACCATCTACAGCTCAGTTTCCAAATGCAGAAGCAGATGCCTAGCTCCATAAGAGACAGTGAGAGGCACACAGAGAGAATTCACCCCTCCACTGTCTTTTCATATGATCTTGCCCCCAGGGGGTTTGATTGGTGTCTTCCCACATTGAGAAGGGACATTTTCCTCCACTGTCCAGGGGCTCATACTCCAATGTCTTCCATAAACATCCTCACAAACACACCCAGAAATACTCATAATGTTCATCAATTATCTGGGTATCCCTTAATCCAGTCATGCTTGTAGGGAGCAACTCGGACTAGACTGTTACTGGAATTAAGACTTATTCTATGCATCTGCTCTCCCACAATATGGTGCTGGGAGAGGAGTAAACAGCTTTTACACAGCTGCCTCCAGTTCAACCAGTAACCTGCAGGAGCTGATCCCGCTCCTGATTGGAGGAGAGCAGCGTACTCGGCATGTGGGTAGCAGAGTTGGGATTGGAGGAGAGAGACAACATGCACCAGGAACATCTATCTGAAGGAACACCTACCTGAGCAGCCCCCAAGAGAGCCGGCCGGCGGTGTGCCGCTCCCCCGCGGAAGTGGGGAAAGTGGCAGGGGGAACCACCCTTCCACGGAGGTGGAAGGGTCGGTAGCCAACCCGGGAAGAACCAGCAGCAAACCCGGGAAGGGCCGAGTAGACAAAAGAACAGCGCAGGGTCCTGTGTCGTTCCTCCACGAAGAGGGGGAGCGACATAATGGTGCCGTGACTCGGATAGGAAACCTAGGCAGGGTTTAGTGTCGTTCCTCCACAAAGAGGGGGAGCGACAATGCTGACAGCTGAAGTTAACTGTCATGACATCCTCTATGAACAAGCATCAGAGAACAGGGCTACAGCAACCCTCAGGCATGATGGGAAAAGTTATTGTCTTAGTACATTTCCGCTGCTATAATGTAATCCAGGGGCACTACCGTGGCACAGCAAGCTAAGCTGCTGCTTGCAATGCCAGCATCCCCTATCAGAGCACGGATTCAGGTCCCAGCTGCTCCCCTTCTGATCCCTGCTAACGCACCTGGGAACACAGTGGATGATGGCCCAAGTACATAGGCTCCTGCAGCCCACATAGGAGACCCACATGGAATTCCAGGCTCCTGGGTTGGATCTGGAACAACAGCCCTGTTCACCGGGGGAGTGAGCTACCAGGTGGAAATTACCATATATACATACATTCTCTCTCACTCTCTCTCTCTCTCTCTCTCTCTCTCTCCACCCCACTGTCATTTAAATGCATACATACTGTTTTAAAACATTAAAGTATAATACAATACTTGAGACTAGGTAATTTATAAAGAAGAGAAAGGTGTTGGCTGACGGTTCTGGGGGCTGACTGTCCAAGACTGAGAGGCCCTCCTCACTGTATCATGTCATAGCAGAAGGGCAAAAATGAGAGCAAGAGACAGACAAAGAGGGACTGAACTTGTCTTCCGTAAGTCCCCTTTCCAGCAAGGACAGACTCACTCCCACAGCACTGTATGATCCATTCTGCCCTCACGGTCTAATTCTCTTCAGTTTCCATCACTTGATACCATTACCAGGGTGGGTGTGGGCGTGTAGCACCATGGTTGAACCACTCCTCAGGATGCCCCATCCCACACAGAGTGCCTGGGCTCAGGTCTAGGCTCGGCCCCCAATCCCGCCTTCCTGTTAATATAGACCCTTGGAGGCAACAAGTGATGGCTTTAGAGGTTGGGTCCCTGCCACCCACATTAGACCTGGCACCCACATGAGGCTCCTGGCTTTAGCCTGGCCCAACCCAAGCTATTGTTGGCATTTGGGGAGTAAACCAACAGGTAGAAGATCTATATTTCTATCTATATGCCTTTCAAATAAACAAATACATTTTAATACTGTTCCAATGGAATTGAATTTCCACATGCATTTGGGAAAGGACAATCATTAAAACCATAGCAAATGTGTTCGTTTCAGCAGCACATATACTAAAACCACAGCAATTGCACATCTCATTTTTGGGAAAACCAACCCCTTACATCTTCATAACTCAAGAAATTTCACCCCTAGATATAGACCTCAAAGAAATCTTTGTATATGTGAATTAGGAGTTTGCATAAGAGTATTAAAAACAGCTTTGTTTGCAGCAGCCCACAACTGCTAACAACTGAAATTTCCATCAGTAGATTAAACAAATTGTAGTATATTGTAAAATGGGATGCTACAATGCAATAAAATGGTAACACAGCCACAGGCATCCATGTAGATATATCTTGAAAATATAATTTGAGCAATATAAGCAAATCACAGGAGAACATCTACAGTATGATTCCATTTATATGAATTTCAAAACCAGGCAAAGTTAAACATTCCATTCTTTAAATATTTGTGCATAGGTGATAAAATTATATTTACACAAGCCCAGAGAACGCTATTACAGCTGTTAAAATAGCCAAGGGAGAGGGTGGGTAGATGCAATTAGAGAGGAACAGGCAAGGATGGTACCGGTGATGGTGACAATATCCCACCCCCTGATCTTAGAGGTGATGACATGTGTGCTCACATTGTATAGCTCTTTAAGATAAATACGATTTCTCTTCTGTCCTGTTTAGGTTGTATTTCTGATGAAGAGGATCCCTGCAGGGAATAATACTGCATGAGTGATGTTACCAAGGCACAAACACTATAGTGTACTCATGAAACCAAAAACGAATTGGGATCATTGGAGACAGGGTTGCAAAAGTGAAGGGGTTGAAATTTGATTTTAGAAAAGTACTCTAGTTAGTATGGAAGAACCTTAGTCACTACACGAGAACAGAGAATCATCCTGCGGTCAGCTAGGAGACATATCAAAAGTTTCTGGAAAGAGGTATGGTGTGAGAATATCTGTCAAAAATCATCATATGCAGGCACACATGCAGGAGGTTCGGAAGGGGGTATGGAGGGTACTTTTTGGGTCACTGGATGAAGGGTGCTAATGCTTATTGTAAAGATGGAACACATTCTTCTGCCATGATCAGAGCTCATTTTTGAAAGTGCTACTTCAGTGTTGCCTGCCAGGTGGTTGGACATATAGGTGAGGCAGTGAAGAGAAAATTGTAGGTTAAGTCTTCTTGGAGTTAGAGGGTAACTCTCACTTCTAAACTTTAAAAGAGAAATCAGATAATTATTTTAAATAATGAAAATTAAGACATAGCCATAAATGCCTGTGTTTTATTTAAAAAAAAAAAAAAAGTGAACCACACCTCAGCAGCTACTAGGAAACCCAGATGAAGGAGTTACCTCATGTGACAGAGACTGGCCGTGCGTTCTTCTAAACCAGCTTCCCCTCTATTTCACACGCAATCTGCTTTCTTGGCTTCCCTCTTCCTTTACAGTGAGTGAGTCCTGTCAGCGAGTTGTGTTTTCTTATATAAATTTTGTAAAATATTCTCCATATGATGCTTACGTGACATACCACCTTCCTCAATTAGAGTTATTTGATTTTTTGTCTGTTAATGATCCCCTCCCCACATTATTCTACTACAGACCGATGACATGACCACAGGCACATCACCCGACTCATACTCGCCCCAGCCCTGAAAGATGAGTGGTTTGTCCAGGATCGGGATGACACTCTGAAGACCTCTATACTCATGACAATCATAGACGCATCTCTGCATGTCTGGATTCCCCCACACTGCCGGAGCTCTGTGGGCTGAAGAGGGGATGTGAACTCGGTGTTCTCAAGCCAGAACGCCCAGCAGTCTTCCTGGGATGGATGCTACACAGTAACTGCTTTTGTTTTTGCTTTTTGAATTGCTTTCCTTCCACTCTGTTGTGGTTTGCTCCTGTTTGTGATTAAATCCTGACAATTATAAGAAATAAAATAAAATAAATTTAAAAATATCTCAAATCAACAATATAAACATCTACCTTAAGACAGTGGAAATAGGAGGAGAAACCGAAGCTAAACATAAAGTAAGTAGAGGAAAGGAAACAACAAGTATCAGATCATAAATGAGTGCGATTCTAAAATGAGAATGAAGAGAAGACAAACAGAAAGCTATTTCCTGAAAAGTCAACAAAATTCTCAAACTTTTAGATAATTTGAACAAGAAAAAGAAAGTTCAAATGAACAGAATTATGAAGAATGGAGATTACCAAACTTGAAGGAATAAAATATAAAAAGTTAAATGTCACTAAATTAGATAACTTAGATTAAATACAAAAATATCTAGAAAGATCCAAACCACTGAAACTAACTCAAAGAAAACTAGAAAATTTCTGTAGAGTCGAAAGAAAATACAGACCAACAGTAAATGGATAATTACAAATATATTCACTAATAAACCTAGGTTCTTACAGTTTATTGACTAATTTTAACAAGTATTTAAAGAAGAATTAATAGCAATTTTTCACAACCTTCTTGAAAAATTGAACAGACTCCTATCACATTCAGTGAGGACAGTATTGTTATACTAAAGCTAGAAACAAAGAAAAATCATGGACAAATGTCCCGTAAAAATATAGTTCTAAAATAACCTCATCAAAATATTAATAAACAAATCCATCAATATATAAAATGGATTATACACCATAAATAAGAGATGCTTATTCCAGGAAAGCAAGTTTGTTTTAATATCCAAAAACCAATTAATGCAATAAAGCACATCAATAGAATAAAAAATAAAAAACATTAATATCTCAATAAATGAAGAAAAGCATCAGATAAATCCAGGATTCGTTCATAATCAACATTTTAAAACAATAAACTAGAAATGAACAGGAACTTCTCCAACCCCAAAAGGGACATTACAAACCATCTGCAGCTAACATCATGGTGACTTACTGAGTTCTAAGACTGGAAATACAAGACTTATAACAAGAACAGGAGTCCAGTACCATCGTTTCTTTTCAAAATTGTGTTAGAGATTATGGAAAGTCAACTGTGAAAAAAAATAGAGGGTATCTACATAGGAACAGGAGTAAAACGCTTTCCCTACTATCTGTTCTCTTGCATATAGAAAAACACTACAGAATTCACACATACAAACATACACAATCAATAGAACTTGTCAATAAGTTGAACAAATACGGAAGGCTCAAGATTAACAAAATCAGCTTCATTCATTCCATGACACGTGTGTCTCAGTCCTTTTGGGCTGCCATAACAGAAATACCTTGAGCTGTGTGGCTTATAAACAAATGGGTCTCAATTTTGGATGCTGGAAGTCCCAGACCAAGTCACCCACAGATGTGTGTGACAGCCAGCTTCCTCATGCCTGGGATTTTGTCCTCACATGCTGAAAGGAGTGAGGGGCTACAGGTCACGGTTTGCAAGCACTGATACCATTCGTGAGGGCAGGACCCCCCAAAGACCCCGTCTCCCACTCATCCCCTCGGATGCCAAGCTGTCAGCACGTGAATTGGCAGATGACGCAAGCTTTCAAGCCAGAGCAGTTTCCACCGACAATCCACAAATGAAATTAAGAAAGTGATTCCATGTATAACACCAAAATAAATAAAATACTGAGGAATAAGTTTTTTCTCAGAAGATTACACTGTAAAATTCCAAAGCATTGTTAAAAGATATAGTAAAACTCAAAAATAGGAAACCACCCATGCTCGTGATTCACAAGGTTTAATTTTTCTCAAGATATCAAGAGTTCCCAAATCTGATCTAAAAATTCAACATAAAACCTGACTCTGCACTAACCTCTTGCAGACATTAACAAACTGGTTCTAAAATTCACATCTAATTTTAAATTGTTCCAAACAGCTTTAAAAAATAAATAGGCCGGTGCCGTGGCTACAATAGGCTAATCCTCCACCTTGCGGCGCCGGCACACCGGGTTCTAGTTCTGGTCGGGGCGCCGGATTCTGTCCTGGTTGCCCCTCTTCCAGGCCAGCTCTCTGCTGTGGCCCGGGAGTGCAGTGGAGGATGGCCCAGGTGCTTGGGCCCTGCACCCCATGGGAGACCAGGAGAAGCACCGGGCTCCTGGCTTTGGATCAGCGTGATGCGCCTGCCGCAGCAGCCATTGGGGGGTGAACCAACGGCAAAAATAAAGGAAGACCTTTCTCTCTGTCTCTTTCTCTCACTCTCCACTCTGCCTGTCAAAAAGAAAGAAAGAAAGAAAGAAAGAAAGAAAGAAAGAAAGAAAGAAAGAAAGAAAGAAAGAAAGAAAGAAAGAAAGAAAGAAAGAAAGAAAGAAAGAAAGAAAGAAAACTTTAAAAGACAAAAGAAGGAAGACTTGGAAACAACAGTGGTCAGGACTGTGATGCAGGCATAAGGATAGCTATCCAGATCCATGCTGTAAAACTGAGATGCCAGAAATAAGCCCACTTGTTGGTGATCAACTGATACCAGCAAGAATTCACTGGAGAAAAATCATTTCCAAATTTAGTGCTGAGACAACTGGATAACAGTACAGAAAAGTTTCAAATTTGACCTCATACCTCACAACAAATATAAAAATTAACTCAAAATGGGTGGTAGATCTGAACATATAAAACATTAAGGAAGAAATTTATGGATAGGTGTTTCTGACCTGGGACCTGGCAAAGGTTTCCTAATGACACCAAAACAAAAAAAGATAAATCGGTCTCCATAAAAATTAAAAACATTTCTGCTTCAAAGAATTTTATTGAGAAAGTACAAAGATAAAATCCAAAATGGGAGAATAGGGGCCAGCAGTGGTTAATCCTCCGCCCGTGGTGCTGGCATCACGTATGGGGGCCGTTTCGAGTCCCGGCTGCTCCTCTTCCACTTCAGCTCTCTGCTGTGGCCTGGGAAAGCAGTAGAAGATGGCCCAGGTCCTTGGGCCCCTGCACCCACATGGGAGACTTGGAAGAGCTCCTGGCTCCTGGCTTCGCATCGGCGCAGCTCTGGCCATTGCGGCCATTTGAGGAATGAACCAACGAAAGAAGACCTTTCTCTCTGTCTCTCTTTCTCACTATCTATAACTCTACATCACAAGTAAATAAATAAAATATTAAAATGGGAGAATACATTGGAAAATCTTTTATCTGATAAAACTTCGGTATTTTGGGGAATCGGTCCCAGGACTGCAGTGGGTACCCAAATCTGGGGATGCTTGAATCCCCGATAGGAAATGGCACAGGACGTGCATATGAGGCATGCATATCCACCCATAGGCTTCACACCATCTCCTATATAGTACGTGTTAAATGTAAATGCTGTGTAAATAGTTGTCACAGCGTTTCAGGAACAGTAACAAGAAGAAAGATATTCAGTGAGATGTAGCTTATTTTTTTCAAGTGTTTTCCATCACATGAAGATGCAGAACGCATGGATACTGAGGCTGACTGTGTATCAGTCATTCTTAGAATGCGGTAATATAACATAACCCATTTAAAAATGCCCAAAAGTTCCGAACATACATTTCTCCAAAACAGATATATAAATGACCAGTAAGCACAAAAAGAATTCTCAACATCATTTATCATCAAAGAAACAAGAACCAAAATCACAACAATGCCACTTCACACCCAGCAGCATAATCAGATTCATAAAGTCCAAAGACAACGGGTGTCAGTGAGGACGTGGAGGAATCGGAAGACGCGTGTCCAGCTGGCGAGACTGTGAGATGTGGTAGTTACTCTAGAAAGCAGCCAGGTGTGTCTTTACAAGGTTCCCATGAGACACACAATTCTATTCCAGAGTTGAAGACTCAAGAGAAGTGAAAACTTATTGACACAGAAATACATAAATGGGGCCCGGCGCTGTGGCACAGTAGGTTAATCCTGCACCGGCAGCACCGGAATCCCATATGGACACCAGTTCAAGTCCTGGCTGCTCCTCTTCCAATCCAGCTCTCTGCTGTGGCCTGGGAAAGCAGTAGAAGATGGCCCAAGTCCTTGGGCCCCTGCACCCACGTGGGAGACCTGGAAGAAGCTCCTGGCTCCTGGCTTCGGATCGGTGCAGCTCTAGTTGCTGCGGCCATCTGGGGAGTGAACCAGTGGATAGAAGACCTTTCTCTCTGTCTTTCTCACTGTCTGTAACTCTACCTCTCAAATAAATAAATAAAATCTTAAAAGAAATACGTAAATGAATGTTTATAGCAACAGCATCCATAATAGCCAAAATATGGAAGGAACTCAGATGTCTATCAGGCTTTAAACAGATAAACAATACTACTTAGTCAGGAAAGGAGTGAAACACAGTTAGAGGCTGCAGCCTGGCAAGTACTGTGCTAAGAGAAAAAGAAGCCACATGAGTGCATATATTGTATGATTCTATTTATATGAAATCTCTCAAATTGGCAAATATTTGAGACAGAAAATAGATTGGTGGCTATCTAGGGCTGAAGATGGAGAGTGAGTACTGGTAGCTCAATTGTATGTGGTGTCCTTTGTGGGTGATGAAAAACGTTCTAAATTATGTTAATGATTACACAATTCTGTGAGTATAGTGAAACCAATTTTTTCATTTGAAAAACAGTATCATCAATGAAAATTTAAGACAGGGTCAACAAGAATGTGGCATGTTTTTCTAGGAAGAATCAGTACCATTTGAAGCAGAAAAGCTCTTAAAAAAAATAAGCCAAATCCTCGTCTATTTCCTTGTATCAAGGAAAACCATCAGCCTTTCTCTTTATCGCCCTGGACCCAGTTACTTTTCTCTTAAATTTTCCTGCACAAAATCTTGGAGGATAACAATAAGTCTAAGAACAGGAGAGCTGAATATGGTTGTTTAAGCTTCCTCCTTTTAACACACAGACAGGCTTTTAGTCAAACTCCTGTGAGATCTGGGGCCATCTCATGTACAAACAGCTCTCCAGTACACATAAAGCTCAAATTATTATTTTTTCTTTATATTACCATATTATTTAGAATGAACAAAGCTAAAATTAATGAAAGAGGTGCTACATTCTAAGCTGCATCTGTTTCAACGCCCCTTTCCTGTCCATTTGTCCAGAGAACACATGGTCTCCAGCACATGCACTTTCCTTTATGATGGCGTGGTTCTCTCCCAGCACTCACTCTGACCCAACACTGCAACATGGTGCCTGTGTGTCCCTCAGCTCTCCCTACATGAAGATTTGGAAGACATGGAAGATCTCCCTACATTGCCATCTCAGCTCCTGCACAGCTCTTCTCGGTCACTGCAACTCAGTCCATGAGTCACGTTTGCCTTTCTCCTCTCTTGTCTCTAAGGCAAGCTCCACTGATGCCACTGGCCTAACAGGCTATAGCTTCCCTGGGGTCCCACAGTGTGCAAGCTCCTGGAGCATGGTGTGGGTGGGCAGCACTTTGGGACCAGCCACTGCTGGCATCGCAGCCCCAGCCTCTGCTGCTGGGCTCCAGCAACACCAGATCCTGGTGCCCAGAGCACTCTGCTGTTTTCTTTGACTTTTGGTTCTGTTCCTTCCTTCCCTTCCTTCTTCCTTTCCCCAATTCCAGTCTCCATTTACTCAGAACAGCCCTCCAGTTTTTAAAAGTCAGCTTCCAGTTAAGAAATCGTCACCATCTCTGATCCCTCTTGGCACCGCCTCTTCCATACATCTCATCTGCAGCTCCTTATACACAATATAGTCCAGCGAACATGTGTCACTGACCATTTCACTAGCTGAGTAAACTACACATTTTCTTGAAAAGTCAGCATACAATATCAATCAGTAATTCACAAAGGGCTTCTATTATAACTAGTATTTGAGTAAAATAACCTTAAACATTTAATATGTATTGAATGATTCCATTTATTTAAAGTGCATGTTTTGATACCTGCACACAAATATACAAAAAGTATGAAAGGACAAAGGTGCTAACAGTTGTTACCTTTTTTAAAAAATATTTTTATTCATTTATTTGAGAGGTAGAGTTACAGTGAGAGAAAGACAGAGAGAGAGGTCTTCCATCCATTGGTTCACTCCCCAAATGGCCCCAACAGCCGGAGCTCTGCCGATCTGAAGCCAGGAGCCAGGAGCCTCTTCTGGGTCTCCCATGCAAGTGTAGGGGTCCAAGGACCTGGGCCATCTTCTACTGCTTTCTCAGGCCACATCAGAGAGCTGGATTGGAAGAAGAGCAGCCAGGACTAGAACCCAGCGCCCAGATGGAATGCCAGCACCGCAGGCCAAGGATTAACCTACTGCTCCACGGCGCCGGCCCCAACAGTTGTTACCTTTGAGCTGCACAATTTATGAGAAATTCTTTATGCTAGTGTTTTTGCAAAATGTCATATTTCTTTTTTTTTTTTTTGACAGGCAGAGTGGACAGTGAGAGAGAGAGACAGAGAGAAAGGTCTTCCTTTGCCGTTGGTTCACCCTCCAATGGCCGCCGCGGCCGGCGCGCTGCGGCCGGCACACCGCATTGATCCGATGGCAGGAGCCAGGAGCCAGGTGCTTTTCCTGGTCTCCCATGGGGTGCAGGGCCCAAGCACTTGGGCCATCCTCCACTGCACTCCCTGGCCACAGCAGAGGGCTGGCCTGGAAGAGGGGCAACCGGGACAGAATCCGGCGCCCCAACCAGGACTAGAACCCGGTGTGCCGGTGCCGCTAGGCGGAGGATTAGCCTAGTGAGCCGCGGCGCCGGCCGCAAAATGTCATATTTCTAAAATGAATATAATCACCATTTTTAACATTATAAACTTGTTTTTATCTTAATAGGAAAGAATGATTAGGGAATGAAGGTTTAAAATTTACTCAGGGCAGACATTTAGCCTAGAAGTTAACACACCCACATCTCACATCACAGTGCCTGGGTTTGATTCCCAGGTCTGGATCCCAGTTCCAGCTTATCAATAACCCATGCTGATCCCGGGAGGCAGTGGTGATGGCCCAAGTAACTGAATTTTCTCCCACATGGAAATCCTGGATGGAGATTCTGCCTCCTGGCTTCAACTTAGCACAGCCCCAGCTAGCCATTCTTGGCATTTAGGAAGTGAAACAGAAAGTGGAATGATAGAATGTCTCTGTTTCCCTCCTGCCCTGTTAAATAAGTACATAAGTTAAAATATTTTTTTCTTGGGGGCTGGTGCTGTGGCATAGCGGGTTGACCTGTGGCACGGGCATCCCATATAAGTGCTGGTTGATGTTCCGGCTGTTCCTCTTCCGATCCAGCTTGCTATGGCCTGGGAAAGCAGTGGAAGATGGCCCAAGTGCCTGGGCCCCTGCACCTGTGTGGGAGACCCGGAAGAAGCTCCTGGCTCCTGGCTTCAGATAGGCCTAGCTCCAACCATTGCAGCCTTTTGGTGAGTGAATCAGCGAATGGAACACCTTGCTCTGTGTCTCTCCCTCTCTCTGACTGTAACTCTCTCAAATAAATAAATCTTTAAAAATACTTTTCTTAAAATAATTAGGTCAAGCATGACCCAGAGGAGTTTAAGTGTCTTTTTCTTGTGTTAGACTTCAAGGTAAGTAGTGTATCTACCAATCACTGATCTCTTAGATCAGCTGTGTTTGCATATGAACAAGTAGAACAGTCTTTCTTTCTGTTTCATGGATGAAGAAATCAAAGCACAAAGAAATTAAGCAAACTTTCTCAGTGTCTCCAAAGTAGCAAATTGAAAAGTTGCAATGTGTACTCAGCTCTTTCAAGGTTAAACTTTTCGTCAATTCACTGACACTTCTAGAATCCTGTTGCTACATTTCTAGGTCTAAAGTTTCAGTGTGGATAAATTGCTGCATTTCTACTATATGTGTAAATGAATGGCGCATATAAACACAAACCTATTATAACAAGAAAAACCATTTCTACCAACTGTCTGGATATGCAGTTTCTATGATACAGCAACATAAATTGCAAACAATAGGCGTCTGTCATGTGGGTCAAACCATCAAGTTAGACTATCACTATTTTTTTTTATCACCTGCATAGATTAGATTATTCCTTCACTTTAAAGAATTGTTATAACTGTTGCTGAGTGAAAGCTGACTTGTTCAATCCTCTGAAAAATTTCCCCATGCAGGTGTAATTAAACTTGTATTTGCAAATCAGTGAAATGTCCCCTTTGTTTCCATCTAAATGAGTAACACATACTAAAGAAAACAAACTGGCAAGTAATGATGGCCACTTGGGGGCCAGGACTAGGTGTTGCCAGGCATTATGATATTAAATAGCCACAATAATCCCAGAATGCCAAAATTGAAAACTCTGTGTTACAGGTGGTTAAGTGACTGCTTCCACAACTGGGAGGAAGAGAGGGGACAATGGCATTCAGTTCTGGGGTTCTACTGCAAAGTGGGTAACTACAGATATTGTTATTACATAGTTTGTTTCTCTATATAAAGCCAAAAAGAAAGAATTTGTGGATGCTTTCACTATAAAGAAATGTTAAATGCTTAAAAGGACGAATATCATTACCCTGATTGGATATTACAGAATGTATATATGTAATAAAATATCACACAACATCCCATAAACATGTAAAATTTCATGTGTGTCAACATTTAAAAAAGAAAAAAGCTCAGAAGTTCTTATATGTACATATTTACACTTTCTTTTTTTAACTTTTATTTAGTAAATATAAATTTCCAAACTACAGTTTATGGATTACATTGGCTTCACCCCCCCTATAATTTCCCTCCCACTTGCACCCCTCCCATCTCCCACTCCCTCTCCCATTCCATTCACATCAAGATTCATTTTCAATTATCTTTATATACAGAAGATCAGTTTAGTATATATTAAGTAAAGATTTCATCAGTTTGCACCCACACAGAAACACAAAGTGTAAAATACTGTTTCAGTAATAGTTATACATTACTTTACATTGGACAACACATTAAGGACAGATCCCACATGAGAAGTAAGTAAACAGTGACTTCCTGTTGTTGACTTAACAAATTGACACTCTTGTTTATGGCGTCAGTAATCTCCCTAGGCTCTAGTCATGAGTTGCCAAGGCTATGGAAGCCTTTTGGGTTTGCCAACTTCGATCAGAGGCCAACAAAGCCCTGGCAGCAGGCAGGAGACAGATGGAGCAGAAGGATGAGGACAGGAAACCCCAAGTCAGATGAGCAGCGCGGAGAGAGAAGTTGAGATGGCGACCAGGCCAGTGTGACAGATGGAGATGGGGCAGGACGCTGGTCAAAGAACATGAGCTCCTGCCAGAGCAGATGCAGACTGGAGGCTGCAGCACAGGTCTGCCCGCCCCTTCCACGTCTGACAACAGCAAACGTTCCTGGAACTATGCAACGCATCTAACTGACGGAGAATCCACTCCCGCAGTCTGGGGCCGTCTCAGTACAAGCCTTGCCCCGCTCTTACAAAGCCCGGCTTCCCAGGACGTGGTGCTCCGGAGGACAGGCCCCCAGCCGCCACCCAAAGGTAGCCGGCAGCTTCTGAAGGGGGATCCTGATGCCCGGTCTTTGAATTCCCTGAAGGAAGACAATCCAGACAACTCTGGAAAACGTTTGTGTGTGGAGAGGAAAGGGGGGAAGTTGTCTCGCCTCCTCGCTTCACACACGTGGCTCCCAGCCTGGCCTGTCCCGCTGACAGGGCCAAGAGCCCACTGAGGTGAACAGGCTCTTGCTGCTATCAGAAAACCTTCGTCTCTCTTCCTGGAACTGTACAAAGAGCTCAGCTCTGCCAAGCAGAAGCAACAGGCACAGGACTCGAGGTAAACGTGTGCATTTGAATGCTGATGAGTGGAATAGCCCCTACCCCACTGCAACATATAGCACGTGGGCAGAAGACAGACGGGCTCTCCTGGGGTGATGGGCAGTAGTGACCAATAACCTTATTGCCCCCACATTCCCAACTTTAACTTCAGTCCTCTGCAGCAACAGCTATTTCCAGTGGAACTCTGCTGTGTTTGGCAGGTCCTTGCTCAGTCAATACAAAAGACTCATGTGGAGAGAGCCCTCCCTGTGTGCAGATCCATATATGCACACCACCAAACAGGCAGATCCATATACGCATACCTCCTCACACACAGATCCATAGAGGGCCCCCCACCCAGAGATCTATAGAGAACCCGTCACACACAGATCTACAGAGGGCCTCATTATGCACACATCCAAACAGAGAGACCTCATCATCTACAAAGGCCTTTTATGAAAGGAAAATCAGGACGACTAATTTATTTTTTCTTCCGTAGATAATTAGTAGAGTCAGATTTCCAAGGCAACAAATGGAAACTGTACCGTAAAAGACAGATTTAATTATTGAGTGTATTTTTACAGATGCTGGCTTACGAAGGAGATTCATGTGGGCAAACGCATAACCATTAGAATCCAAGGAGTCATCTGAAATGGGCCGAAAAATGTTACCAGAGGCAGGGCCCCTTTCACACAGCAGGCCAATGTCTGCTCCATTGCAGGGTTTTGCCAAGTCAGAAGTCCCGCATGGGACTGCCTGCCTTGGCAGATGAAGAATGGGGTCCACAGCTGCTGCCCCAAACTAATCCGACATGGGTGGAAGTGCAGACGGAACATGAGAGGACAGGAATGGGTGTGGCTGGTCCCACAGTCTCTCTCTGTGTCTGGAACCCTTTCTGCCTTGTAGATCCTTTACTCAGGAAGCAACGTGGACCTTGCTGCTGCCTCCACAGCCGGACTGCGGCTGCGGATGCTGGGTTACTGCACTGCATGGGATCAGCCTGCACGTTTCAGACCACGTAGTTCCTCCATTATGCAAAACCTCTCCAGCCACCCATACATCCTGCTTCCTGCTCTAATGCCCAGACTTCCAGGTTCAGGCCTATTAGCAGGGGAGCTTGTGACCTTTCCCCATGTTTGGGAGCTCCAACCTTGTTCCAGCTGTCATTCTAGGTGTCTTGCATGCATTGTCTTATTTAATCACCAAGACAATCCTTTATGTCCATATTTCCCCCATATTACATTGGGGAGCTGAAGCTCAGAAGATTCAATCACTTGAGTTGCACACAGACTTTCTGAGTTAAAGTTAAAGATCCAGGCATTTTTCACCACTTGAACTTTGCATCCATTTCAGGACCCAAGTCTTTACACTTTCACCTATGACTGATTGCCTTCCTTGGTTTCTCTCCAGTATCTACACTCCTTCATTCTCATGGCCCCATGTAGTACCGTCCCCTCTTCTCCAACAATTGCAGAGAGAGAAAGGTGCCCTAGCCCCAAGTCGCTGTGCGGGTACCTACCCTTTCATTGTATACAGCTACCTTCTAGATCCCATCCTCTTATGGCCCTCTGGGAACTCATAAAAGAAAGCTCGTGGAGTGCAGTAACCAGCATCCCCATCCGTATTCCAATTTCAAGTATAACAGCAAGGTCAATGCTACAAACCAAAAATGACACAAACTAAAAACGCAAGCCTGTTTGGCAGAGATCCCAGTTCACTGTATTCTCAGTATGCTGTCTTCTGGCACTCTGGCTTACACCAAGGGTCAATTGGGGGTAGCTGGAGCAACGGGTGGACTGAACAGTCTTTAGCACACACAAATACAGACACTTGTGCCTCCCTGTGAGATAGGAAACGGATGACAGAGTGCGAGATTATATCCCTTGACAAGAACTTGGAGAAAGAGATTTCACGTTGTCACTTACGGCTCGACCCAAATCCCGGAACAGAACTGAGATAAGTATCTTAATCTTGCTCCCACAATGCTCAAAGGTGTGTGTTCTTAGGGAAATTTTGATGGGGGAAGGGAACACTGCATGCCAGGCATTTCTGGTTTGATAGATAAAATGCAAGTGGTAGTATTTACATCATTCAGTTATTCTGAAGCCTAATAAGGTAGTGGAAGCAAATATATATAACAATAACTGCTGCACACCAAGGTGTTGATTGATAAACATTTGTTGGATCCATGTCTAAACCACAACCACCCCAACCTTACAAGCCCAGAACTGGGGCACCCCAGCTATGCATAGGGAGCTAGGCAACTTACAACTGCTAATTCTTATTAAGTGCAGCATTTCACTGGCCAGCATTGGGTAACTCACTGTATCAACAAGGGGCACTGTCATGGGAAGTCTTCATAAGAAAGCACAGCTGCCAACATGACACTGACCAGTACAATGTAAACTTCTCTCTTTTCAGGTTTCTTTGAGAACAGCTCCTGAGTTATAGTTAAGGAAGGTGTCAGTGGGAGATGAACGGAGAGGAGTAATGGTTGGAGCTATTAGTGACGTCCTATCATCAGGGCAGTTTGACCACCCAAGTGACACCTGTATCCCTCCCAACAGCAGTGAGTAGGAAATCAAGAAGCAGCTAGCTCTCTGTCTTCATGTCCCTTGCTGACACGGGGGTAGCAGATGAGACATGGGCCACAACATCTGGAAAGCAAGGTGAACCTGCCAAAAACATGCCAATCAACATGGCCTCTGTTTCCACAAGGCTCTCCACCCAGAGAAAGCTCATGGCAGCATGTCTGCTCTGCAAGAAAACATATCTACCCAGCACACATCACACCTGGATTGCCCTAGAACATACACCCAGGAACCTCACACCTACAATTGCCCTAGACCATACACCCAGCACCAACTCACACCCACAGTTGCCCTGTCACCATTCTTTTCCCTCGTAAACATTAATTACTCAAATCATTTACTCTGCAAGAACCAACAATACAACACTCTTCATCATTCCTGGACATTTTATCCTGTTTCGTGATTCACCTGGAATATTTGAGTAATTAATTTGAGAAACAGAAAGTGGAAGCTAATCATCGGAGTCCTTGCTAACCCTAGAGTTGCTCCTTCAACCACTCTAGGAAATGACACCTTGGTGGCTGTGCACTCACAGGTGACAATCTGCCTGTCTTTGGGGATCTGTGTTTTCTTGCTCTACCTTTGAGCACTCCGTGTGATTGATGGTCAGACTGCTGACACTGACTGTTGTTTTCACACCTGAGCTGTTGAGACAATGGATATTTTCAAAATCAGAAGCTTGTGGGAATTTTATATTTATTCTTAGGATTCTGAAATTGCATCTGATTTAAGATGTGTCCTTGTATATGTCTCCCTTCAATATCCCAACTCTAATTAAGTGAGCCCTTTTGGCTTGAAGTCACCTGCATTTCTATAGGAAGATTCTTTTTGCCAAATGTTTCTCTTCCAGGTGCCCTGTTCCCCCATTTGGGCTTCCTCTCTCATCCCCCACACCTCCACGTTCACCTACATATTCTTGAAGGACAGGAAAATCAGGCCCTGAATTTGATCCACATATTGTTACTCTCCAAACCCATCATTTCAGTCTTCTGTGAAGTTCATTCAGCTCTGATTTTTCTGACTCCATTAATCACATGTTGGAGCAGCAAGGATTCTTTGTTGTCATCAACGTTCTAAGTTCTTCTCTCTTCCGAGTGGCCTGCCTCTGTTCTCTAGTGGTCAGGTTCTCCGAGTCTCACGGAGGCTCATAATCTCCACTGTCTCCTGAGTCTTCTACTTGACCAGCCTGGCCTTTTCTCTGACGTTGCTAATTCCCCTCAACAATGAGGGATTCCTTCGCTGTAAATGCATAAGCAAGCCTGGCCTGATCCGAAACCCATTGCTGGGGGCCAGTGTGGGTCTCCTCTTGCACAGCCCCTGACACCACATCCCCCACAAGGCAACCCCTGGGAGTCACTGCCCCATCTGTAGGTGCAGGACTCACGTATGGTCCAGGGTTTGCAGTGTTGCGTCTGATGACTGCTCTCCAAGCTCCCTGCGGCTGCCCCTGTGGTGTCTTGAAGTTGTCGCTGCTGGAACGTAAAGAAGGCTCTGGAGGCGGCACGGTTTAGCTCTTTAGGCATTTGAGCTGATCTTCCCAGTAACAGGGAGCTGAGGCCGGGCAGGGAGAGACCCCTCCACCCATAGCTGACTACTCAGCGCTCTTCCATCTCACAAATATCACCCAATTTAAAGAAGAAAAGTGAAATGTGGGTGTGTCAGATGCTCCCGCATTGCCAGTTTTTGTACCTCTTAATGGAGCTGGGCTCCACAAGAGGTCAGCACAGGCTGGAAGGCTGAGGTCAGGTGCTTGCTGGTGGGGTCCCCACTGAGAGATGACTTCCAGGTTAGCACAGTGCTTCCTTCCCCCTGAGTACTTACAGGGCAGAAAGGGAGAGGAAGCAAGCTCGCCGGTGTTTTCCTTACGTGGGCATGCACCCAATCACCAGGACCCACCCTCCCCCTGTCCTGTCAACCTCATCAGTGCCCCAAAGCTATCTCCACCTCCCATTGGTTGTGGTTTGGGTGTCAACATATGAACGGAGGGGGCACAATTCAGTCCAGGGCAACATCACCACTGCATTCCTGAACGGCCATCGTTGGCTCCTCTGTGCTCTGATCCGGAAGGCACCCCGGCCAGTGTTACAGAACCTGGTGTTTGTCTCCTATTCCCTGAGCAGGTGCACTTACTCTGAAAGCTCAGCCTTATCTGTTGAGACCCCTGAACCCCATCAGGGAGGAAGCTGGCCTACGCTCCATTCTTCCCTTCTAGGAAGGGCCCCTGGGGAGGGAAGACAGGGGAGGTTATGCAGTGTGGACTCCAGGGCAGCTGCGTCATGAGTAACCATTTGCCAGGGGAAGGAGTCCTTCTCTGTACGAGGTCCATAGCAGGCTGTCCCAGGAGCTGTCGAAAGGACAGCAGGAAGTAACTAAGCCCGATCTCTCAGGCATGCCTCTGAAAGAGCCGCTCACTAGTGTGCGCCTGTCTATGGCCCGATCCTGAGACGACGGAGGACTCACACCCTCCTCCTGCTGCAGCCGGTGTTCCGGTGCTCCATGACCTCACCGATCTCACCGAGAGATCTTGGCGGCTGCTGGGCTCCGAAGTCTGAAGGTGGAAGAGGGGATGTGTCGAGTCCCCTGCAGAAGTGCCTCAGCTGTCTGAGCCTCCGGAAGACCTGCGCCGCTGATGTTATTTCCAGCATCAGGGAGCCCTGATTCAGACAGTCAGTCACATGGACAGCTCCTGGACAGAACCGAAAGTCTCCATACAGCCCATCGATGGCCCTCTTTGGAGGCAACAGCATTGAACCAGGCGCTGAATATGCCATCTTAAAACCAGGGCCTCCATGTAGTCCTTAATAACGTCTGTAACTGTTCCTTCGCCTGAAGACAAAACAGCTCATTTCAAGTGAACGCTGCTTTTGTCACTTTTACCAGCACCATTTTTACTAGACAGAAACCAATGGCATGGGTCAAATGCAGAATCCTGCAACAAGCCACATTCAAACAGACTTTTCATGCTGGAGGGTTTAACAGTGAAGTCCCACTGTAGACCTACTGGGCACTGAGTCCACAGAATCTGAGTGCACACAATGGCTCAGCGAGCACTCATCCCGCACTGCGGGTCCGTCCCTACCCTGTCTCAGGACTCCCTCTGGTCTGCTTCCATCTTTTGGTTTATTGCTATTCTTGGAGTCCCTGAGTCAGAGCTGCACCCTGGCCAACTAAATGGTCTAGAAGCATGTTTGGGACCTCCCTGTGGGACCCCAGGCTGTGGAGACAAAGCCACGTGGGTCATGTAAAAGGAGCACTTTCATTGGACAGCTGACAATATGAAAAATACATGGCTTGTTTTTTCTCTGTTTTAATTAATAGATTTTTTTGGAGCTGTTGTGAGGAAACCTTAAATATAAAGCACAGTTTCCACAGACTCTCACCTTCTCCCCTCCCTGCCACACCAGGGCCTGCTATTGCTAACTTCTGGCATTACTTTAGTGTACTTGTTATTGATACGATATTAATAACTAAAGTCCATAGTTTATAATGGGGTTCACACTTGGAGCTGTGCATTCCAAGGGTTTTGACAAACGTATAACAACGTATTCACCAGTACAGAATCACACACAGCAGTTTGACTGCCCTAACAAGCCCGAGAATCCACCTAGTCACTCCTCCCTCTGAGCTGCTGCTAACCACTGAGATGTACAGTATGTAAGCCCTGAAGATTAGCTTCTTTCACTTTGTGATAGGCATTTAGGAATCTTCCACACATTCTGGTAGAATGATTACTGATGATTCATTTCTTTTTAACAACAAATAATGCTAATATTCCATCATCCGGATAAACCATGGTTTACTTATCCGTTCATCTGCTGAAGAACATCTTGTTTGTTTTCAAACGTTGGTGATTTTGAACAAACATGCAGCACACATTCACGTGCAGGTTTTAGCTTGGATATCGTTTTAGTTATCAGTTCCACTGGTGAACACACAGAGCAGGATTGCTGGATCATATGAGAGGAGAGCAATCTTTGTGTGAAATGGGAAAACCTTCCGGAGTGGCTGTCATTTCGCATTCCCACCAGGAATGGATGAGGGCCCCTCTCTCTCCACTTCCTCATCAGCATTCAGCGCTAGCCGTGCTCTGGGTTCTGGCCACTGGAGTAGGTGTGATGTAGTGTCTCACTGCTGTGAAACTCACAACTCCCAATGCCACAGGGAGTCCGTGTGCTTTGTGCTTCCTCTACACCTCCTCTGCTGAAGTATGTTATTATCTTGTGATTCTTTTTAAATTGGGTTATTTTCTTAACGTTCAATTCTAAGAGGGTTTTTCTGGAGGGGATCTTTTGGACAAAAGTCCTATAAGATATATTCTGCCAATATTTTGCTGCAGCCGATGGCTCATCTTTCATTGCCTGCCATTGTCTGCATGCAGAAGTTTTTAGTGTTAATGAGTGCCCAGCCAGCATCCTTTTCTTCTGTGGTTCATGCTTTCAGTCATGTACCTAAAATTCATCAGCAAACCCACGGTCTTCCTGACTCCTCATCTAGGAGTTTTACAGTTTGATTGAATTCAGGTTGTGCTCTATTATTTTTTTTTTAAAGTGTAAGGTCTCTGTCTAGATTTTTTTTTTTGAACATGTGGATGTCCAGTTGTTTCCATTTCATTTATTTTAAAAAAATCATCCTTTCTATATTGAAATTCCCCTTTCCTCCAGTTTTACATACTTTAGTTTCTCACTAACAACTCAGTTATTTATGATTTCTTTTCAGAAAAGGAGAAAATTATGCAAGTCATTTTCCCTTGAAAGCAAAGCCATGGTTACCCAGCCAATGATCAAATCTGAGTGCAAGCTTTGTGACTTTACTGAGCCAGGAGCTTCTCAATGGAGGCTATCGGTAAAAATATGGCTGGAAATGCTGTTTGCGAACTAACACATAACTGATTCTCCCAGAGACTCGAAATGTGCACCTCCGTGCAGCAAGGCAGTCCTGGAATAGGCCGGACGTGATTTCCCGGGTGTCAGAGAAAACTTCGGTTTCTCTCTGAACTAACTGACCTCCTAACGAATGCAAAAGGACAGCCACTCCGGAAGAAGGTTTTCCCATTTCACACAAAGATCGCTCTCCTCTCATATGATCCAGCAATCCTGCTCTGTGTGTTCACCAGTGGAACTGGTAATAAAACGATATCCAAGCTAAAACCTGCACGTGAATGTGTGCTGCATGTTTGTTCAAAATCACCAACGTTTGAAAACAAACAAGATGTTCTTCAGCAGATGAATGGATAAGTAAACCATGGTTTATCCGGATGATGGAATATTAGCATTATTTATTGCTAAAAAGAAATGAGCAATCCGTGTAAGAACCCAGCCAAGGCTGCCTAGCATCGCTCTATCCCCTCACTGCGGGGAGGGGCACCCTTAAGACACGGCTTTTCTCTGCCCACAACCTCCTTATCTTGAAGATGAAGACACTGAGGTCAGTGTTTGCTACTCTCTCCTGCTCTGACATTCACTCATTTCCCTACATCAAGGACTTCTGGACAGTGTTTTTCTTGCTTGTTGGGAAAAGTAGAAAGTCTATGTAGACCTCAAGGGTCCGGGGGAAGAATATTTTACTTTACTAATCCTTTACTTTATCAAGCAGGCGACTCTGGGAGACCATGTCTTCTCTGCTCACCTGCTGCATTCCCAAGGTCAGAGGGCATCAGGCACACAGAGCTCCACGTGCCACACCTTTGAGAATCTGCCACAGGGCGACAGTGCACCCACTTGGCTTCTGAGATGATGTGTGCAGGACCAGCCTGGCCTCACTTTGCTCAGCAGAGGGGAGCAGCTTGATCCGGAGGGACAGTGGACATCAGTGGGAGACCTGCAGGGGTGGCTGCCAGCACCGAGCAGCCATGGGTAAGCCGTGGTCAGCAGCCCCTTCAAGGCATGCAGGGCCCCCTCAGTAGCCTGCACTCTGTTTGCTCTAATGGGAGCCAATGATTTCCTTGCCGCAGAGACTGATCCACACTGAGGAGAGCAGGCACAGATGTCAGGTGAGAGAGAAGGATGCTCTTGCTTGCTCTGAAGACAGAAGTAAAATCCTCCTGTGTCCATTCAAGGGAACACACCGATGCTCGTGATGGCTCGAAAGCAATTTTAAAAAACTGCTTTCAAATCCAGAGGCTCGTGTGTCACTGAGGGCACCATCCACACACCAAGAACGTGCACCTTACAAAGGAGGGGCTGTGGGAAGAGGCTGATCCAAGCTGGTTGGGGAATGATGGCCCCTGCATGGTGGGAGCCGAGCCCAACGCTCTCCACGCTGCCTCCTGCACTTCACAGACCTCCTGGCTGCTTCCCATGCCAAGAAGCAGACATGAAGAAACTGGTCCAAACATGTATCCTGGAGTGACAGAGGCAGCAGCACTGTCCCCATCACATATTAAGTGCTGAACGGTACTGATGGAGTGAATTCCAGGGGACTTAAAAAAATAAGAAAAATGGAATTTAAAGATAAGTCTATTCTGTGCAAAAACAGACAGTGGAATATTATATAAAAAGGGTCCTAAAATTATGAAGAATGAACATTATGAAACTATTATGAATTTCAAATTTTTTCACTAAAATGAACTTTTACTTCTCTACCCACAAACTTTTTTAAGTGCCTTGTACTGTAAATACTATTTATTAGCAAGTACTTTAAGATAAAAGAATGAAATCAATCCAAGATCAGCTCAATCAATGAAACAATCTGTAGGCCACCCTGTGAGGCGTCAGGGGATAGGACAGCAGTGCCAGCCAGCAGGGTTGGGGCAGGAGAGGCCGCTCCCTCTGAGGCACCAACTGGCCAAGAAATCCTGCCGGGGGCACTGGAATGACAATGCAGCTCAGGGGATCTGACTCAGAAAATCGGAACTTGGGGTGTTGGACAGTGAGTGACTTAAAGCGATGCCTGGGAATGGGACAGGGTGATACTGCAGTGCAGGGGTGACTACTGGCAGGGGCCCACTGCCCCCATGGTGAACCCCACTGCAGGGCCTATTGTCTGTGCATCTGACATGCTATCCTCCCGGGATGCCAGCCCACAGGGGAAGGGGAGATAAGCCTGGGAGACTTAGTGGAAAACTGAGCTGCACTGAATGCCTTCTACAAACTTGGTCCCAACAGAGAGCAAATTACAGAAAGACAGCCTTCGTTTTGCACTGTTCTAACGTACACAAGTTCCACTTACCATAACTGAAACTGTGCTTGCCCCGCCAATAACATGACTTTCATTTCAGTTACCATGGTGGATGAACTGGAAGTAATTGCCTGATGTTCCAACTTTAGCTCTTCAGTCCACACACTGACACGTAAGTAAGAGACACACATCCACACCAGTGACAGATCCCATTACTTCCTTCACAGTCTGTGACTGGTCCCTGCACACCTGCTCTTCAGGCTGCACATGGCAGGAGCGCAGCCCAACTACAGATAGAAGGAGGTGAGCCGCCAGGTGTCAGAGCAGTCAATGCGAGGCAATGAGCCGAGATGGGATTAACCACCCAGACTTCAATCACTTACTGCAGTGGTATAAACAAGAGGTAAACCAGGAGAAGTGCCGGCCTCCCCTTCTTTCACATTCTCCACTGAACAGTGACCCGGGTGAGGATTCAGTGGATCAGCATGGGCTTGGGGGTGGGGGTGCACCTAGCTGCCGAGGGAACCACAGCAAATGGTTCCTACCTGCTTTTGGGTGCTCAGGTTGGGGCGGGAAGTGGCAGAACTAGGAGTAGAAAAGCAATGGATAGTGAGTGAGGATGGGGGAGTCTCTTCAAGGTCCCGTCTACAAGGAGAGATCAGGAGAGGCTCCTGGGGAGGCTTCCAGACCAGGAGACCTGGGTGTGAAGGTCCCAGGGCTGGGAGTGCAAACACGTGGTAGCTGAGACCTTGATGTCGACAGTCTGCAGAGACTGCCAGGCACTGGCTGTGCAGCCAGTGCAGTGTGGAGACAGCAGCCTCCCTGTAGGGCTGGCCGGGGAAAGCCCACGCAACTGCAGTTGGATCTGAAAAGTCACACACAAGTGTCAGCTTTGGAAACAAGAAACAAACGCCTGTGGTTTTGTTGTCTGTTTGTCTCCCATGGTAAACTGATGTGACACTTTGCCAATACCAGTAACTGAAAGAGTGAACTGTCCAACCAAGATGAAAGTGCAGAAGAGAAATGAGAAGTGAGACTGCTGGACGTGCACCTGAGTCAAACATACACTGAGCTGCAGGAAAACAGATGGCACTGCTGGGTGGCCCCAGGTTGGCAGCCAGGGGGCCACTGTGTGACGATCAGTGAGCAGAGTGGCTGAGATGAGGACAGTGCCAGTGTCCTGGAGGATGTGACGCCGGCAAAGCGTTCCCAATACAGAAAATCTCACGGCATGGAAACCACACAGGGCAGAACGCAGGAGCTGATCCAGCAGAGACACACATGGGGTTTGACAAGGCAAAGCAAAGGTGCTTGCAAAAGGCAAGATTTATCAAAGACAAGACTGTAGTTTTTAATGTTTCTAATGTCTTCAAATATAGGTCACTAAACAATATGAAGGTCTTCAAAACATTCATGGGGATGTTGGTTATGAAAATCTATGCTGGCCAGCGCTGCAGCTCACTAGGCTAATCCTCCGCCTTGCGGCGCCGGCACACCAGGTTCTAGTCCCGGTCGGGGCGCCGGATTCTGTCCTGATTGCCCCTCTTCCAGGCCAGCTCTCTGCTGTGTCCAGGGAGTGCAGTGGAGATGGCCCAAGTGCTTGGGCCCTGCACCCCATGGGAGACCAGGAGAAGCACCTGGCTCCTGGCTTCGGATCAGCGTGGTGCGCTGGCCGCAGTGCGCCGGCCGCGGCAGCCATTGGAGGGTGAACCAACGGCAAAGGAAGACCTTTCTGACTGTCTCTCTCTCTCTCACTGTCCACTCTGCCTGTCAAAAAAAAAAAAATCTATGCTTATGTTTCAAAAATGTTTACACCAATAAACTTGAATTAACTCATTTCAGCATGTCTGAACAAGATCTAGTTTGAGGCACTAGGAGGGTAAGACATCAGTTTGTAAAGCGCCTCATTAGAGCAACAGGAATTCTGATTCCTCTGAAAGAACAGGCATCCAGTCTATGAGGAACCCAGGGCAGAATGGCAGAATCACTGATGCTTTCAAAAAGGTTTTTTTATTTATTTTTTAGTTTCACTTTCCAGCAAAATATTTGAAGTGTCCTCTTGTTGGTTTTATTATTTTCAGTTTCCCATACATCTATAGCCAATTGAAGAGTTTCTATTAAATTTTGACCAAGATGTTCAAATGTCATGAAACAGTCATAATTTTCGCATTGATTTCTGTTGCAAGTGGCTCACATGGTTTCAGCTTGCGTGGTCAGCTTTACGTCCCTCATTATCTTGTAAAGCAAGGAGTGCAAGTGTTATCTAATTGTACTTCACAGCAAATCAAGCATTTTGAATGGTGTCTGCTTTGAAGGTGGAAATTAAGAGAGCCGCTAGCGATCACAGAGCTGAGAGTTCAGCATGAGTCTCAGTAGCATCAAACCCCAAGCTCTCAACAGCACCCAAGGAAAGCAGAGGAGAGCTGAGGTCTGCGGAAAGGTTAAGAGCGGCCTGTCCTGGGCGTCAACACCGGGTCGCACCAGCCAGAAGGTCTTTAAGTAAAGCAGGGCTTAAGACTTGAAGTGTTCTGGTCATTTGTAAAGGTTTAACAAGCCCTCAGGAGCCCACAGACGCCTTCTGATGCAGGTGTTAACTCTCAATGCCAACAGAAACCCAGGGAGGGAGTTTCAGTATTATTATTTATCTTACTTTATTTTCAACGTGCAAATTATATTGCACAGTATATTTTACACTTACACACTTTATAGGAAAGGAAACCAAGGAACACGGGGATGAATCGCCGCAGGGGAGATCAGCGCCTCCTTCCTGGCAGGGCCCTCTCGCTGGCTGTGCGCCGGCTTCTGCTCCCACTCAGTGTGGCCCCTGCTTCTCCTCCCTCCAGTGGCTCAATTCTCAAGTCTCCTTTTTGCCATGAATTCTGGCCCAGCCTTACTGTTACACTCTATGTCCAGGCTCACTAAGGATCACGGCTCACACTCTGCTGCTAGCTCTCGTCCTGTGTCTTCCCACCCTCTGACAGGAGTTTTGTGCCCAAGCCCAGGCCACCTTGCCTGAATCCAGACGTGCCAACTGGTCCCACCCATCCGTGCTTGTGCTCCAAGTGCCATCAAGGTAGTCAGGGGCTCCGGAGAGGCAGGCTCCCTCGTCACTCTCCAGAACAAGACGTGCACCACGGTCCCCAGCACGGCACCAGGCAGTTTACCCCATTATGCAGTTGAACCTTCACAAGGAGAAATAAGTTGACCTGTTTGTTCATTGTTCTTTTGTTTCTATTTTTTATTTCTCGTGGTTTTTCTATGGGCTTCACATTCCCAGAAAAGGATTCACCGTAATTCTTAGTTTATGGAGTGGGGCCTCATTTTCTGTATTTACACAGGCACCCTACTTGTGTTTTATGCCCCAGTGTAGCAACTCCCCCATCCAAAACCAGAACTTAAACACCTTTCGCATTCTACACGGACCTGGATGCCTCCTCTCACTTCCTTCTCTTCCCACTGAAGGCCATCGCTATTCTGAATCTCATGTCTGTCATCCTCCTTGTTTCTTCATTTTTATGTGGTTTCATGTTATATATTCCCACAGGATATGAATGTGTGTGAGCTGATTTGTACATACAGTTTCAGCATCCCTAATCTGAAAATCCAAAATTGCTGACCTGACGCCACACAAGTGGAAAATTTCACCTCAATAAACTTCATTTCATGCATAAAGTTATTAAAAATATTGTATAAAATCAGTTTCAGGCTGTATGTATTATGTGTATATAAACCATAAATAAAATCTGTGTCTAGACTTGAGGCCCATCTCCAAGATATCTCATTATGTATTTGGAAATGTTTCAATGTCTGAAAAATCCAAATCCAAAACACTTCTTTCTGGTCCTGAACATTTGCAATAAGGTATATTCAACCTATAAATGCATGTATGTAGGCACAGACACATGCACACATATGCCTATTCACAGACATAAACCACAGTATTTTGTGTCATGCATATCAAGCATCATGTCACACATAATCTCTGGAGAACTTCTCGTAAGATTTACGGTAACATCTCTGGGATTCCCCACAGTCTCACCTGCCTCTGGGGCACGCCTGCCTTCACTGCAGAAAGCAGTTCTACTGTGAAATGCACAGCACTGATCAGTTCATTCCCAGGTGGTGCACATATGGTCCCTGCGGGCTTCGCCTTGACGACAGGATGTGGTAAACGCTCCTGCACACGGCCTCTGTCATACAAGCCCAGTGTTTCACGAAGATCTCAACAGTAATAACTGCAAAGGTTACAAAGTACGCAAATATCTTCAATAAGGCCTAGAGAAACTCCACAGTGATTCAACCCATGTTCACTTCCACGTCCTCTCATGCAGACCCCCAGTGCATCTGCTGAGTGAACACAAAATAGCAGCTCGTCGTGGTCTTGATTTCCAGTTCTGCCTCCATGGACAGTAGTGAACGTCTCATGTGGGCTTACTGGACGTGTGTCTGTTTCCTAAGATGACTGCTCAGGTCTTTGCCCTCCTCCTGTTGCCTGTTCATGCCAACAATGAGCCTGTGACCAGAGAAACTGCACCTGCATCTCACCCTGAAAGAACGCGGCTAGTCCCAGACCCCTACGCGAGTCCTCCCACTGCTTGGAGCTGTGGTGAGCTTTACCGTTTAAGACGTCACGGTGAGCCATGGTTACATCAAAGGGCATTTCAGACAGGTGAAGAGGTGGGGAAGTCGGAGTCTAAACCAGAGATGGCCCTGGCATGAGGCTCTTTTTCCGACATCTCACCAAGTTCCAGTGACGAGAATTCAGTGGGTGAACCAGACAGCACCTGCAGCTTGGACAAGTCTGGTTGACATTCTGGTGACAAGGGAACCTAGCATCCAGGAGAAATGAAGGGCCTCATAGGTCCGTCACCTGCAAGCTAAGCACACCCTGGACTAGTAAGCTTAGAGCACTGCTTTGAGGAGGCGTGGTGGAAGCAGAGAGGCAGAGCCCTCTGCAGGTGGCAGCCAGCACACCTGGAAGAGGTGGCAGAGCCACCAGCCAGAGCTGAGACCCAGGGGTTAAGGCAAAGACCCCTGAAATAAACAAATCTTGAGCCAACGTAGAAGGGTGGCATAAGGACGTGATTAACTCAAGCTGGAGTTGGAGAGACCAGGCAACCATTTTTAAAATAAGAGAAACCTTCCCTAAACAAAGGACTAGGTCTGGTCAGAAACAAAGGATATTCTGGAAGCTGTTGGGGCTCCTGGAGCCATGAGCTATGCATTCCGCATGAGGGCTGGTGGCACCAATCAAATGTCCCACTGTAGGATGACAGGGCTGTTGACAACTTTTCTGACGCCTCACTCAGGACTGCATCAGGGAAGCTCCTCTGCAAGAGATTATAGAGAACGGAATTTATTGAACAACAACATTTTATTTTATTGAATTTTTTACATTTTGTAAAATTCAATTTTACATATTGAATACTTTTACATTTCCTCTATTCCAAGTACCTGACTTTGCTCAGGGGACAGAGTTGAATAAGGTATAATGTTGGCTCTCATGAAACCTAACAACAGCATGGATTTTGTTTGTAATCAGCATGACTCACGATTGCACTAAACACAGTATGTGGATTATCTCCTGTAATCCTATAACAACCTGTGAAGAAGGGAGCAATATTTCCCCAAGTTCCAATGAGAATACTGAAGCTTAAAAAACAAGAGAGAATAAATGGCAAAGGAGGACTCTGAACTCAAGTGATAGGACTCAGGACTTGCAGTGTTTAACCCTCTGGCCTGTATTCCCTTTCTGTTTATCAGAGAGAAGGACCCCCAGAGCCTCCTCAGCAGGCAACTCATTGTGATTTAATGCTAACCAACAAAAGACTTAGGACACTCCTGTAAATTCCTTTAGCTCTCCTGCAAATAAAACCTGGAGCACCTCTACAAAGGATGCACCAGCCACAAAAACAACAGGATGAGTGCGGCCAAGGGTGTGCCTTTGCAGTAAGTCCACTGAGCACCTGCAGTCACCCCCTCTCCCATCCCTTCTATCCCAGTGACTGTGAAACTTCAGTACCACGCGTCACGGTGCCATCTGGACTCCAATCAGAGCAAGCACACCACAGAGGGATGTTCACGGCAGCACTTTCTCCATCAGCGTCAGACACTGAGAGAAGCGTTCCTTTGCACAAACTCAGTCAAAAACACACACTCTTAGGCACTAAAATCCCTGACGATATTGAGGTATAGACCAACAATCTCCTAAAGAATCCTAACCCCAATCAGAAATATGAGAGCACTTCAGAAAGTTTATGGAAAATGTATTTTGAACATACTACCTGGATCTCAAGATTTTTTGCACACAAATAAACTTGTCTTTTGTTTCCACTCTCTGTGAAGTTTTTGAATGCTCTCATACTTTATTGTGCCCTTCAGCCTCCCTCTAACAGAGCTGTCATCAACAGGTCAGTTACCTCCCGATGTGATAAGCAAAGCAGAAACAACACAGGGGCCATGGGCTGTGCAGGATGCTCCCACCCTTCCCAGGGTAGGAGGGAGCAGAGACAACACAGGGGCCATGGGCTGTACAGGATGTACCCACCCTTCCCAGGGTAGGATGGAGCAGAGACAACACAGGGGCCATGGGCTGTACAGGATGTACCCACCCTTCCCAGGGTAGGATGGAGCAGAGACAACACAGGGACCATGGGCTGTACAGGATGTACCCACCCTTCCCAGGGTAGGAGGGAGCAGAAACAACACAGGGGCCATGGGCTGTGCAGGATGCACTCACCCTTCCCAGGGTAGGATGGAGCAGAGACAACACAGGGGCCATGGGCTGTACAGGATGTACCCACCCTTCCCAGGGTAGGAGGGAGCAGAAACAACACAGGGTCCATGGGCTGTACAGGATGCTCCCCCCCTTCCCAGGGTAGGAGGGAGCAGAGACAACACAGGGACCATGGGCTGTACAGGATGCACCCACCCTTCCCAGGGTAGGAGGGAGCAGAGACAACACAGGCACCATGGGCTGTACAGGATGTACCCACCCTTCCCAGGGTAGGAGGGAGCAGAGACAACACAGGGGCCATGGGCTGTACAGGATGTACCAACACTTCCCAGGGTAGGATGGAGCAGAGACAACACAGGGGCCATGGGCTGTACAGGATGCACCCACCCTTCCCAGGGTAAGATGGAGCAGAGACAACACAGGGGCCATGGGCTGTACAGGATGCACCCACCCTTCCCAGGGTAGGAGAGAGCAGAGACAACACAGGGACCATGGGATGTACAGGATGCTCCCACCCTTCAAAGGGTAGGAGGGAGCAGAGACAACACAGGGGCCATGGGCTGTACAGGAGGCACCCACCCTTCCCAGGGTAGGAGAGAGCAGAGACAACACAGGCACCATGGGCTGTACAGGATGTACCCACCCTTCCCAGGGTAGGATGGAGCAGAGACAACACAGGGACCATGGGCTGTACAGGATGCACTCACCCTTCCCAGGGTAGGATGGAGCAGAAACAACACAGGGACCATGGGCTGTACAGGATGCTCCCACCCTTCCCAGGGTAGGAGGGAGCAGAGACAACACAGGGACCATGGGCTGTACAGGAGGCACCCACCCTTCCCAGGGTAGGATGGAGCAGAGACAACACAGGGACCATGGGCTGTACAAGATGCACCCATGCTTCCCATGGTAGGATGGAGCAGAGACAATACAGGGACCATGGGCTGTACAGGATGCTCCCACCCTTCCCAGGGTAGGATGGAGCAGAGACAATACAGGGACCATGGGCTGTACAGGATGCTCCCACCCTTCCCAGGGTAGGATGGAGCAGAGACAATACAGGGACCATGGGCTGTACAGGATGCTCCCACCCTTCCCAGGGTAGGATGGAGCAGAGACAATACAGGGACCATGGGCTGTACAGGATGCTCCCACCCTTCCCAGGGTAGGAGGGAGCAGAGACAACACAGGGACCATGGGCTGTGCAGGATGCACTCACCCTTCCCAGGGTAGGAGGGAGCAGAGACAACACAGGGACCATGGGCTGTACAGGATGCTCCCACCCTTCCCAGGGTAGGATGGAGCAGAGACAATACAGGGACCATGGGCTGTACAGGATGCTCCCACCCTTCCCAGGGTAGGATGGAGCAGAGACAACACAGGGACCATGGGCTGTACAGGATGCACTCACCCTTCCCAGGGTAGGAGGGAGCAGAGACAACACAGGGACCATGGGCTGTACAGGATGTACCCACCCTTCCCAGGGTAGGAGGGAGCAGAGACAACACAGGGACCATGGGCTGTACAGGATGTACCCACCCTTCCCAGGGTAGGATGGAGCAGAGACAACACAGGCACCATGGGCTGTACAGGATGTACCCACCCTTCCCAGGGTAGGAGGGAGCAGAGACAGACAACACAGGGACCATGGGCTGTACAGGATGCACCCACCCTTCCCAGTGTAGGATGGAGCAGAGACAACACAGGGGCCATGGGCTGTACAGGATGTACCCACCCTTCCCAGTGTAGGATGGAGCAGAGAAAACACAGGGACCATGGGCTGTACAGGATGCTCCCACCCTTCCCAGGGTAGGATGGAGCAGAGACAATACAGGGACCATGGGCTGTACAGGATGCTCCCACCCTTCCCAGGGTAGGAGGGAGCAGAGACAACACAGGCACCATGGGCTGTACAGGAGGCACCCACCCTTCCCAGGGTAGGATGGAGCAGAGACAACACAGGCCCCATGGGCTGAACAGGATGCTCCCACCCTTCCCAGGGTAGGATGGAGCAGAGACAACACAGGCACCATGGGCTGTACAGGATGCACCCATGCTTCCCAGGGTAGGAGAGAGCAGAGACAACACAGGGGCCGTGGGCTGTACAGGATGCACCCACCCTTCCCAGGGTAGGATGGAGCAGAGACAACACAGGGACCATGGGCTGTACAGGATGCAACCACCCTTCCCAGGGTAGGAGGGAGCAGAGACAACACAGGGGCCATGGGCTGTACAGGATGTACCCACCCTTCCCAGGGTAGGAGGGAGCAGAGACAACACAGGGACCATGGGCTGTACAAGATGCACCCATGCTTCCCATGGTAGGAGGGAGCCTCCTGGGCTGATTCTTGAAGAATATGGCCTTCTAAAGAAAGTAAAGGATTTTTCTAAGAGGGAGAAATAACAGAAGAAAAGGCTACAGTACATCAAGCAGCATGATGAATTCACAAAACAGAAAAAGATGGATAACCTACAAGAAACAAGAAGTCAGACAAGAATGTAGAAGACATTACGGATTATTACACCTACATCTGTACACTGTATCAACTACAACTATATCTACACCTATACCTACATCTACATGTACACCTATGCCTACAACCTTTACCTACCTCTGTACTTACACAGCTGCCAACTTCTACAAATAAATCTATATCTACACCTATCCCTAAATACCTATATCTACATACCTATATCTGTATCTGCACATCTACTTCTAGACTACAGGTATACAAACACTGACACACACATCTATGTCTATACTACACCTGTACTGACATAATCTACAACTGTGTATCTATATATCTACTTCTACAGCAACATCTACATCAACATTGACATCTCCATCTATATACTACACCTATCCCTATATACCTATATCTACATCTGTATCTACACATCTACTTCTAGACTATGGGTATACAAACACTGACATACACATCTGTCTGTGCTAAACCTGTACTGACATAATCTACATCTGTGTATCTATATATCTACTTCTACAGCAACATCTACATCAACATTGACATCTCCATCTATATGCTACACCTATCCCTATATACCTATATCTACATCTGTATCTACACATCTACTTCTAGACTATGGGTATACAAACACTGACACACACATCTAAGTCTATACTACACATGTACTGACATAATCTACATCTGTGTATCTATATATCTACTTCTACAGCAACATCTACATCAACATTGACATCTCCATCTATATACTACACCTATCCCTATATACCTATATCTACATCTGTATCTACACGTCTACTTCTAGACTATGGGTATACAAACACTGACACACACATCTATGTCTATGCTACACCTGTACTGACATAATCTACATTTGTGTATCTATATATCTACTTCTACAGCAACATCTACATCAACATTGACATCTCCATCTATATACTACACCTATCCCTATATACCTATATCTACATCTGTATCTACACGTCTACTTCTAGACTACAGGTATACAAACACTGACACACACATCTATGTCTATACTACACCTGCACTGACATAATCTACATCTGTGTATCTATATATCTCCTTCTGCAGCAACATCTACATCAACAATGACATTTCTACCTAAATACTACACCTATCACTACACACCTATATCTACTCTGTATCTACCTACTGCCACTGCTACACCCATACCCACATTGACGTCTACAACTATTCCTGACATTCCCATGGCATTAGTGTGTCCCCAACGTCCATTCTCGTCTCCTTCTCTGTGTGACATCCAGGGGATACATCTGCTGTACAATTGTGACCTCTGGTAGGACAGTAACCCCCCAGTTGCCCTAGACACACACGTTTTTGTCAGCTTCCTCCAGCTGGCACGGCAGGTCTGCAGGAGGGAGGTGAGTACAAGTACAGCCTTCAGAAATCCTGTGCTGGGCCGCATCAGCTTGCCTGACGCAGCCGGTGTGCCAAGCCCTTTAAACTGTGTTCTTGCCTCCCATTCTTTCACATGGCAGCTCTCATGGCTACATTCCCTAGAGCAATAACTTCCACTTACTATAATGCTTCTTTAATAGGAACACATTGACCAATATTCATGTGCACTCACTTGGATAGTCTTCTTCCAAGAGCCTGTGTCAGCACTAAATAGGTGAATCAGTAAAAAGCAGAAATGCATAAGAAGAAAATAAAGATGCCCTAGGAACACACTTCCCAGGGTCACTGTTTACTTACAGTTTTCATGTAAACAGGATTTTCACCTAATTACCATGTGTCTCTAGGGTAGTTTCTCTTTGCCTATTGGGGACACACTGAATTCTAAATTTAACTGCCAATCACAAAATCATCGTTTCTATACAACTTTGAATGCACTGGAATTTAATGACAGCATACTATCATTTTATCTCTTCATATCATTGTCAGCAGTTTTTCATTATACTTTCTTACATATGCAATACTGTACTCAAACTACATTCAGAGTAAGCTCGTTTCAGATGTCAATTACAATCCACTTTTTACATAATTTTCCAGACTTCAGGTATGAGCAAAAATTAATCAAAAGACTAATCAAGAAATCTAAGCTGATTTAAGCACTTCTCTTAGGTAAATCTAAAGCTCCTCAAAGGACCCCACGGCTTCGACTCCTTCTCTCACCACGCTGTGCCCACTCCAGACTGTGGGCTCCCACCCCTCCCGACCCTCACGGAGGATGGCTCTCCCTGCGCCTTCTCAGCGTCTCGAAGCGAATGCCCGGGCATTTCTGGTTCTTTGGGCAGTGAAGCTGTTGATTAGCCTTCCTCCAGAGCAAAGAGCAGTGATCTTCCCTCGGATCCGTGGTTCTCAGAGTGTGCTTGCCAAACTTTAGGACCAGCATCGCCACAGAGACTGTCAGACGAGGCGTGACACCCGCCCCTACACAGCTTCCAGTATCTTTACATGACCTTCAGTACCCAAGTCAAGGGAAATGCTATGTAAACAGGTGTTTACTATTGTCTAGGATAATGCAGCCGTGCAGGTTCAGTAGAGCACAATGTTTTTCAAATAAGATCAATCTGAAGTTGATGGAATCCTCGATGGAGTACCTTCAGATAAGGGGGAGTTAAGGTTGCAAATGGGATCAAGGTTGATAATCGACTGACTTTAAAGTGAGACGATTATCCAGTATTTTCCAGATACAGCCAGTGGAATCTCAAGGTGTAACAGTAATGACACAGGATTAGTGCCTGATGCTGTGGGCATTAGAGAAGACCGGAACACCCAGCTGGCTCAGCAGGTGACTATGGACCTCTCCCACCTTGTATCTCACATTCCCTCTCTCTGCCCGACTCTGCACTCCTATCTCAAGTGATCCTGGGCCCCAAGACGCCCCTCCAACTCTTATACCTTTTGTGCCCAGAATCTATAAGTAAAAATCTTTGTACTTTATATGATTGCCATGGTGGATACGATTTGCATCTCCATCCGAAGAGCCAGGGGTTGCCCTAGATGCGTCTTCCCAACGCCAGAGGTCAGAAAGGAGCCACAAGGTCATCCACCAGGATGAACAAGTCTCTCATGTGGAAGATCCTAGGCTGCACCTCAGACAACTGGGCATACTGTGAACACCCACGTCCAGATCCCCTCATTCCCTCACTTCCCTAAAGGGCAGAGCTGCTCAGGTACTGTAACTCCAGTGTAGCCGAGGCTCTCAAAACAAAGCTTCTTTGAAATGTGGAGGGGTAGACAGAAGAGTCAGGGCCAGAGGACGTGGTATGAAAAAGACTCAACTCAAGGCTGTGCCCTTAAGCACTGAGCAAAGGGCTTCGAGGCAGCAGCATGGGCAGTGCTGAGAAGGTGGAGACAGCGACGAGGCTGGGGACTCTCCCCTGGGCTTCCAGAAAGACGCAGCCCTTCGACACCTCGATTTCAGCCAAGGAAGACCTCCAGATATGAGAGACAGTGACTTCATATTGTCTTGAGCCACCATGTGCAGGTGGTTTTGTACAGCAGGATGGGGGCCGACCAGCAGCTGAGCTCTGTGAAGGCAGCTGCCCCAGCCTCTCCACCTCGCAAATCCACAGCCATGTGTCAAGTCCACGCCCAGTGCTGCACAGATGGGTGGGCAAGGAGAACCTCTCATTGGCTGCAATTGCCACCAATCCCAAACTGCCCCCCTTCACGTCCAACCCACGGCGTTTCTGGAGACTCTAAAAACGCTACTCTGCCTCCAGGTGAGACTCCATAGTGTTTAGGTCCCCAGTTCAAACTCCGTCCACAGCCTCTTACACCCCTCTGCTCAGCCTGAGTGCAGGCTGCAGGGCCGCCTCCCTGCATGTCCTGGCTTGCTCTACATCTAAGCCACGTGCACCCAGCCATTGGCTATAGATGCACTTGAACTCTCTGCTGGAGCCCCTGTCCCCAGTTTCTGCCTACACTCCCCTGGTCCCTCCTGTCCACACATCCAGACCCACGTGTGAACTCCCGAAGCACACGGGAGCTCTGCAGAACTCAGGTCACAGCACACAACCCTGTCCTACCCCAGAATCGGTAGATCTGAGGTTGGGCCAGGCGTCTCTAGTCTCTAGAAGTTCCACACATGGTGTTCACGTTGAGAATTACTCTCCAACAATCATCTCTCTCCAGACACTCTGCAGACGCCCCTGTGAAGACATACCCAGGTGGAAAACAGAACATTTCTGCCTCCTTTGAAATTCAATGCCATTTGAGTTGTACTTCTAGCTATGAGTACCTAACAGGGTTTTGCTTTATTATGATTACCAAGAAATTTTTTCTAGAGTGACTAATAGATGGTAAGTCCCCGAAGCAGGGTAGGTGATGCCTCTGCAGGGAGAGCTCCCTGTAGGAATGGGGTGTGTCGTGAGGCTTGCAGGGCTCCCGTGTTACTGTGTCCCTAACTTGAAGTCACCCAAGAGGCTCCTGACTGAGTGCCTACGCAGAGAGTGTGTCCTTTCAGCCTGCACAACTTGTGTGACCTTACGACCTAGAAAACGGAGCATGATTCTCCTCTTATCCTACAGATGATGAAATCAAATTGTTCACAGAAGGGTCTGAGCAGGACCCAAACTTCAGTCCTGTGATGGCTACGTGCTACCACCTGTCTGGGTGGCTCTGGGGAGAGCTCTCTGCCAGCAGCAGAGTGGAGTGGGGAGCAGCAGACCGGGCTGGCCTATGCTGGCTTCTGGCCCAAGACCAAGCAGACAGCTCGGGACCCCCTCCCTGGTGCTCAGGGCACCCCCATTCTACGCCCGGCACTCTGACGTCAGCATCGTGACTTGCACAGTTCCCTTCCAGCTCCTCAGGCCTTCGTTCTCTCTACGCCATGGGCTCATTACTCCTCGGATGATTTCCCTGCTCTGACATCGCCTTCTCCCACGCAGCCTGCTGATCCTCCCCTCAAGCTTCCCCACTCCAACCTGGCCAGGAGCCCTTACCGGCTTCTCAGGGAAGAGATTTAGCCAGCAACCATTCCTGCACAGAATTGGCATAAGCAGACATTCATTAATCTGGCAAGCGGTCGGAATAGAACAACTGGTGTGCAGATGGGACCAGGCATTGTAAGGAATTGTTGTCAGCTCCCTCACATAGCACAGCATGGTGTCAGATCCATAGCCCCAAACTAGCAGGCAAGAAGAACTGACAATGAAATAAGAAATGTTATGGTTAAGGGGACCATGCCTGAATACTAAAGTATCTGTTGAAATTACATAGCTGCAAATCTGGAAGCAAAATAAACAAATCAATATCGAGGCAGGAAGTGAGTGCAGAGATAAGTTGGGGTGCGAGGCAGGTTGAGCTGCACCCTCTAAGCATCCTGCCTCTGTTCTCTGTTTAAGATGCCACAGAGAGCAAGGTGGCAGCTCACGCACTCAGAAGCAGGGCAGTGTCTTCCCCAGGGGTCACAGCCTGCATCCAGCCATGAGCAGGGAAACGTGGAAGAATGCGTCCCTGGCTCCGGCTGCGGCAGGAGGGCTGCTGAGAGCTGCTCCCTTCTTCCCGACGGGGCTTGTGTTGGTTGGTTTACTGCTCGATGTTGGTCAGCCTTTTGCAACAAATCCATCTCCAGCTCATTCACTAAGCAAACATCTTGAGCCTTTCTCCCCACAAGAGCGATGATTCTTTGCCAAGATTAAAAGATGAACGGCGTGCAGTCTGCCAGGGAGAATCCCTGAGTCCAGGGAAAGGAGATGGAACCCTGGTCTGCCAGGGACTGAGGACCCAGTCCTGTTAGTGCCAGCGTCAGGCAAGTGTGTGCCAAGTCAGGGCACAGGCCAGCCCATGGAGGAGACAGCAGGGCTGCGTGATGGCATGGAAATGCTGAAGACGTTTCCAGTGTGGCTGGACTTCCCAGAGTGGCCCTGCAGCGAGATTTACAAACACACATCACCAATGCTGCTCTCAGGGCAAACACAGGCAGGAGAGCAGAGGACAGGGCTCTGGAGACCCCAGAGGTCAAGCAGTCTCTGCAGCAAAAGGAGCCGAGGCCCTGTGTTCAGCCCCACCTTCCAGAGTTCGCGTTACAGAAGGAGCAGGGGCCTAACCGCCCAGCGGCACACCCTGTGACCAGCGCACGCCAATCCGAGAGAGGCAGCAGCAGGAGGGACTTACTGTGCCTGCAGGAAGGGGGAGGCTCCAACAGGAGGGAGACTGAAGACTCACAAACCCAGCTTGAGGCAGGCGTAGCAGAGGCTGAGAAGAAGCTCAAGGGAAGGGGGTCTAGGGCCCTCCCTGGGCTTGGGCCTTTCTTTTCTGACCAGCCTGCCTCCACCAGCCCTGCAGGGACCCAGGGCCCTGCTCCTTGATGGTGCCCTCCGCCCTCTAGTGGTAGCCACGTGGGCTGCAGGTCAGGCGCCAGTCCTGCCACCCTGGCTCCCTGTAACCACTGCAACACCAAGCCATGGGGATCAGTGAACAAAATCTTAGCAACAGATCCACGGGTTCAATATTAATTTATGAGGCATCACTGTGGTGTAGGGGGAAGAGGGAGGAAGGGGAGGTGCAGTAGTGAGGAATCAACTCAAAGGATAATGATGGGGTCACAGGCATTTCCCGAAACCTCATCAGAAGTCAACTAAAGCCCCCCTCCACCCCCGGGGCCTGGCTCCCCATGGTCACACAACAGAACACACCATGCACCACCAGGATCCAAGCCCACCTCGCCTGCAAGGCCTCCATTCTCTGACAGTGGGTCATGTGGCATCCTGACCCCAGATCTCAAGTTAATATGGTACCTGGTGACCCACATCTGCATCAGCACCACAGCTGAACCCAGGGGAAACATCCCACTCAGAAAGACCCACGCAGTGAGAGAAAGTGGTCAAGTTGTTGCCAAGGAGCTAACACTTCCCAGCGCGTCAAGTCCATGCAGGGTGTGTCTGGCCATGTACAGAGGGAGGGGGCGGGAGGAGAAGGGCTGAGGAGCACATGAGGGAGGTCGCTCAGCCCATCGCATCTGCACATAGGCTTGCAGGCTGGAATTCTCCCAAAGGTCCACGTGTGGAAGGTTGGGCCCCCGAGTCTCAAGGGAATGGTACTAAGAGGGAGGAAACTTAGTCCAATCATAGTCCAATCATGGCGCCTGAGGGTGGGGCCTGTGGGAAGGGTTGGATCAGATTAGGGTGCTGGAATGGCTTCCAGGACTGAACCACGGTGTCTTCCTCAGGAGAAACGATGCCAGACGCAGGGTCCCCTGCTTGTCATGTGGTGCTCGGTGTGGCCTGGAGACTCGCCAGTAGGGCCCATTCGACCTTGGATTGTGAGCCTTTAAAACTGGGAGCCAGAATAAACCTCTTTCCTCCATCAGTATCTTGTCTCAGGTGTTTGGTTGTAGTGACAAAAAGCCAAACCCTTGAAAGACATAGAACATGATGCTTCATGTCCTAATTTGCCAGTTTTCAGAGAACAGGAAGTAGAAATGAAAAACATCACAAAGATCTTGAAAGACATAAAAGAGGACTTCAGATTTCCATTTTCCTGCAGCCTGGCTGAGCTGAATGCCTTAAATGAGCCGATACACAAAAGCTTTTAAGAGCACCTGGAAAACCGTGGCGCACCTAAGTGCTGGCCACTGTGTTCTGGTGTCCACGGGATTGCTGTGTGTTGGAAAATAAATATGTTAAGGTACCTAAGTGGATTTCATCCCAGCTCTGTTGCTGAGGACTCTAGAAGACTACAGGAAGCACTGACTGCACCTCCTCACCATTGAGAGCTGACAACATCAGCTACATAGCTACAGGACACACTGCACCTCCTCACCACTGAGAGCTGACACCAGGTGACACCACTGTTGACAGAGCGACAGGACACACCACACCTCCTCACCACTGAGAGCTGACAACATCATACACAGAACCACAGGACACACTGTACCTCCTCACCACTGGGAGCTGACACCACTGTCCCATAGAGCCATAGGACACACCACACCTCCTCACCACTGAGAGGTGACACCAGGTGACACCACTGTCCCATAGAGCCATAGGACACACCACACCTCCTTGCCACTTAGAACTGACACCAGGTGACATCACTGTCCACAGAGCTACAGGACACACCACACCTCCTCACCACTGAGAGGTGACACCAGGTGACACCACTGTCCCATAGAGCCATAGGGCACACCACACCTCCTCACCACTGAGAGCTGACACCACTGTCCCATAGAGCCATAGGACACACCACACCTCCTCACCACTGAGAGCTGACACCACTGTCCACAGAACTACAGGACACACTGCACCTCCTCACTACTGAGAGCTGACACCTTGGCAGAAAGTAGCTGTACAGGTAAGGGACATGTGCAAAGTCGATCGATAGCAAAGTGTTCATTTATAAGAAATAGAATCAGCTCCAAGAATAAGTTTTAAAAATGGGTTTAAGGGGGCCGGTGCTGTGGCTCACTTGATTAATCCTCCGCTTGCGTTGCCGGCATCCCAGGTGCCGGGTTCTAGTCCCGGTTGCCCCTCTTCCAGTCCAGCTCTCTGCTGTGGCCTGGGAAGACAGTGGAGGATGGCCCAAGTGCTTGGACCCCTGCACCCGCATGGGAGACCAGGAAGAAGCACCTGGCTCCTGGCTTCGGATCAGCGCAGCGCCAGCCGTAGCGGCCATTTGGGGAGTGAACCAACGGAAGGAAGACCTTTCTCTCTGTCTCTCTCTCTCACTGTCTATAACTCTACCTATCAAATAAAAGCAATAATAAAAAAATTAAAATGGGTTTAAGGGGCTGGCACTGTGATGTAGCAGGTAAAGCCGCCGCCTACAGCGCTGGCATCTCATATGGGCACCAGTTCGTGTCCTGGCAGCTCCACTCCCAATCCAGCTCTCTGCTATGGCCTGGGAAAGAAGTAGAAGACAGCCCGAGTGTTTGGGCCCCTGCACCCACATGGAAGACCTGGAAGAAGCTCCTGGCTCCCGGCTTTGGATCGACACAGCTCCAGCCATTGTGCCCAATTGGAGAGTGAACTAGCAGGTGGAAGACTTCAGTTCTGTTTCTCTCTCTCTCTCTCTCTCTCTCTCTCTCTCTCACTCTGCCTTTCAAATAAATAAATAAATCTTTTCTTAAAATTGGTTTAAAGTGATGGCCCATATGGGACTGGTATTGTGGTGCAGCAAGTTAAGCCACTGCCTACAATGCTGGCATCTCATATGGGCAACGATTCCTGTCCTGGCTCCTACACTTCCAAGCCAGGTCCCTGCTAATGTGCCTGGGAGGGCAGTGAAGGACGGACTATGTCCTTGGACCCCTGTCACCCACAAAGGAGACCTGGATGGAATTCTAGGCTCCTGGCTTCAGTATGGCCCATCCCTGGCTATTGCAGCCATTTAGGGAGTGAACTAGCTGTTGAAGATATTCTCTCTCTGTCTGTCTTTCAAGTAAATAAATAAATATTTTAAAGAGAGAGAGAGAGAGAGAGATGGCCCATAAGATGACAGAGAGCATGCAGGGAGGAAGGGGAAATAGTTCCTTGTGACTATTATAATCCACATAGGCATTCATTGTATAAACCTGTGCACAGATAACTTTATTTGAAATTTCAAAATTACAGAGATATTCCAGAAGATTTCTCATAAAAGTGATAGCATACATTTATAGATTCACTATGCTCTGACAGCATGTAAGTCAGCAACTTTATGGGTGCCCCCATCTTACTGGTGTTAATTACCTTAGTCCTTGAATTACGAGCCATGGAATCACTTTAGAGAATGACGGCTTTATCAATCCAGCAGCAAAAGTGGTAGGGCAAAAGAAACTGAATATGGATTAGAACACTCGGCTAATCCTCTGCCTGCGGCACCGGCACACCGGGTCCTAGTCCTGGCCAGGACGTTGGATTCTGTCCCGGTTGCTCCTCTTCCAGTCCAGCTCTCTGCTGTGGCCAGGAGTGCAGCAGAGGATGGCCCAGGTCCTTGGGCCCTGCACCTGCATGGGAGACCAGGGGGAAGCACCTGTCTCCTGGCTTTGGATCAGTGCAGTGCACCGGCTGCAGCGCGCCAGCCGCAGCGGCCACTGTGGGGTGAACCAACGGAAAAAGGAAGACCTTTCTCTCCGTCTCTCTCTCTCTCTGTCCACTCTGCCTGCTAAAGAAAAAAAAACACTCAGCATTGACACAGGAGTAGAGAACTGGAGAAGACCCAATAAACAGATCTGCCTCCCTGGAGTTAACCTGTGTGTTTAACTGGTAATCGGCTCCTCACACGTTTCTCCTGTAACCATTCCATAAGGCATTGCTTCCTCCATTCACCACCTTTTTCTGTGCATTTACACTGGTTCAGCCAGGTTACTGGAAGCTATATTTACAGGAGGGCACATTTAAAATAAAATATAAACCAGGCCATATAACAAGTCCAGAGACAGCCTTGTAAAAACAGATATGGAAGATGACTTGCTTTGTCCCTTAAGATTATGTAATGCTTTAGTGAACTATTTTAAGCATTGCATGGTACCACGAGGAGCATGCACTAGGAACTTCTAAGAAAAGATATCCTTTAATTGCTTTGAAATACCTCTGAAACAATGAAAGTTATCAAGTAGACAGATTTCAATTGCCTGCTGTTCCTAGAAACAGTCGTCTCCACTCCTTCCAGCAAGTCCCTGTTCTCCGAGCTGCTACTGAACAATGAACTGTTCATCCTCCAGTGACCCCCTGAACAACTGGTCTTCTTAACACTTCTCAGCATCCTGCAGCACACGAGGGAAACAGGAATACAAGAAAATCCCTCCGTGCTGGGTTAGGGTCTGGGGGCCAAGGAGCCTTACAAACAATTGTATGACTCCATACAACCTTCATAATGCAAGAAGTTATATCTCACAACATCTGCTCTAAACACAAAACTGGTAAATTCTTTTCTTGAAGACAATCTCAAAACATGCTTCCAAAAGCTTAAAATGAAGGTACACTGTCACCCAATAATTTTTGTTTCTAGAAAAAAATAACAATTTATCAGCTTTATAAATTCTCTACTTCTTAGAAATCAGAGAAAAAAAAAAAGAACCTCCAGTATACAATAGGAGTTAAACAAACTATAGCAGGTCCAACATATAATGAACTATCTTTAAAAGCAAGTAACAATGTAGAGAAATTCATAGGGTGGTGTTACGGGCTAGGATTGGGCCTAAATTAATTTTCCAGGTTCTTGCTTTTTACTGAGAAGAATTCTAAATACAGGCCCAAACGTGGCATGCAGTGTGACAAACTTCATTTACAAAGTGAGGAAAATACACAGGCCCATTAGGGCTTTGTTAAGGGAGAACAGGCCAAAGAAAGGGAATTATCCTACCCTGCTCTGCTCGTCCTGAGTCCACGAGGAGGAGAGCGAGCTTCTGCTGTTCCCAGCTTTCAGTGAGCTTTAGAAATATGGAAGTGTTTACGTGGTCCCACCCCTCCCCAGGTATGGGGTAAGGGAGGTACTTCCTGGGGAGGAGTCCCCTGATTGACAAGTAGGTGAACATGGCAGCCCAGAGCGAAAGAGGTGGGACTTCCAGTTCATGAACTTAAAAGTATCTCTCTAAGTTTTCCCACATCAATGGAATATTAAGTGGAGAAAAGCAGGACAGAGTTAAGATGCTCAGTAGTTCAAATTTTATGACAACAAACTCTTCAAGGAAGGCGAAATGACTTCCATGGTTTTCAAACTGTGTACAAGCAGCACATGACTTGTCGATGGTTAGAAGAATTCTCCACTTCGGAGCACTTGCTTATCCAAGCCTTTGTATGCTTCACACACCCCTGCTTTGTCAGGACACGGGATTCCCCTTTCATTCCTCAGGTCAGCGTCTGGTCGGTTTCCAAGAGGCCGCATCCACTTTCCCCACAATGCTTTTTATTTGAAGTGTCTGTCTGATGTAAACCTCTGCCCAGTGCACTCTCCCAGCAATGTGCTTGCTTTAAAACTCAAGATAGAATAAAATTGCTTCCTAGGTTTTACCAAAAAAAAAAAAAAAAAAAAAATAGGCTCCCAAGTAGAGTACAAGTGCTAATAATCTGCACAATCTCCAAACAACTGACAAATTGGCAAGCACCAAGCTTGCAGCTGCTACAGCTCTGATTTGCGTTAGTAATTTGTACATTTTGTTTCAGAAGAGACCACCAGGCATAAACTAGTTTATGTTTATGAATGTACATCATTTGCATTATCTGCTTGATGCTTAAGTTTGCTTGCTATCAACAGATAACAGCTACGTTATGATTCGTTCTAGAGCCTTATAAGAAGAATTGCTGTGTTTCGAAAATCGTGACATGCCCTTGTGTGTGTAACGAGAAATCTGAGTAGGAAGCAAAATGGTGTCACTGTTGTGGTTTGAGTCATTTTATAGGTTACAACTATGCTGGCCCAAGGGGTATGCCCAGTAAACCATTAACTGCTTGGTGTGCAAATGAGGGAATCCATCTACAAAGAAACTATGTGATTTCCTGGCCTTAGTTGGGTACTTTCAGGATTCTCCATGTACTCATATTTTTAGAAGTCTGAAAAGAGAAAAAAGCTATCAAATAAGCAATGATGATTTGATAATAGGAAATAATATCATGGCAAGCAACGCAAGGGCATTAGCATTCTAACTCTACAGTGTATTCACAAAACACGAAATAATCTTCTGTTCCTAAATGTAATAAGCCTTTGTGTAAATAAAATTATAAAATATGTATTTATTTATGTCTGCTGCCCCACAAGCATTATGTATGTGACACTGATCCATGTTCTTTTATGGAGTGTAATTCATTCACATCCATTATTTTATGATTTTCCAGGCTGTGAATATATCAGTCCCTTTATTTATTAGTAAAAACGGTATGTCTCTTAATTATATATAACTTTACATCTGCTGCAGAAACTGATCATTTTACTATTAGGCAATTCTAGAAGTCTACTCATTTGCTAATTGCCAGATAACTTCCATCTCATTCTCCTTTCACTACAATCCCATTTGTTTTCTCTGTGTTCATCAGGGATTAGTTTCTTTCCTGGATCAGGTTACATTATGCTATTTTCTATTTTATTATATTTTCTAAAATTATTTTCATCCACTACGCTTAATTTTATCTTAACTATCACTGATTAACTTTTCTGCAAGCCTAATTCTGCTCTTTAATTGCTTCCAAATCCAATTTATTTAGTTAATTAAGGTCTTACTCTCAGCACATTCTCTTTCTGTCTCTGCCTATGTTTGATACATGAAATACACTCTAATCAAATGAAGAATAGGTCACAACCATTCCATAATCTTATTTTATGAAACAAATATCTTCCAGTGGAAGGTTTTCCATCACATCTCTAAACATTATTCACCTGCTCATTTCAGATGATTGCCTGTACATTTGTGGTAGAGTTTGATATTTCATCACTTTAACCACCTGCAGATTACTAAGCGTTACCTTTAAAATCTGCCCAGAACTACCTGGTCTAACAGGTGATTCAGTAAACTCCAGAGTGGGCATCCTCAGTGCTAACAGGGATGTAAACTGTCTGTATAAAAACGGATGCTCTTGGGTAGAGCCAAGCTCACGCTCACGGGATTGAGTAAACAGAAGGAGCAGACTCATGATTAGGGATCACCAAGTGGGCAGGGAGGCCACAGACACATTTCTGAAATGACTGAAGAAAGCTCCCTCGTGTTGTCTGGGAGAGGCTGGACTCTGTGCCCTGCTGTTGCTGTTGGCACTGCTGCTGTGAACTACCGCCCCTGTTGATGCCTTCACCAGAACGGATCAGCACCGCCTTTGCCCGATCAGGGTCCCAGACGTGTTCACCAGGACTCTGGCCACCTGCTAACCCTCACAGCCACTCTGAGTTAGTAGCCAACAGACACGGGCAGGTCAGGCACTGCAGGGCTCACAGAAACTCACAGTAAAGCAGCGTATCTTAAGCTTTAAGAGGTGACGCGACACCCACCAAGTGAAGCCTGCGTCACAGTGACAGTCACAAGCCTGCTGTCTTACACCCTAGACTGTCGCTTCTCACTCAAGCTAGGGCCAACACCCACGTAATGCACATGAATGTGCTCCATGCTCAGTGTCCCCGCTTCACTGCAAGGAATACCGGAAACGGCAGCACACTCCCAGAACCGGTGGGGCTGTGCGACTTGAGCCAAGAGCACCTCGTGGGGCAGACCATGTGTGTTCCCTCACAGGTCACTCAGGCTGGCCTGGGGAGTCCCAGGAGCTGAGGCCACCTCGGCTCCAAGCAACTTTCCTAAACCTTAGAACAGCGCTCACACGAGCCTGAACTCCTTTCATGAAAGACGTGCCTGGCAGCTGACCCGGACTATGCACAGGGATAGGAAAGGAGGAAGAGTCCCCTAAGTCCAGAATGGACTCCATCCAGAGGGCCCTCCTAATAGGTGGTCACTAAAGCCCTGGAAGCTGGCTCGGGCCACCAGGCACCCCTGGCAACCACCTTGGTGACATCACCGTGCTCATCTTGTTGCTTTGCGGTCACCTTTAGAATGCAGTTCTGAGGCAGGCGCCGCGGCTCACTAGGCTAATCCTCCACCTTGCGGCTCCTGCACACCAGGTTCTAGTCCTGGTTGGGCGCTGGGTTCTGTCCCGGTTGCCCCTCTTCCAGGCCAGCTCTCTGCTGTGGCCCAGGAGTGCAGTGGAGGATGGCCCAAGTGCTTGGGCCCTGCACCCCATGGGAGACCAGGATAATTACCTGGCTCCTGCCATCGGATCAGCGCGGTGCACTGGCCACAGTGCGCCTGCCGCAGCAGCCATTGGAGGGTGAACCAACGGCAAAGGAAGACCTTTCTCTCTGTGTCTCTCTCTCACTGTCCACTCTGCCTGTCAAAAAATAAAAAAAAGAATGCAGTTCTGAACTGAGTCTGTGCTGTCATGTGTTCACCGCCTAATTTTCTCCTAGTAATTCCTGCCTTGGCTTTTCCTTGGTTCATTTCATTCTCATTTTCTTGGCCTTCACTCATTTGTTTTTGTTCTTTATTTCACTGTACTGAGATTTATTATTTATTTATTTGAAAGGCAGAGTGACAAAGAGGAGGGAGAGAGAGAAAAAATGAGAACAGGTATGTCTTCCAGTCGCTGGTTCACTCCTAATATCCACAGCACTCAGAGCTGGGCCAGGCTGAAGCTAGAAGCCAGGACCTCCATCCAGGTCTCCCATGTGCATGGCAGGAACCCAAGTCCTTGAGCCATGACCACCTTCTCCCAGGCGCATTAGCAAAAAGAAGCTGGATTGGAAGCAGAGGCGTGCCCAATGTGAGCAGCAGCTTAACCTGCTGCCCACAATGTCCCGACTACTCTGTGTTCTTGATGCAAGGCTCTTGTTTCTTTCCCACAGTCTTTAACCTATATCCATGAAGTCTTCACTTTTATTTTCATTTTTTCCATAGCTAGTCTGTGATTTGTGTTGGTTTTTGTTTTCTCTTTGACCAAGGAGATAGGTGAAAATAGTTTTAGGAGAAAACAAAGATTATTTATTTCTGGCTTCAAAAATTAACTTCTTGTTATGATGCTTTTAGGCTACCCATTTTGGTGACTATTACAGAGAAACTTCACAAAGGTGTATTTTCTAGCACATAGTTCCATAAGCTCTATTCAGAAACACTTTGTCCATTCTGTTGTATGGAGAGTCCACAGCCCGTCTTTGGCGCTCCTAACCTGCACTGTATGGAGACATGTGGGTTCAATTTTTATTTCCCGAGTGTCTTTCATCTTATCCCCTGGAATATCTGCATTTTAAAGGTTCATAATCTGCTTTTGGCTTCACCAATATATTTGTAACTGTATTCTTTAGTAAATCATCTCATTGAATAATTTTAATTGGATTTCATTTCCCCTTATGTTCACATCACAGATTACCTTTTCTTCATTTTGTTTAATTTTCTTTCTTTACCTTTGAATATAATTTTATTTTAAAAGTTTTGTTATTTTCATTGTATTTGAAAGGTAGAAGGATAGACATGCAATGACAGCTCACATCTGTTGGTTCACTTCCCAAAACCTACAGCAGCCATGGCTGGGCCAGGCCAATGGCAGGAGCTCCAAGTGGGTCTCCCACGTGGGAGCCATCATCGCTGCCTCCCAGGGTGCACAGCAGCAGCAATCTACATCGGAAATGGAGCCAGGACTTGACGCGGGCTCTCCTATGTGGTATGCGAATGTGGGCTCTCCTGTGTGGTATGGAGCCAGGACTTGAACGTGGGCTCTCCTATGTGGTATCCTATGTGGTATGCAGGCATCCCAGCTAAGTCTTAACTGCTGTGCCAAACACCTGTCCCACCTTTTATTTTCACCTATTAAGGTGCACTTCACGTGTGTTCCGTATCCAGCAGAGTCGGCTTTGGTTTTATCAGCCAACAAGTAAACTTTCTTTTCCTCTTTTGGGGTAAGCCTATTTGTGACAGGTATGTTTATTTTAAATTTTCTGTATTTTTTAATTTTTCCTTAAGCCTTTCATTATGTGCCTTGGTGTCTGAGTGTGTGTGCGTGTGCGTGTGTGTTCTTTTCCACCACTTTGAAATGCTGTCTTGTATTTCCCTTCATATTTGTGAATGATACGCTATCCTTACTTCTAACTATTTGGACGCTGTCTGCTAATTCGAACAATGAATCTTCATAAAACTGGCTTACTCCTCTTCCATGCCTTTTAAACTGTCTTATTGATCATCCAGTTTAATCAATAATGTTATTTCTTAGTGTTTTCCTTGGTAGTGTTAATTATATGCAGAGGACTTGTAAAACTTTGGTTTTTATTTTCATAATGTTATTTGATGGACAGCTCTTACCTGTGAGGCAATCAGGGAGTGCGTTGCCCACTTGCACACCTTTCACTTTCCTCACACTATTACAAGGGCTCTGCATCCCTGCTCCAAAAATGCAAGATGCCCCCACATACAAAACTTCCTGAGCCGCGGCATGAATAGAAAATTCATGAGAAGAAAATGCCAAACCATGAAATTCTGTTTCATGCTCCAAATTGCTAAATATATTACATGAAATTACCTTCAGGCTATGTGTGTAATGAAACAATTTCATGTTCAGATTTGGGTCCCATAACCAAGATCTCATTATGTATACACAAACATTCTAAAGTGAAGAGACTTTATATAACATCCCCACGCTCTTTTATCACCCAAGATCCAAATCCCCTTGTCCAAAGTCTCCTGTTTGAGCACACTCAATATTAGCTGCTACTTTTTCCCACAGTTGTTCAAGAAATGTGCTGGAGTGTGTGTTCTAGAATCTTCTCAAGGAAACTAATTCCCTGATTTTCACGTGGAAGCCTCTGTTTTGCAGTCCTTATTCCAGAGAAAAGCTGGCAGTCCACGTGCTGCAGACAGTTCGGTGTACTGTGCTGCCTTACATGAGGGCGCTGCACGTTGCTGTGCAGAAGGGCAGGAACAATTTTTCTTTGCATTACAAATGACTGCATGCGTTTGCCTCATGCCCAAGTTAGTGTGTGGACTTCACTCTGCACCTCAGTAGTAGTCTCCTGAGGAGAGGTCTTGCTTGGAATATTGTGTTTTCATTTCTTGAATTATATCTTTAAATTTTTTTCTACGTTGTGGCTTTAGCTCCTTAGAGACTTGAACCATGAATCTCTGCTGGGTCTCCTTTCACCGTGTTTTATGTTTTTAATTTTTCTTTATCTTGTTCTCCACACACACTGCCAACATGTTTTTCTCTGCAGGTCACTTGGCTGCTGCTCGCCCCTCGTTTCCTTCTCTGCGTCACCACCTGCTTCCCACCGTCCCTGCCCTCACCTTCACCTGCTTCTCCACCCTAGGATTGTCGCTCCCCCTCTTCATGGAGGAACGACACTAAACCCTGCCTAGGCTTCATATCCGAGTCACGGCACCATTATGTCGCTCCCCGTCTTCGTGGAGGAACGACACAGGACCCTGCGCTGTTCTTTCGTCTGCTCGGCCCTCCCCGGGTTTGCTGCTGGTTCTTCCCGGGTTGGCTGCTGGTCCTTCCACCTCCGTGGAAGGGCGGTTCCCCCTGCCACATTCCCCACTTCTGCGGGGGAGCGGCACACCGCCGGCCGGCTCTCTCGGGGGCTGCACAGGTGTTCCTTCAGATGTTCCTCTTAGATGTTCCTGGTGCATGCCGTCTCTCTCCTCCTTTATAGTCCTCCTCCGCCAATCCTAACTCGGCTGCCCACACGCCGAGTACGCTGCTCTCCTCCAATCAGGAGCAGGTCCTGCAGCTTGTCAAGTTGGTGAGAGGCAGCTGGGTAGAAGCTGTTGCCTCCTCTCCCAGCGCCATATTGTGGGAGAGCAGATGCATAGAATAAGTCTTAATTCCAGTAACTTAGTCTAGTCCGGGTTGCTCCCCACAGAACCAGGGGATGGAGGATCTCTCTCTTCCTCTCTGTGTATACGCATGTGTCACTCTGCCTTTCAAGTAAATAAACCTTTTTTTTTTCTTTTTGACAGGCAGAGTGGACAGTGAGAGAGAGAGACAGACAGAAAGGTCTTCCTTTGCCGTTGGTTCACCCTCCAATGGCCGCTGCGGCCGGCGCACCGCGCTGATCCGATGGCAGGAGCCAGGTGCTTCTCCTGGTCTCCCATGGGGTGCAGGCCCCAAGCATTTGGGCCATCCTCCACTGCATTCCCTGGCCACAGCAGAGAGCTGGACTGGAAGAGGAGCAACCGGGACAGAATCCGGCGCCCCAACCGGGACTAGAACCTGGTGTGCCGGCGCCACAAGGCGGAGGATTAGCCTAGTGAGCCGCGGCGCCGGCCCAAATAAATAAACCTTTTAAAACATACACAGAGCACAATAGGTTTCAGACAAGATCTGGAGGAGAGAATGTAGAAACCTGTGCAATTCCAATTCTGTAGAGCAGTTTAGGAAGTCAGATCTCAGTGTTTGCTGCAGGCCTTTTCTCTTCCATGTTACCATCTTGTTTCTTCTTTTGTCCAAATACTTCTTACCCTCAATCCATAACCTCACATGTCCAGTCTTCCCTTTCCATGTTTCCTGTGATGGCTGTGGAAAGTGCAGGCACACGAAAACCTCCATCTGGAGTTTACTTTCAATGCCCCCCTGCCCATCTCTGCTTCTCTGAGCACAGCCACCTGTGTTTGCGCTGCCCCCTGGAGTGAGCACTGGCTCCTGCGGCCTCCAGAGAGCACACGCTCTAGATCTTCTGGGTCGGCCTGTTGACTGCGTGACGGGAGTGGCCGTGCGTGCAAGCTGGGGAAACCACTTTCTCCCTTTGATTTTTCTTTTTTTGGAATTGGAATGTGAAGACTATCATTAGTGCATTAATCTTTCAAGCTGAGTGCTCCATAAATTTGAGTTTGGGGCAGTCAGGTTTATGAAAAGAATAAGCTGAAGAGAGAGAGAAAAAAAAATAAAATGAAGCCACAGTTATACATTGATAGGTCCAAGTCTACTTTTTGACCCTCCAAAATGTGAGGTTACCAGTTATTTTGTAAATTTCCCATTTTTGCCTAAATGAGTTTTTCTAAATCTATTATTTAAAATAAAATATTCTATAATCTTGGATAGCATGTGTGTGCATTTGTGTGTGTGTACAAAATTTAAGGCATTGTAAAGATATTTGTTTACAAAGTGATAGTAAAAGCAGCAAAAATATTTCAATTAATAAATTACAATACAAATTCAGAGCCAGTGCCGTGGCTCACTAGGCTAATCCTCCGCCTGCAGCGCCAGCAAATTGGGTTCTAGTCTTGGTTGGGGTGTAGGTTCTATCCCAGTTACTCCTCTTCTAGTCCAGCTCTCTGCTGTGGCCCAGGAGGGCAGTAGAGGAAGGACCAAGTGCTTGGGCCCTGCACCCACATGGGAGACCAGGAGAAGCACCTGGCTCTTGGCTTCGGATCGGCGCAGCACGCCGGCCGTGGCAGCCATTTGGGGGGTGAACCAATAGAAGGAAGACCTTTTTCTCTGTCTCTCTCTCTCACTGTCTAAATCTGCCTGTCAAGAAAAAATTACAATACAAATTCAAATTAAAGTTTAGGGAAAAGGGAAGATACTCTATCATTTTCAGCATCAACCTATGTGAGATAACGTATTTGTACAGGTTAATTAGGCTCCAAGAAATTCTCAGTGGAGCACATTAGGTAGAATAAAATTAGAACAAAATATCACAACCTGGTACATTTTCAACCTACCTATGAACATTGTAAAGCCGTGCTTCCATATCCGCTTGCACATCAAACTTCTAATCAGATTCTTGAGACGACTCCAGATTGATTAATCCAGGGTCACAGATACTCAGCTAATTCCACTCTTGGCCAACTGGGGATCCTGTCTGGGTTATGGGCATCAGTGTTGATTAGGAGCTACATTTTATTTTTTTTAAGATTTTTTATTTATTTTGAAAGGTAGAGTTACAAAGAGAGAAAAGGAATGAGAGACAGAGAGAGAGGTTTTCCATCAGCTGATTCACTCCCCAAATGGCCACAACAACTGGGGCTGGGCCATGCTGAAGCCAGGAGCCAGGAGCTTCTCCCAGTTCTCCCACATGGATGCAGGGGCCCAAGGACGTGGGCCACTTCCACTGCTTTACCAGGTGCATTAGTAGGGAAATGGATCATAAGTGGGACAGCCAGAACTTGAACTAGCACCCACATGGGATGCCAGTGCTGCAGTAGCGGCTTAGCCCTCTATGCCACAATGCTGACCCCATGTTTTCTTTTTAATTAATAGATAATAATCACACATATTTACAGGGTCCAGTGTGAGGTTTGGGTACATTTTTACATTTGTAAAAACCAACTCAGGTCATTCGGATTATCTCTAATCTCAAATATTTTTCATTTTTGTGATGAGAAACTCCAGCATTCTCGTTTCTAGCTCTTCTGGGTCGTATGATGAATGCTATTGACTCTAATCACCCTTCTATATGCGACAGAGTCCAGGATTTATTCTTTTTATTGACTGTGATTTTAAACCTGTTGACCTGTCTTTCCTCGTATCTCCTCTCCTCTACCCTCCCTGGCCTCTGCTAACCCTTCTGCTACTTCTAGGAACTGGGCTTTCTCAGATTCCACATAGGAATGGAACCATGCAGTATCTGTCTTTCCATGCTGAGCCTGTCTTCTTTCACAAAACACCATATCCGGAATATGAATGGAACTCAACTTCACAGCAAAAACACAAATCATGTGATATTAGATGGGGGGAAGAACTGAAGAGTTATCTATCAAACAACACCTACACATGGTCAACAGGAACACGAACAGTGTTCCACATCACTCATCATCAGGGAGGTGCCAGAGGAACCACAATGAGACGTTACTTCACCTCAGAATGGCTGTTATCGAAAAGACCAGAGATAGCAGGGGCTGGTGAGGAAGCCTTCTACACTGTGGGTGAGAATGTAAATTAGAGCAGTTCTGGAAAACAGTAAGGAGATTCTTCAAAGAGTTAAACAAAGAGATACCACATAATTCAGCAATCCCATGTCTGGGTGTCTACCCAGAGGAAATGAAATCAGTTTGTCATGGAGATATCTGCACACCTATGTCCAAGGAAGCAGACAAGACGTGGAAACAACCCAAGTGTTCATCCACAGGGGCGGAATATGTGTAAACATGTAGACAAAACAGAGTATTATTCAGCCATAAAATGAGCTTCTTTATTTAAACAAAACAAACCAGGAAGCAGCAGAGATGAGGGCTATGGCAGGAGTGTCTTCCATGGATCTTACGTGACTCTTAGACCTGCCGTGTGTTATGCTGCAGACACAGGCAGGTCTCTGAGACTCGGGCTCTGCTGAGGAATGCATGAGGAGGTTAAATTCCACTCCGGAAATGGTTGAACTTGACTTTTGTAATTCTCCTATTGCAAATCTCATGATACAGTGTTCACCATGACCATCTCTGATTGTCAAATTAGGATCCCCAAGTGTGTGTATGTGCAGCTCTGGGCAGAGCACGTGTGTGTGTCCACTTCCCCAGATATGTAGCCTGGGTCCCCTCAGATGCTTAGGGTTGCTGTGCCTTCTACACCTGCTGGACCGTGTCCAGTCCTTCTCTGTCAAGTGCGGCCCATCTACAGATTTAGACAAGCCGATGGACTAAGAAGAAATTAAGGCATTTTACTGTTTTTCTTAAATATGTCCAAGATGTATACTGTAATGATTTAGCCCAGAAATACATTACATAATGACTGCCATAGCCATAGTCAAATAACACACCCATCACCCGCCCCAGTTGCCATTGTGTGTGTGTGTGTGTGGTTGCATGGTGAGGAAACTACAACCTGCTCTTATCAACATCTAAGAAAACAGAACACCACCACTAACTATCACCACCATGCAGAACACCTCCGCTCACTATCACCACCATGCAGAACACCTCCACTCACTATCACCACCATGCAGAACACCTCCACCACTATCACCACCATGCAGAACACCTCCACTCACTAACACCACCATGCAGAACACCACCACCACTATCACCACCATGCAGAACACCACCACTATCACCACCATGCAGAACACCTCCACTGACTATCACCACCATGCAGAACACCTCCACTCACTATCACCACCATGCAGAACACCTCCACTCACTATCACCACTGTGCAGAACACCACCACTCACTATCACCGCCGTGCAGAACACCACCACCACTATCACCACCGTGCAGAACACCACCACTCACTGTCACCACCATGCAGAACACCTCCACTCACTGTCACCACCATGCAGAGCACCTCCACTCACTATCACCACCATGCAGAACACCACCACCACTATCACCACCGTGCAGAACACCTCCACTCACTATCACCACCATGCAGAACACCACCACCACTATCACCACCGTGCAGAACACCTCCACTCACTATCACCACCATGCAGAACACCTCCACTGACTATCACCACCATGCAGAACACCACCATCACTATCACCACAGTGCAGAACACCTCCACTCACTATCACCACCGTGCAGAACACCTCCACTCACTATCACCACCGTGCAGAACACCTCCACTCACTATCACCACAGTACAGAGCACCACCACCACTATCATCACCGTGCAAAACACCACCACTATCACCGCTGTGCTCTACTCAGTCCCCAGAACCTGATTCGTCTTAGAACTGAAAGTCGAGTTCCTCTGACCTACATCTTCTTCCACTGTGCTCTCCTTTCAAACAGAGCAGCACATTTTTAAATCAACTTATTTGTTTTCCTTCTATTAAGTCGGTTTTTTATTCCCTTGGTTAAATTTATGCCTAAGTGGTTGTCTATTAAAAGTGGAATAGTTTTCTCGATTTCTTTTTCAAGTAATTTGCTGTTTGAGCAAAGGACTCAAATAGATATTTCCCCAAAGAATAGACAGATATGGCCAATAGGTATGTACATGAAAAATGCTCACCATTACTAATCATCAGGAAAACACAAATTAGAATCACAAAGGATCTTACATCACAACCATCAGAATGGCTATTACAAAAAACACAGCAAGCATTTGATAAGAATATGGAGAAAAGAAATCCACTTCACACTGTGGGTAAGAATGTAAATTAGTACAGCCATTTTTCCTTAAAAAAACTAAAAATATCTACATCAGCAAGCCCCCCTCTGAGGATATATCCTAAGCATTTGAAGCCAGTCTAGGAAGTATGTGAAATCCCCTGTCCATTGCAGCAGTAACTCCTGTTATAGAATCAACCCAAGTTTCCATTAATGGATGAACAACTAAATACGCACGTGCGTGTACATGCACACGCATGTGTTTCAATAGACTACAGAATACTCCTCAGCTTTAACAAAGAGGGAAATCCCATGATCTGTGACCACACGGATGTGTTGGCAGACATCACGAGAAGTGATATAAGGCAGGCACGGAAAGACAAATACCGCAGGTCCTTACTTCTGTGTCGGATCTAAAACAACTGAATTCGTAGAAGCAGAAATGAGATGGTAGCTACCAGAGGCTGGGGGAACGGGGTCCCAGAAGTGGTGCAAATTACAGTCAAAGGATGCAGCTTCAGTGAGGTGGGAGGAGTAAACTGTAAGTACCTGAAGTGATGGGTATGTGACTTAGCTTGATGCAAGCATTCCACACTGAGCATACCGACCATACAACACCATTTGGGCCCCTTAATATGAGGGGACTTAAAAATTTCATGAAAAATTCATCTTATCTGTTAACTCCATTTGCCATAAACTTCTTGAAGCTCCTTCTATATGCAATTTGCCATTATACAAAAAAATGAGAAACTGAAAGGAAGCAGAAATAATTCCCCTTTAACTGTATACATAACAAGTTCATGTCACTGGGTACAGGGGCTTACACACGCATGTTCTCGAGTTTACCCACACACGATTAAGGGCTTACGCCAGTGCCTTCCACTGTAGTTTTGGCACTTACATGTTTAATATAGTAAACGCTATTTGAATGTAGATTTAATATGAGTTGTCAAAATACATAGATATATACAGCAAGGAACATACTTGGATAGAAACAACTGTGTCGAAAATCTCTCTTTGCAGGGGCATTGTTCAACTTGTTTGGTCCTGGAGTCTGCAACCAAGGTGGGATCCACCCAGCCCACCTCCCTCTCTAAGCAACAACTCTGGTGATGCATGGCCCTGCAATTTACTCAAATGTGGCAAGGAGATTTGTTTCGAATTTTTTGGCCCAGTCTTTGGAATGAGAAGGAAAGATGTATAACCTTAAGCTAGCAACTTCTAAACTGCTTAAAAAAAAATAAACAAGATCCCTGATCTGCAGACTGCTGGAAACAGAGCGGCGGCCTCGAGAGGAGGGAGCACCCTGTGGGTTGCAGTGCCTCCCACGACACGAGGGTTCCACAGAACACTGACAGCCACACAGAAGCGTGCCCGCCTGGGTGGACCAGGCCACCAAGCACAAGTTCTCCTCCATCAGAAATACTGACTCCACGTCGTTTCTGTGGATTTGAGAACAGCCCCAGTTACTGCCGTGCCCAGAACCTTCCCTAGTTCTCCCTTTAATCGTCCTTTCAGGGTCCACACGACTCAGCTCTGCCAGTTCAGACAGGTTTACCTCTCACTTACATCCGGCCCAGTTGCTCAGCTGAAAATGAACCTCGGGGTCTTGATCAACAGCCCTGTGCGGGAGGCTCTGAGTGCGGCCCGTTAGGAAGTTAATAAATACTGTGGTGGCCCCAGGACGTTTTCTCCGCCCCTGTCTTGCGAATGTCACTTTGTGATGTCGGCGCTCAGTGTCACTGACGAGAAGTCACGGTCATGCTCACTCTTGCTCTGATGGGCAGGTTTTGTTCTCAAGGTGCTGGGATCTGCTTCTGACTAAAGCGAGAACTGAACACCGTGATGTGTTTGCCGTCCTGAACGTGGTCTTCGCTCTCTGGAATCCAGGCTTCGAACCCCACTCTCCCACTGTGAGCAGCAATGCTGAGAGCTGCAGGAGCCTCCAGCAGGTGCCGAGGTCCTGGCAGGGCCTGGGCTGGTTCTCTCGGGGAAATGGAGCCCTTGCACTTGAGGAAGCAGACTGGTTACTGTGCAAGTGGGTTGTCAAGAGCGAGCCCACCACGCATGCGTTCTCTCTCCCTCGCCCACGCGCTGGCCCTGCCAGCTTGCTGCCATGCGCTGATGGGAAGCTGAGCAGATACGGGCTCGTGGGCTTGGACTTCCCAGTCTCCCAACCAGGATTCCAGATAAATAGCTTTTCTTATGAGTTAGTAATCAGAAAACAGACTAAGATGTTAGGGGCTGCAGCAAGTCTCCCCAGCTAAGAGTGGAGACCCTGAACACCAGCACCGGCCACCACCCTTTGTCCTTTCCTTCTATGCACCTGTCCACACCTGCTGCACCTGTCCACACCTGCTGCCTCTGGGGCATCCAGTACTCTAGTGTCGACAGACTTCAAATACATCAAACACGCTGGGGTCCCTCTGCGGGCTCTGCTGCATCTTTCAACCTCGACAGTATATCAGTATCGCCTGGAGAGAGCTTCTTCAATTGTTAAATCACTGGCATCCAAGATCATTCTCCCGGGACATCTGTCTGGAGGTGGAGCCAGGGCCTCCCACTGCTGAAAGATGCTGGGGTCCGCAGGGCCAAGCCCCCTCCCCTGGGACGGTCATCTGCACGTTCACACTCCTGTTGCAGGGGTCCGCAGGGCCAAGCCCCCTCCCCCAGGAAGGTATCTGCAAGTTCACACTCCTGTTGCTGGGGTCCACTGGGCCAAGCCCCCTCCCCCGGGACGGTCATCAGCAAGTTCACACTCCTGTTGCTGGGGTCTGCAGGGCCAAGCCCCCTCCCCCGGGACGGTCATCTGTAAGTTCATACTCCTGTTGCTGGGGTCCGCAGGGCCAACCCCGTCTCCTGGGACGGTATCTGCAAGTTCACACTCCTGTTGCTGGGGTCCGCAGGGCCAAGCCCCCTCCCCCGGGACGGTCATCAGCAAGTTCACACTCCTGTTGCAGGGGTCCGCAGGGCCAAGCCCCCTCCCCTGGGATGGTCATCTGCAAGTTCACACTCCTTGTAGGCAGCACTGTGCTGCATAGTGTTGCAGTGACCTGGCCGCCCATCCTCACCCAGGACTCCTAGGAGGCGGTTCCACGGTATCCCTGGCTCTGCCCAGACACGAGGCAGCTCCAAGCAGCAGCTGCTCTGCTCCATGCTTCACTGTGCCCAGGAAGCAGGGAGGAGGCCAGGGTGTGTGGTGGAATGAGAAGGCTATGCCAAGGTGGCCACTGGCAAGCGAGCATCAGTTACTCAGGAAGCCTGCCTGGCAACAGGTTGTGATTGGTTGGGGCATAGACCTCCCCTTGACCAGATTGGCTGGTCTTGACTATATAAGATGTGGTTCCAACTGTAATAAACGAGTCTGTGGGCTGCTCGCCTCAAGCCTGCTTTCACCCGACTCCCGGGGTCTGTGTGGTGACTCCACGCCTCTTTTCCCCACCACGCTGCTCCTCTCAGAAACAAATCCACTGCAACATTGTTGAGAAATCAACAGCAACAAGGGTGGTTCCTGAAGGAAGGGTGGGTGGGTGAGGCTTTCCGTGCCCACCTCACTCTCTCCAAATTTCAGGGCAGACACAGGACACAGCCCCCACTGTGTAGCTCCCCACTGCCTGTCCAAAGCAGGGCAGTCTGAATAGTAGTCCTTTTTCCCCATTTTTAAAAAGATTTCATTTATTTGCAAAATAGCATTAGAAAGAAAGAGGAAGAGACAGAAAAAGGGATCTTTGATCTAATTCACTCCCCAGATGGATGCAATAGCCGGGGTTGGGCCATACAAAAGCAGGGGCCAGGAACTTCTCCCCTGTCTCCCACATGGGTGCAGTGGTCCAGAATTCGGGCCATTTGCTGCTGTTTCCCCAGGTGCATTAGCAGGAAGGTGGATCAGAAGTCGAGCAGCCGGGACTTAAACCAGTGCTCACTATGGGACACTGGTATTGCAGGCGGCATCTTAACCGGCTGCACCACACCACCAAGCCTGACTAGTAACTCTGGTATGTCACTCCCTCCCGGTCAGTGTCTGAGGGGATGGAAATGCCAGGTATTCTGAATTGATCATTACACATATGTAAATGTCAAATTCTCATACAGTACACTATTGATATGTACAAACATGTGTCAACTAAAAATTTTTAAAAGTATAAAAAATAGGCTTATATCCAGATTATTTTTTTAACTTTTATTTAATGAATATAAATTTCCAAAGTACGACTTATGGATTACAATGGCTTCCCCCCCATACCGTCCCTCCCACCCACAACCCTCCCCTTTCCCACTCCCTCTCCCCTTCCATTCACATCAAGATTCATTTTCGATTATCTTAATATACAGAAGATCAGCTTAGTATACATTAAGTAAGGATTTCAAAAGTTTGATCCCACACAGAAACATAAAGTGAAAAATAATAGATGATTTTTTTAAATGATGATGAAATCAGATCAGACCTATTGTCATGTTTAATCCCAGTGAGAGTCAAGTTGGGAGTTGATAATTTCTTTTTTTTTTTTTTTACAGAAGATCAGTTTAGTATACATTAAGTAAAGATTTCAACAGTTTGCACCTCCATAGAAACACAAAGTGAAATATACTGTTTGAGTACTCGTTATAGCATTAAGCCTCAATGTACAGCACATTAAGGACAGAGATCCTACATGAGGAGTAAGTGCACAGTGACTCCTGTTGTTGACTTTACAAATTGACACTCCTGTTTATGGCATCAATAATCTCCCTATGTACCAGTCATGAGTTTCCAAAGCTATGGAAGCCCCTTGAGTTCTCCGACTCTTATCTTGTTTAGACAAGGTCATAGTCAAAGTGGAGGTTCTCTCCTCCCTTCAGAGAAAGGTACTTCCTTCTTTGAAGACCTGTTCTTTCCACTGGGATCTCACTCACGGAGATCTTTTTGCCAGAGTGTCTTGGCTTTCCATGCCTGGAATACTCTCATGGGCTTTTCAGCCAGATCCGAATGCCTTTAGGGCTGATTCTGAGGCCAGAGTGCTATTTAGGACATCTGCCATTCTATGAGTCTGCTGAGTATCTCACTTCCCATGTTGGATCACTCTCCCCTTTATTTATTCTATCGGTTAGTGTTAGCAGGTACTAGACTTGTTTATGTGCTCCCTTTGACTCTTAGTCCTTTCATTATGATCAATTGTGAACTGAAATTGATCACTTGGAATAGTGAGATGGCATTGGTACATGCCACCTTGATGGGATTGAATTGGAATCCCCTGGTATGTTTCTAACGTTACCATTTGGGGCAAGTCAGCTTGAGCATGTCCCAAATTATACATCTCTTCCCTCTCTTATTCCCACTCTTATGTTTAACAGGGATCACATTTCAGTTAATTTTCAACACTTAAGAATAACTGTGTGATAATTACAGAATTAAACCAGTCATATTAAGTAGAACAGACAAAAAAAATACTAAGAGGGATAATGTATTAAGTTGTTCATTAACAGTCAGGGCTATGCTGAAAAGTCACCATTTCTCATAGTGTCCATTTCACTTCAGGAGGTTTCCTTTTCGGTGTTCAGTCAGTTGTCACCGATCAGGGAGAACATATGGTATTTGTCCCTTTGGGACTGGCTTACTTCACTCAGCATGATGTGTTCCAGATTCCTCCATTTTGTTGCAAATGACTGGATTTCGTTGTTTCTTACTGCGGTATAGTATTCTAAAGAATACATATCCCATAATTTCTTTATCCAGTCTACCGTTGATGGGCATTTAGGTTGGTTCCAGGTCTTGGCTATTGTGAATTGTGCTGCAATAAACATTAGGGTGCAGACCGCTTTTTTGTTTGTCAATTTAAACTCCTTTGGGTAAATTCCAAGGAGTGGGATGGCTGGGTCAAATGGTAGGGTTATATTCAGGTTTCTGAGGAATCTCCAAACTGACTTCCATAGTGGCTTGACCAGTTTGCATGCCCACCAACAGTGGGTTAGTGTCCCTTTTTCCCCACATCCTCACCAGCATCTGTTGTTGGTAGATTTCTGTATGTGAGCCATTCTAACCGGGGTGAGGTGAAACCTCATTGTGGTTTTGATTTGAATTTCCCTGATTGCTAGCAACCTTGAACATTTTTTCATGTGCCTGTTGGCCATTTGGATTTCCTCTTTTGAAAAATGTCTATTGAGGTCCGTGGCCCATCTCTTAAGTGGGTTGTTGGTTTTGTTTTTGTGGAGTTTCTTGATCTCTTTGTAGATTGTGGTTATTAACCCTTTATCTGTTGCATAGTTTGCAAATATTTTTTCCCATTCTGTCGGTTGTCTCTTCACTCTCCTGACTGTTTCTTTTGCAGTACAGAAACTTCTCAATTTGATGCAATCCCAATAGTTGATTTTGGCTTTGACTTCCTGTGCCTCCCGGGTCTTTTCCAGAAATTCTTTGCCTGTGCCAATATCTTGAAGGGTTTCTCCAATGTTCTCTAATAACTTCATGGTGTCAGGACGTAGATTTAGGTCTTTAATCCACGTTGAGTGGATTTTTGTGTAAGGTGTAAGGTAGGGGTCTTGCTTCATGCTTCTGCACGTGGAAATCCAATTTTCCCAGCACCATTTATTGAATAGACTGTCCTTGCTCCAGGAATTAGTTTTAGATCCTTGGTCAAATATAAGTTGGCTGTAGATGTTTGGGTTGATTTCTGGTGTTTCAATTCTGTTCCATTGGTCTATCCATCTGTTTCTGTACCAGTACCATGCTGTTTTGATTACAACTGCCCTGTAGTATGTCCTGAAATCTGGTATTGTGATGCCTCCGGCTTTGTTTTTGTTGTACAAGATTGCTTTAGCTATTTGAGGTCTCTTGTGCCTCCATATGAATTTCAGCATCATTTTTTCTAGATCTGAGAAGAATGTCTTTGGTATCTTGATTGGGATTGCATTGAATCTATAAATTGCTTTTGGGAGAATGGACATTTTGATGATGTTGATTCTTCCAATCCATGACCATGGAAGATTTTTCCATTTTTTGGTATCCTCTTCTATTTCTTTCTTTAAGATTTTGTAATTCTCATCGTAGAGATCTTTAACGTCTTTGGTTAAGTTTATTCCAAGGTATTTGATTGTTTTTGTAGCTATTGTGAATGGGATTGATCTTAGCAGTTCTTTCTCAGTCATGGCATTGCTTGTGTATACAAAGGCTGTTGATTTTTGTGCATTGATTTTATATCCTGCCACTTTGCCAAACTCCTCTATGAGTTCCAATAGTCTCTTAGTAGAGTTCTTTGGATCCTCTAAGTACAGAATCATATCGTCTGCAAAGAGGGATAGTTTGACTTCTTCCTTCTCGATTTGTATTCCTTTGATTTCTTTTTCTTGTCTGATGGCTCTGGCTAAAAATTCCAGAACTATGTTAAATAGCAGTGGTGAGAGTGGGCATCCCTGCCTGGTGCCAGATTTCAGTGGAAATGCTTCCAACTTTTCCCCATTCAATAGGATGCTGGCTGTGGGTTTTTTATAAATTGCTTTGATTATATTGAGGAATGTTCCTTCTATACCCAATTTGCTTAGAGTTTTCATCATGAAAGGGTGTTGAATTTTATCAAATGCTTTCTCTGCATCAATTGAGATAATCATATGGTTTTTCTTTTGCAGTCTGTTAATGTGGTGAATCACATTGATTGATTTGTGAATGTTGAACCATCCCTGCATACCAGGGATGAATCCCACTTGGTCTGGTGTCGCTCCGCGTCTTCGTGGAGGAACGACACAGGACCCTGCGCTGTTCTTTTGTCTGCTCGGCCCTCCCCGGGTTTGCTGCTGGTTCTTCCCGGGTTGGCTACCATCCCTTCCACCTCCATGGAAGGGCGGTTCCCCCTAGCCACTTTCCCCACTTCCGCAGGGGAGCGGCACACCGCCGGCCGGCTCTCTCGGGGGCTGCACAGGTGTTCCTTCAGATAGATGTTCCTGGTGCATGTTGTCTCTCTCCTCCTTTATATTCCTCTTCCGCCAATCCCAACTCTGCTACCCACACGCCGAGTATGCTGCTCTCCTCCAATCAGGAGCAGGTCCTGCTACTTATTGGTTGAACTGGAGGCTGCTGTGTAGAAGCTGTTTCCTCCTCTCCCAGCGCCATATTGTGGGAGAGCAGATGCATAGAATAAGTCTTAATTCCAGTAACTTAGTCTAGTCTGAGTTGCTCCCAGTTGCTCCCCACAGTCTGGGTGGATGATTTTCCTGATGTGTTGTTGTACTCTATTGGCCAGAATTTTATTGAGGATTTTTGCGTCTATGTTCATCAGGGATATTGGTCTGTAATTTTCTTTCAGTGCTGCATCTTTCTCTGGCTTAGGGATTAAGGTGATGCTGGCTTCATAGAAAGAATTTGGGAGGATTCCCTCCTTTTCGATTGTTCTGAATAATTTGAGAAGAAATGGGGTTAGTTCTTCTTTAAATGTCTGGTAGAATTCAGCAGTGAATCCATCTGGTCCTGGGCTTTTCTTTGTTGGGAGGGCCTTAATTACTGTTTCAATTTCTGTTTCAGTTATGGGTCTATTTATGTTTTCTATGTCTTCATGGTTCAATTTTGGTAGATTGCATGTGTCCAGGAATCTATCCATTTCTGATAGGTTTTCCTGTTTGCTGGCATACAGGTCCTTGTAGTAATTTCTGATGATTCTTTTTATTTCTGTGGTGTCTGTTGTTACGTTTCCTTTTTCATCTCTGATTTTATTGATTTGGGTCTTTTCTCTTCTTTTTTTAGTTAGTTGGGCCAATGGGGTGTCAATTTTGTTTATTTTTTCAAAAAACCAGCTTCTCGCTTGGCTGATTTTTTGTAGTGTTTTTTTTTTTTTTTTTTTGGATTCGATCCTGTTAATTTCTTCTCTGGTTTTAATTATTTCTCTTCTCCTACTAGATTTGGGTTTGGTTTGCTGCAGTTTTTCTAGGTCCTTGAGATGCACTGAAAGCTCATTTATTTGGTACCTTTCCAATTTCTTGATATAGGCACCTATTGCTATAAATTTGCCTCTCAATACTGCTTTTGCTGTATCCCATAAGTTTTGATATGTTGTGCTGTTGTCTTCATTTACTTCCAGAAAGTTTTTGATTTCTCTTTTGATTTCTTGAATGACCCAGTGTTCATTCAGGAGCATGTTGTTCAGTCTCCATGTGTTTGCATACTTTCTGGGGTTTCCTGAGTTGCTAATTTCCAGCTTCATTCCGCTGTGGTCTGAGAAGCTGCATGGTATGATTCTAATTCTTTTAAATTTGCTGAGACTTGCTTTATGGCCTAGTATGTGATCAATCCTAGAGAAGGTTCCATGCACTGCTGAGAAGAATGTGAAGTCTGTAGATGTAGGGTTGAAAGTTCTGTAGATATCTGTTAGATCCATTTGGACAATAGTGTCGATTAAATCTGCTGTTTCCTTGTTGGTCTTCTGTCCTGTTGATCTGTCTATTTCTGAGAGTGGAGTATTGAAGTCCCCCAGTACTATTGTATTGGAATCTAAATCTCCCTTTAAGTCCCTTAACATATCTTTTAAATAGACCGGGGCCCTGTAATTAGGTGCATATACATTTATAATAGGTACATCTTCCTGTTGAATTGAACCCTTAATCATTATATAGTGTCCCTCTTTGTCTCTCTTAACAGTTTTTGTATTAAAGTTTACTTTGTCTGATATTAATATGGCTACACCTGCTTTTTTTTGGTTTCTGTTGGCACGGAATATCTTTTTCCAACCTTTCACTTTCAGTCTGCATGCCTCTTTGTTAGAGAGATGTGTTTCTTGTAGGCAACAAATAGTTGGGTTGTGTTCTTTGAGCCAGTCAGCCAAACGGTGTCTTTTAACTGAAGAATTCAGACCATTAATGTTCAATGTGACTATTGATATGTAGTGACTTTGCCCTGCCATTTTCCTGGAAATATTTTCTAGTATATGCTTTGAGCTTCCCATGCTCTTTTACTGGTAGGTATTCTTCCTTTCCCTTCTTTCATATTGATGGCCGTGTTTCTGTGTTTCTGAGTGTAGCACATCTTTAAGTATCTTTTGCAGGGCCAGACGAGTGGCCACAAAGTCTTTCATTTCTGTTTGCTATGAAAGGTCTTTATTTCACCTTCATTCACAAATGAGAGCTTGGCAGGATATAATATTCTGGGCTGGCAATTTTTCTCTCTTAGCACCTGTGCTATGTCTTGCCATTCCCTCCTTGCCTGTAGTGTTTCTGATGAGAAGTCTGCTGTGAGTCTGATTGGAGATCCTCTGAGAGTAATCTGACGTTTCTCTCTTGCACATTTTAGGATCTTTTCTCTATGTTTCACTGTGGTAAGTTTAATTACCATGTGTCGTGGTGAGGATCTCTTTTGGTCATGTTTATTGGGGGTTCTATGAGCTTCCTGTACTAGGATGTCTCTGTCCTTCTCCAAACCTGGAAAGTTCTCTGCTAGTATCTCACTAAAAAGGCCTTCTAATCCTTTCTCTCTCTCCATGCCTTCAGGAACTCCTAGAACTCGAATGTTGGTTTTTTTAATAGTATCCTGTAGATTCCCAACAATATTTTTTAGATTTCTAATTTCCTCTTCTTTTCTTTGGTTTGACTGTATGTTTTCCTGCGCTCTATCTTCTAAGTCCGATATTCTCTCTTCTGCTTCACCCATTCTGTTTTTAAGGCTTTCTAATGTGTTTGTCATTTGATCTATTGAGCTCTTCATTTCATTTTGATTTCTCTTCACTATCACACTTTCCTGTTCTACTAGTTTCTGAGTTTCATTTTGATTCTTCCTTAAAATTTCATTTTCATGAGAGAGATTTTCAATCTTGTCCAATAAGGATTTCTGTAGTTCAAGGATTTGCTTTTGAAAACTTCTAAATGTTCTTATCATAAATTTTTTGAAATCCGTATCTTGCATTTCTTCTATCTCATCATCTTCATAATCTTGGCTTGGGGTGTTTTGTTTATTTGGAGGCATCATAGTGTCATCGTTGATCTTGTTCCCTCGATTTCTGTGTTTGTTACTTGGCATAGTTAATTCTTCTTGTGTCACTGTGCGTTTTTTTTTTTTATTTTATACTATGTCTGTGTTAAGTGGACTGCCTGCTGTTGGAGGAGCCTTGGAGGCTTGAGATGGGTGCAGCCTGAGAGCTCTGCTTGGTTCTTCCTGGTTAAGGGTGTGCAAAGGTGACACCCTCAGGTTATGCATCGTAAATCTCTCTCTTTTTATTTATTTATTTATTTTATTTATTCAGGGGGTAAGTAACACCGCACGGCACAGCTGTGCAGAATTGATGGTATTTAGCTTCCAGTCTCTGGCTTCTACCCACAGAGTCCGTTTAGGCTCCTCTGGACTCCCACTGGGTTGCCTAGGCTACTGAATTGTAGTGACTCAGTTCCTTAGCTCTCCCCCCTTGATATGTAAATCCAGAGAGGAGGCCTGCTCTTTGTCTCTTGGGAATTCTTCAAGCCTTGCAGCCTTGCAACCTTTGCAAGGTTAGGGGGAAGAGAAACCCCCAACCTTTTTTTTTCCTTCTTTCAGGTAGTGAGTTTGCTGCACTTTCCGGCCCCCCTCTAGATTCTGACCCCCGTTTCCCCACCAATGTCTCGGGTTATTGAGCTCACCTCCCCTTCCAGCACCGATATGTGGACTCGGAGCCCTGGACGTCCCAAGTCTCCCCGCTGTTGTCTGTGTGGCATGCACTCCCCTTCAAGCACTGGTGCGGCGCACAGACCCTGCAGCTTCCGCAGCTCGGTCCCGCGGCTCGGCTTCCGCGCGGTGGGCGACCTTGTTCTCCCAGTAGGTCCTCCGATTCACAGCCACTCGATCCAGAAGAGTTTCCTCTGCAATATTTTCCTGGTTCTTTTTTCTGAGGCTACCGTAACTCCCCTTTTATTAAACTAAATTTTCCCGGACTATCGGTGCGCGCCCTCACTATTCCGCCATCTTGGCTCCGCCCCCGCCAACTGACTTTTCCATGTCTCTATATCCAGATTATTAGCAAAGGCATTTTTTTTATTTGTTAAGAGTTTCCACTACTGGTGATTTTTCATTTTCTTACCTGAATTTCCTAAGCATTAGGAGATACATTGTTCATTGAAAAATTAAAATGTATTACCAAAAGCATTTTGTATTAGGCTTTTAATATTTTCTCAAGCTTATTTCAGACATTCTATCTCCAATTTTTTGGTTTCAATTGATTATCTGGCAATTAAGACATATCACCATTTAGTAAAATACTCAACATTTTGCAAAACTAACATGTTAGCCATATAATAAGTCTGAATCATTTTAAAAGTAGGTAAAAGTTATTTTTACAAATGAAAAATTAAAACACTCAGGGACTTGTGTGCTGAATTCATTCTGAGCTCTGTGACAGGTGGCACCCCTTGTCGGAAGGGCTGCCTTCTAGGATCTGAGCAGGTGCTGGACCTCAGCAGAGCCGAGTCCTCAGAGGGCACTGAGACTCACACAGCATGGGACCACGCGTGGATGACTCGTCTCTTCTCATGCCTCCAAGGGCACCTCAAAACCTTCGTGGTGGGACCAGTGCTATGGCATAGGTTAAGCCTCCACCTGCAGCGCCGGCATCCCATATGGGCACTGCTTCAAGTTCCGGCTGCTCCTCTTCTGATCCAGCTCTCTGCCATGGCCTGGGAAAGCAATGAAAGATGGCCCAAGTGCCTGGGTCCCTGTACTCATGTGGGAGACCCAGAAGAAGCTCCTGGCTTCAGACTGGCCCAGCTCCAGCCATTGAGGCCATTTGGGAAGTGAACCAGCAGATGGAAGACCTTTATCTCTGTCTCTCCCTCTCTCTGTCGATAACTCTACCCCTCAAATAAATAAATCTTTAAAAAAAAAGAAAAACTTCATGGAAATGAAATTAACAGTTAATTTTGGTGCAAAAGAATTTTTGAAATTGTATATTAGAGGGGTCTTCAAAAAGTTAATGGAAAATGCATAGTATGAAAATACTATGCATGGACTTCCAAACATTTTGCATCAAAAAAAACTTACCTTTTACTTGCAATTTTCTTCAAACTTGTTGAAGTACCTGCCTATACACCTCTAATAAAATTTAATACAAATTAGGCAAGGAAGATGTTAAGAACAATAACTAATACCAAAAAAAAACAATAATTATAGAGGCATAGTAGGCTAAGCCTCTGCCTACGGTGCCAGTATCCCAAATGGATGCCGGTTTGTGCCTGGCTGCTCTTCTTCTGATCCAGCTCTCTGCTATGGCCTGGGAAAGCAGTGGAAGATGGCCCAAGTCCTTGGGCCCCTGCACCTACCTAGAACACCTGGAAGAAGCTCCTGGCTTCAGATCAACCCAGCTCTGGCTGCTGTGGCCATTTGGGGATTGAACCAATGGATGGGAAATCTCTCTCTCTGTCTCTGCCTCTCTGTAACTCTGTGTTTCAAATAAATTAATTAATTTTTTAAAAAAAAAACCTTTTGAATTGTTCATCTCTGGCATTTCCCTATGAATATGTTCACACTGCGGTTGACCACGAGCAGCTAAAACTGCTACTGTAACTTACTTAGAACGTTCTAGAATAGACAACACGGCTTTTAATTTGCCTATGCCAAACTGGGGGTTAATCTCTTTATATGCTATGTATGTTTAGATCTTGAACATTGTAACTCTATACAGGGGCCACTGTCCCTTAGCAGATTGCATTATGCACCATTCTCCTCTCATCTACTGTTTACTTTTTGTTTCTTGACCAAGGAGCACAGATGTGGGAACCTCGAGAACCGGGTTCACATTCCAGATTTTCCTGAAGGACAGTGAGCGGTGCTTTGAACGCAGAGCTGTGGTCTGCATCAGCTGCGCGGTGTCTGCAGGCAGCAGCAAAGCCCCTGGTCTGAAGCACAGCAGTTGCTGGCTGCCTGCGTGAGATCACCGCGAGGGGGGAGCGAGGCGCAGTGCCTGGCGCAGCAGCAGCGCCAAGGGGTTCCCGTCCCCGCGCCTTCCCTCTTCGTCACACCCGCACCTAATTCAGGTGTATGTAGCTAACCCCTTACGCAGCTCAGAGACTCACCAGCCAGCTGTCTCCATGACCCCTTGGCTGGTGTACACCTGAGCACCTGAAGATTACTCTGTCAAAAATCTCAGCTCAGTCCAAACGGGGAACAGTATGTGGAGAACAGAGTGCACCAGAAGCATGTAGTAAGGCTTTGCTTTGTCTTTTCCTCCCGGGAAGAAACAGCTGCATTTGAGTTTTAGCCCCTAGAGTGGATGCTGTTACAGGTAGAAGTCAGAAGAACAAATGATTTCCTCACAGGAATTCCCTTGTGCCCTCCCCTGACAAGCATTTTACAAAACACCTGCTGTCCGAATCCTAGTGATGCAGGTTACCACCCGCAAGGGTCTTTCCGAAGCTCAGAATGTGACTTGTCACAGAAACCACACATGAATTTCAAATGCTTTTTCACTAAAATAATCTCTTAATTCCATTTTCCATGAACTTTTTGAAATACCCATCTTTTCAGAATTAAATCCATATTCAAAATGCTTTGGCCCCTGGATGCTAATGCTAGCGGAGCCCAGCTCAGACGTGGCAATGTGCTCAAAGAAAGGAGAATATAAAGTCCGGGGGCTCCCACACCCCCGACCCCAAGGTGCATGAGACTTCACACCTGGGCATTAGCCCTCCAATGTCCAGCTGAACGGAACCTCTGAACAAGGCTCAGCCTCTGCCTGTCGCTGGTTACAAAGGCTGGAACGCTGGCCAGGGAGGGCCTGTCCCTGCAGGACAGCTCATGGCCCCTCCCCTGAACAGGAAATTCCTATACCTTTCCCGAGGGCTGGGCATTTGCATCTTCTATGAGCGTTAAGGATGCAATCGCACAGAAGAGAAAGGTAGGGGCTGGCGGGTCTGGGCTCCATTCCTGCTTTCATTGCTTAATGCTTTACATCGGATCAGAATATTAACGCGTCTGAGCTTAGCTCTCCTACAAGGGATAGAGGCAAGATCAACCCATAGAATGTCTCTACCTCACGCATGGATTCTGTCTGCTTCTCCATAAAGTCTGCTCCAGGGTCTTTCTGTCCTGGTGGCCCTCTTCTCAACATCTTTCCTCTTCAATTCCTGCTTCGTCTCATGCTAGTATAACCAGGATCCACTCAGCAACTGGAAAGTTCAGCAGCTGGGAGGCTCTGTACCCAGCCCGCTCAGCACCATCCGTGCAGGAGCCATGACTCTGCGACCCCTGCTGCTGGCGTGTGCTGCCTCTGCCCCCAGACCCCGCTGTTGGTCATTCTGGAGCCCCATGCTTCACCATCAAGGGAAACTGTGCCTCTCCCTGTAGCCAGAATAAAAATTCCCTAAGGACACGAGTCTAACACACATGGGGAGATAGTGGTGTAGACAGTGGAAGGCAAACGCCACGTCATCTCAGCCCCGCCCCATCCAAGTCTCATTTCTCACAGAAGCCCCAGTCCTGTCACCTTTCTCTTACTCTGCGGCTGGTATCCCACATGAACCCATGGAGTAGTGATGGAAAGCTCCCTGGGAAAGGCCTTGGCTGACGATCACCATGATGAGTGTTTCCAAGAGACGGCACCCACTGGGCTATCCTGTAATACCTCAAGAGTTTGCTAGGAATGTAAATAAAATAAAGCTCTTTACAAGCCAGAATTGAGGGTGGAAGCCCTCTGACTGGCTCCACAGTAAACCCGTCTAAAAAAGTAGACTTGCAACTTTTGAGGAGACAGTACCCTGAAGAGAAAAGTTAGCAAGATACATCCAGTAACAAAGGTATTGTCAATTAGACCATGGTGAATTGTTCATGAACTTGCCTACTAGAAGCAGTCAGCGTGCACAGCATCATGGAATTTACTAGTGACTCATATTCAGCTGGCATACTTAGATATAAAGAAGCTCTTTACAACGTGATTGTGCTTGTGTAGCACAAACAAAGCATCATGTGTGCACATATGAGGTGATGAAGACAAAACCATGGCAATATCACAAGTGGACAGTCTGACACTCGAGCGAGGAAGAGTAAGTATTAGGCTCTAGACCACAGCCTGTTCCACAGACGGTCGTGTCAGGATGAGCAGGTGCACCCTCTCCAGTGACTGCTTTATATGGCTAGCATCCTTCATACAGCCAAAAAGGGGGAAAGAACAGACATCAGTGGCTGACACTTCAAATATTCAGCATGTCACCTGCTGTATCAGCCCTCTCTGTGATGAGTCAATATAGCATTCTGTGTCGTCTCACACACGTGTCATGTTCTGTGAAGCCCTATTACGCTTCCGTCACACGAGCAGGCTTGAAGATAGATGATCCCTGGTCTACACATCATCCACCCAACCTTAGGCAGGCAGTGGGCAACTACAAGTCCCAGCCCTGCTTCACATATATCCACTGTGACGAGTTTAAAACTTCACAAATAAATACCAATCCACCTCCAGTTTTAGGAACTCATGCCCATCAAGCAGTAAGGTGCTACCTGAACTGGAGCACAACCTCCGGGCACCTTACGTCCTATTTCTCCCTCAGACAGTCTGGAGCCCCAGCTCTCATTGGCTGCATTCCCAGATGCCAGACACTTCAGTTTCATTATGAGCCTCACCCACTTTAATCTGATCCTTTCTCCATGATACATGAGCTGCTCTTCACTGGGTAAGTTCATTCCAGGGCAGTTCACTCATTTTAAATTAATAGGCTGCCTTCCACATTACCCAGATTGAAGTGTTGAGTGTGTACTATTTATCTTCTTAATAACAACAAAAAAATTGATCTGCAAAGGAAAGAGCAAAGGAGACAGCCTGTTCTCCAGTGCGTGAGATGAAGCGCTGACCGAGAGCAGCGCTGGCCTCCTTACGCTGGCTCAGGGTGGCTGCGAGTTTACGTAATTGTAAATGTTCTCTGCACTTTCTACTTTGGAAACGACTTCCAGGTTCACCTGTGATCTTGCTGGGAGCAGGAACGTGCTGAAAAGCCCATCAAACGGCAGGATGAAACACAGGGACACACGAATCCTTCTACAGGGCTGTGCTTAGAGGAATGAGGGAGGCGATCCCTGGTCTACACATCATCCACCAAACCTTAGGCAGGCAGTGGGCAACCACAAGTCCCAGCCCTGCTGTGATGCTGTGAAATGCTGACTCAGCTTGGCCCTGACACAGAACTCCGAAAATCCCTGGAGTCTCCAAGGAGCTCCTATCTTTTATGAGGTTGGTAATGAATAGACTGGTGGCTGGGAATGCCGGCAGCTTCAGGATGGGGCAGGGGCTGTCACCAGAAACTCCAGGGTGGGCAGGATGAGATTCCAAGGCAGGATGCGAGGGAGGGTTGGACTGGCAGCCCCACTCCAACTCTGGGTCGGGGAGGAGCTGAGGCTTAAGGGGATCACCACGCCCGCCTGGCCTTGCTTCACAACTAGGGCTCCGGTTTGCTGCCAAGGGCTCACGAGCCCAGGACCTGCTGAGGGGGGATCCTGAGGTGGGGGTGGTGAGAGGCGATCCGTCAGGAGGTGTCACCGGCACTAACACTTGGACACTGGCCTTCTGCAGGGACAGGGCTCTCCCAAGAGCTGTCCTCCAGCAAGGCCGGGCCCCACAGTCAGCCTCTGCTATACCGAGTCGACTCCGTTTCTTTCCCCACCTGGTGATGCAGCTCAGAGAGGCAGAGCAGAAGGAGAAGCGCAGCCTCAGACCTGTAACCTCCAAATCCAAGCAAAGCCTCAGCACCAGGTCCTTTGTGACAGTGACAGAACAGCCTCGCCCAAGTCTGGTGTCGCCAGAACAGCGGTGCTCAGAGAGCAAGCCTGAAGGCTATGGCTCCGCCCGCCGGTCAGCTGGGCTTCCTGTGGCACCGGTGACTCGGCACTCACCCATCCCTCTGGCGTGGGCACCTTACCGTGTCCATGCCAGCTCTCACCACACACATGCCAGCCGAGACCCTCTGGCGTCCACTCCTCCTTTTGCCTCAGGCCAGTCCCTGGATCTGTCCTGGTTTCCACCTGCAGATGCAAACGCTAACTCCACCCAGAGCTTTCCTGGGAAGGCAAAGGGCCCTGCTCCATAAAAGCACCCAGGACGAGACAGACGCCTGGATGACTGGCATCAGGAAACAGGAAGTGCTCTCTACATCTGTTCCCCAAATGCCTATCATGGAAGTGCTTGACAGGTGATTTTTTCATTACCTATTAAATAATGAGCTACCTGCTTTTCTCAAAGACACAGATATTTCATTTCAAAATGGCAAGAGAGGTTCCCTTAAGACAATGCTCAATTTGACAGTGCAGATAGGCCTCGCACAACCCAGGTGGCAGACGAGAGTGTCCAGAGAGCGGTAGTTTATTCTCTGGTTGAAGCTGAGCCACGCGGTCTTGCTGCATGTTGAAAACAGTCCTCAAGACCTGGCTTTCCACAGGCCAGCTCCAGCCAGCAGACGTGGCGGGAGGTGAGGCATGTGTCCGTCTAGGATGACCTGCCCTGCGGGGCTAATTGCCTCCTCTGCTTGTGCCGCCCAGGCCGTGCCAACGTTCTGGACGTGTGGCCGAGTGCCAGCCGTGGCCGGATACAAAGGCTGCCCCTGCAATTCATCTGCTGAATGGCTCAGACAAATCACTCAGCGCCTGCACATCTCAATTTCCCGTTCACGGCAACCACGGCAATGGTTTGCACTTGTTTACCAATTAGCTGGCTTAGTTAATAAGTTTAAATTGCTTTGTAGATAGGTGGTATCAAATGCGAGCAAGTATTAATTATTGTGATTTGTGAACACTCCTTGAATAGTGAGTCTTATATGTAAATGAGGCAATAAGTAGCCTAATTTGGTAAAAAGAGAAATAAATGCTAAGTAGAAGTTGTGTCAGCAAGTGCAAATGTTTACACGGAAGCAAACGAAAACATGAGGAGACGCGGCGGTGGGAAATTGTCCTTGCACTGCCAAATTAATCTGTTGCTGTGGAGTCTAGACCAGCTTGCAGGAAGAGTGGCGTCTGGCATTCTAGAGAGAGCAGGATAGACACAGCTAAGGACGACGTCTAATACAAACACCCCAAACAGCTAGCGAGCGCACTCTGAATGCATTCACCACATAGGATGACAAAAATTTAAGGTGATCAAGATGTGGATTGCTCTGATTTATTACCCAATACATGAATCCAAACTTCACATTGTGTCAGAAGTATGTACAATTATGTAAAATGTAACACTGAATCCCTCCCACAGGCCAAATGCTAAATAGATTGAGCGAAAGACCCCAGGACCACCTCTCCCCTGGAAATCTGAAGATTTGGGACTAGAAAAAGCAAAGGTGTCCCAACAATTTCAAAGGCCTTTTTGATAGAAATTGATTATTGTACTCAACAGACCTGAACTGAGCATGCATTATGGGTCATGTGTTCTGCCTGGGGGCGTGTGACATAAGAGACAAGGCTAGTGAGGCCTCTCAGGCTTGGGGGAAGTCACAACTCAGAGGAGGAGAACCCCCCCCCCCCGGGGCTCCACAGCTATAATCGACCCCCAGAGATGCAATGGAGGCAAGGGAAATCCAGAGGGACTTCAGAGTGGAGGCAGCATTGGGTTCAGTCCTGGATACTTAGAAGCACATAGGCAGGGAGAAGTGGGGAGCGGCTTTTGAGGCAGAGTGTAGCTAGGCTGTCTGAGCAAGGGGACAAGTAGGGCTTTGTGGATCTCTATTGAGGACGGGTGGAGGGCATAGCGTGGGATGGAATTTGAAGTCTACGAAAGGATATCCTCGTCCAGCCTCTAAAATTTCTCTTCTCAGTGAAAGGGAAAGTACGGGCAGTGCAGAGAGAATAAAATGTCAGGTTGGTGCTACAAAGTGCACAAGCCTAAGGAAGCCAAGCACCGAGGCTGCCTTCCCAAAACGAGTGTGAACTTCTGCAGTGGTCCTTGAGGGGCAGGTGCACTGGCTTCTCTCTTCACCCATCCCCTGCGGAGGATCCTGCACTGGGCTTTGAGACTTGGGGAATGTGGGGAGCAACTCAGACTAGACTAAGTTACTGGAATTAAGACTTATTCTATGCATCTGCTCTCCCACAATATGGCGCTGGGAGAGAAGAAAACAGCTTCTACAGAGCTGCCTCCAGTTCAGCCAATAAACTGTAGGACTTGCTCCTGATTGGAGGAGAGCAGCGTGCTCGGCGTGTGGGCAGCCGAGTTAGGATTGGCAGAGGAGGACTATAAAGGAGGAGAGAGACAACATGCACCAGGAACATCTAAGGGGAACATCTGAGCAGCCCCCGAGAGAGCCGGCCGGCGGTGTGCCGCTCCCCTGCGGAAGTGGGGAAAGTGGCCAGGGGGAACCGCCCTTCCACAGAGGTGTGAGGGACGGCAGCCAACCCGGGAAGAACCAGCAGCAAACCCGGGGAGGGCCGAGCAGACGAAAGAACAGCGCAGGGTCCTGTGTCGTTCCTCCACGAAGAGGGGGAGCGACATAATGGTGCCGTGACTCGGATATGAAGCCTAGGCAGGGTTTAGTGTTGCTCCTCCACGAAGAGGGGGAGCGACAGGGAATCCTGGGGCACTCCCACTGCTGGCTCCTGGAAGAGGCAAGGACCTACACCTACCAAGGAAGGTCTCGGGGAGCAAATCTGGCCTCCCCGTTGGAGCAGCAGCCTGGCTCAGCCACCTCCCCGCCACACACCACTGTTTCTTCCAGGGCTATGAAGCAGAGGGAGTGAGGCAGAGGCCCAGGGCAGCTGGAGATTGCAAAGGGCGTGACAGCACACACATCTGGGGACAGCCAGGCCAGGGAAGGCCTCCCAAGCAGATTGGACCTCACCTTCCTAACCTCCTTGGGCTCCGTCCCAGCCTCTCTCCTTCACACCGACTCTAAGAACTTCACAAGGACTCTAACTCCTGGTATCTACTGGATAAATTCACTTTGCTTCAGCTTCTAACCAAGAGCTGCACAGTTTATATCCTGTGTCCCTTGATGGCCCTTTCTTGGGTCCAGTCACACCACGGACACCAGCACTGCCCTGAAGTTCCAGGGAAAGGGTGGGGGCTGCCCAGGCCTGGGCAGAGCAGAGAGAGAACTGAAGATTGCCTAATGGCTACAGGGACTCCTTTCTCTGCATTCACACCCCTGATCCGAGGAAGAAAAAATGCAAGCACCCATCTACTTCCCTCCTAGACACCTGGCCTCGTGCTTTACCCACCTCTCCTTTACATGTGCCAAAGTAACTGTTATTTTTGTAGGGAGAATATTATTATTCATGCCTAAAGGAAAACAAAACACTGAAGCTCACAAAAGGTTGGGTGATTTCCAAATAGAAAATGAGTATATTTGCCTAATTTGTAACGCATACTCTTTCCATTTTACCAAGCTAAGTTTCAGCTTCAGCCAGATCAGTTTGGTACCTGTGCTAAATGTCATTAAGTAGCTTCTGCAGAAGCAGGGAGCAGAATTACGAAAACAATTCTTATTCTATTGGTGATGCCCTAATAGACTGCAGAGGCAGAAGATGGCTTCCTGTAACTAGCAAGAAAAAGGAATGAGAGAAAAGGTTAGTAAGTCATATACCTTCATAAGTGACTTATATCCAAAACACATACAGAATTCTTACAACTCACTAACAGAGACCAATAATCCATGTAACAAAATGAATAAGAGATCTGAAGAGAGATTTCTCCAGTGCACATATACAAATGGCCATAAGAAACACTCAGCACCATCAGTCATTGAGGAAGCAGAAGCCACAGCCACAATGGGACAACACTTCACACCCACTAGGCGGAGCAAAAGAAACAAGAAAAACTGGTGATGATGAGGAAGCTGGGAAAGTTCAACTTGATCACCGCTGGGTGAAGTGAAATATTGTTGTCACACAGATGCACCACGGGCATCACGCCGAGTGAGTGAGCCAACACAGAAGGCTGCACCTGGCTGCCACGTTCTATGACAACCCATGCAGGTGAATCTATTCTGGCTGCCTGGGGCTGTGGCCAAGGAGGGCAGCAAGTCGGGGGCACAATCGGGACATGAATAACAGGTGGAACAAGCCTTCTTTCAGGGATAATGAGAATGTCCTCAAAGTGGATCACGGCAAACACTGCACAGTTCTGTAAGTGCACTAGAAACCACGATGCACTTACTCAGGCGAACTCTGTGTCGTACAAATTACATCTCAATAAAGCTGTCCCAAAAATGGAATGCTGTGAAGCTGATCAATAATTATATCACCTGATGTATTTTCCTACTCAAAAAACTCCATTAAGTCTGTTTAATCATTGTCCTTCTTTATGGCTGTCGAGCCCACGGCCACAGAGGTTAAGTGGCTTTTTCGAAGTAACTCAATGAATGAAACACTGGCAGCTAAATTCACCCAAGCCGGAGGCGGAGACCCCAGCTGTGTCAGCCTCAGTGATGGAGAAACAAGCCCTGTCCGTTAGTGACCAACAAATACTATTCACATGAATGAAACAGACATGTTTTGAAGAGATTACAATGAATTCCATAATCAGTTGGTGACAGTCACATGTGTATTTCTATTTCATGGTTAGAAAAAGTGAGGCTTATGGAAGGTATTTTTTTTAACAATTTGAAACAATTCAAAATTGTCCAAATACAGGCATCTTTGACTCCCATATAGGAACTCCTACTTCTGCAGATCCCAAGGTATTTCCTTTCACTTCAGAAGCATCAAGAAGGCAGGGAAACAAAGATGCTGCTTCTTCCTAATGTATACAGAGAAGGAGGTACAAAAAGAGTGAAAAGATATCAGAATGCAGCGTATACATATGGTGACACTCATTCAGTTCCCGCTCGCTATTCCTCAACGTGTTGGATGCTGCAGTACCCCTGGAAGCTTCATTTGATTTGGTCATCTTTAATTGTTATGAAATATATTTAATCTAATTTTTTCTTCTTTAGAAAAGCAATAAACTTAATGCACTGATGGTTAAAGAAAAATAAAAACAAAAGACCTTTCCATACTGGAACAGGTGTTAAATTAGCCACAAGAGGACTCTCGTGTTGTTTCCCAAATGTCATACAACAGAATTACAGGGAATGCATCATTAAAAAGGAAAAAGCTCCTAAACTCTTATTCTCCAGTCTAAATTAATAGCTTCTAGGTTTATTGGCTCCCAGAAGGAAACAAGCTGAATTTGTTTACTCCTACATATGAATAATCATGTCCATCATGTCCCAGAGGAAGAAAATATACAAAAATGAGTAATGCTCCTGGTTGTAAGGAGTAAACAGAACAGCCAGGGGTGAGGAGGCAGAGAACCTGACTGGCGGAGCACTTGCTGGGGAGTCTGGGCTTGCAGACAGCAGCAGCACGAGACGAATCCAAGGGCACAGATCCATCCAACAGGGGAAAGACAGAACCCCTACTGTGCACCACCCAGCACCAGGGAAAAGCCCTTTCTCCCTTCCAGTGTTGGAGCTACACCCAGTGCGGCACAGAGGGCCCTGTGCTTTGGAGCCCTGGGAGGTACAAATAAGGAATTTCCAATATCATGTGACCTTCATGTGGATTTTAGGTTAAAAAAAATGAACATTAGCAAGTCATAGCAAGTAAGAGAAACTAGTGCAGTCAACAATGTGTAAACCCACACTCTCCAGGGAAACCCTGAGACACAGGCTCCCACTGGGGGAGGTGTGTGGCCCCAGGCTTAGAGTTGCATTCACCAGGCAGGAGTGCTTGACCCCACGACCACTGTCTTGAGCCTGTGGGTACTCTGGGATGGGGAGGTCCAGGCTAGAGAGTCATGCAGGCAACGCAGGAAGCAACAGGACCTACCCAGAAGCTGTGGGTATGGAAGCCACGGGGGAACCATGAGCAGGGGAGAAGAATTAGAGTCAGGAGGGACTGGATCCCGGGAAATGGTGCAAGGGACACTGACCCCTACTGCGTGACAACCAACCTTCAAACCAACCAACAGCAAGCAGGACAACAACCAACCCTAAAACCAACCAACAGGCAAGCAGGACAGGGCCTTGTGTTCCTGCACACCGTGAGTGGGCTAGCAGTTGACGGCTCTCCTCCACTGTCCTTCATCCCCCCCACAATCCTCCCATGGCACTGGCAGAAGTACAAGGGAGCGCTGGCAACCAGAAAGGTGCAACAGAAGCCCCTGCTGGTGTCAACTCAGCCGTCAGTCCAGCTGGCGATGCCAGGCACAGGCACAGCCGAGTCCGGGCTGAGGAAGCAAGACCCAAGCAAAGGGGCAGAGGTGTGGATGCAGCGAGGTGTGCAAGATCAGCCAACTGTTCAATCTTCCACAGTGTTTAAAGGAATTTGACTTCCACAGGGAGCTTCTGGAAAGCATCTGGCAGCTTTTACTCAGGGGCTGAAATAGTTAGATTGGTTTTACGGATGTGTGTGGGAGGAAATTTTATTTATTTACTTGTTTATGTGAAAGGCAGAGCAAGAGAGAAGGGAAGGGGGGGAAGGGAAGGGAAGGGAAGGGAAGGGAAGGGAAGGGAAGGGAAGGGAAGGGAAGGGAAGGGAAGGGAAGGGAAGGGAAGGGAAGAGAGGGAGGAGATCTTCCATCTGTTGGCTCATGCCCCATGTGCTCACAGCCATCACAGTTGGGCTAGTTCAGAACTCCCACTGGTTAGGAAAAATGTACAGCACAGAAGGTGCCGGCTGCTCTAGCTGAGCGTGAGTGACGCACGTGCCTGACACAGGCAGATGACTCCTGCGTCTCGGAGAACATTCACCAGATCCCTGCAAACCTGGGAGTCTGCACACCTTCCTGTGGTTCTCATATGGGTTTGCTCAAAACCAAAGAAATGAGAAAGTGACCTGGGTTAGATTTCAGATCTGCTCAGAATTAGACAATGTGCTTATATCTTTATTTTTTTACCTTTATTGAATAGTCAACCATTTAAATTATCACCTAATTTTTACTTAATATTTACATTTTCATTCAACAAAAATATGAAATGCTATTGTCATTTCAAAAGTGACCTGAGCACACCTACACCTCCGCGCCTGTCTTTGCCCACCATCAGCACACACTTCATTCAGCAAACCATGCTTGAGCTTGCTGGTTGGCGAAGGACCATTATCTTCACATATTTGAAGTTGCACAGATCTGAGCATTTCACTTTTCTGAGCTTCAACTTCCCTGTTTTTAAGAGGAAACTATAAATACCTACATCATAAAGAAGTTGTGGGTGTTGAGAAAGTGTACAGTAACCACCATTCCTGGCATGAGGTCTTCAACAGATGGAGCCATGGTGATCATTTCCATACAGTTCCATCTGTTAAAAGTGGGCACTCGATAGCAGCACCTGAAAGATCTCTCTACGTAAAAATGAGCCGCAGTTAAATGTTTTGAAAACACAACAATCAAGAGGAAAGTCATTGGGACTGGCATTGGGTTAAGCCGTCACTGACTTCTGCATCCCCTACCAGAGTGCCAACTCAACACCTGCTGCTCCACTTCCCATCTAGCGCCGGTTAACACATCTGAGAAGGCATTAGATGATGTCCCAATACTTGGGTCCCCTCCACCTTATGTGGGAGACATGGATGGAGTTCCTAGTTCCTGGCACTGGCCTGGCTGAGCCCTGACTAGTGCAGCCATTGGGGAGTGGACCAGTGGATGGAAGGTCTCTCCTTCTGTCATTTGAAAAAAATATATAAATCATTTTTTAAAATGAGGAGCACTGCTGTGGGGAGCAACTCGGACTAGACTAAGTTACTGGAATTAAGACTTATTCTATGCATCTGCTCTCCCACAATATGGCGCTGAGAAGGGAAACAGCTTCTACACAGCTGCCTCCAGTTCAACCAATAAACTGTGGGACCTGCTCCTGATTGGAGGAGAGCAGCGTACTCGGCGTGTGGGCAGCCGAGTTGGGATTGGCGGAGGAGGACTATAAAGGAGGAGAGAGACGGCATGCACCAGGAACATCTAAGGGGAACACCTGTGCAGCCCCCGAGAGAGCCGGCCGGCGGTGTGCCGCTCCCCCGCGGAAGTGGGGAATGTGGCAGGGGGCTGGTGGAGGTGGAAGGGACGGTAGCCAACCCGGGAAGAACCAGCAGCAAACCCGGGGAGGGCCGAGCAGACGAAAGAACAGCGCAGGTCCCTGTGTCGTTCCTCCACGAAGAGGGGGAGCGACAACTGCTTTATTTATTAACAATCAGTGACTTGGGGCCGGCACTGTGTCATAGTGGTTGAAGCGTCCACCTGCAGTGCCGGCATCCCATATGGGCACTGGTTTGAGTCCTGGCACTCCACTTTTGATTCAGCTCTCTGCTGTGGCCTGGGAGAGCAGTGGAGGATGGCCCAAGTCCTCGGGTCCCTGAACCCACGTGGGAGACCCAGAGGAGGCTCCTGGCTCCAGTTCCGGCCATTGCGGCCATGTGGGGAGTGAACCAGCAGATGGAAGATATTTCTGCTTCTGCCTCTCTGTAACTCCACCTTTCAAATAAATGGATAAATCTTTCAAAAAAAAAAAAAAAAGAATCAGTGAATCACAGAATAGGTTTAAAGTCTGCAGCATTTTCTCCTTCTTGGTCAGTCTGAATAGAGCACTGTGCTGTGAAGACTGAAAGTTATTACTCCTGATGACCTGCAATAAAAACAGGTGGGAGTCTCGATCAAGTGCTGGCGAGACACACGTCTAGTCCAGCCAAATGAACGGCTCTAACTGCTGTCTCTGTCCACAGGTCCGACTCCATCAGGCATGCTGACGTGTGGCCTGAGCTTGGAGGTGGAAGGGGAGGGGAGAGGGGACACAGCAACTTTCTTGCTGTGTTTCCTTCTTTTAAGAGGCTAAATTAAGTATCTTCATCCGGAACAGCATCAGTTCAAAGTCAGTGGCACAGTTATACTCTGCTGAGAGTCCACTGCAATAGATGGGACGTGGCCCGGGTTTAACATTTTCCACTGCAAACACCTGCATGTTGGGTGTGCTATGCCCACTTCAGTTTCCTTCCAAAATCAAAACCCAAAACACCCGATTACACAGGAACCACAAAGAGAAAGACTGAGTCAACTGGACTTCGTTTCTTAACCACGGAGTCCTGGGTTTCTCAAGTTCCCCCTTCACAGGCAGAGACACACCTTCCAGCCTGCACCTGTGGCCGAGGTTTATCCCCCAAGGCACTGCTGAAGTGACCGACAATCTGGACATCACATCCATCATTCTTGTGGAGTGGACAAAAGCCAGGTGATAAGCACATTCACCAGATGTCAGCGTCCCAAGTAACACTTTTGGTAACACCAAAGCCAACAGGATAAGAGTAAACTAGGATGCGATTTGCACACTTACTTTAGGGTGAGGGGAAAAAAGCTTGTTTTTCCTTGCAACTACCTGAAAAAAATGTATATCCCCCCCAATAATACAAGAACCGAGAGAGGGGAGGGGGTGGGCAATGCCAGGCCAGCACCACTAGGCTGCCTATGAGACAGATCCTAGAGGCTTTCGGATGTTGAGCCAAGAAGTCTGTCCAAGAAGTCCTCGGTGCCAAGCAGGAAGGGTTCCAGGAGCCCGAGGGTGAAGTGGCCAGTCAGCCAGGAGGGCATCGGAACCATGGTGACAAAACTGGAGGCAGGGTGAGAAGAAGGAGAGGGCAGGGGACGAGGGCAGGACTAGGGGGACATGCCTGGCTCAAGGCCCCGGCACAGGCACAGCCTCCAGGCCCCAGTGCTCAGGGCCGCATGGCTCACTCCAGAGGGCAGGATGGCAGGCTGTAGAATGCTCTGTCCAGCTAACAACTGCAAACACAGCCACTGGGCTGGGAGCTCTCATTCTCTGAGGACACGGGTCATCCAGAAACATGCACGCCACCGCCTCACCATCCACTCTGCCTTATTCTGCCAGACAAACCAAGTCACAGAGCCCGCCCACACTCAGGGGGAGAAGACCACAGAGGCAGTGAGCCGGGTAACTGGGAGCCATCTCCAACTCTGAAAGCCAACGAACCAACTGGGAGAAACGAGGGGAGGAAATGCCACAACAGAGTGAGACAAAACCCAAAATTCCTACAGGATTTTTCTTAACCATTAACTTATTCATTTTACAACTACAATCAGTGCTTTGCAAGTTATGAGGCCAATGTAGCCTATTGCCTGTTTCAGACTTCCTAGTATGGTGGGGAACATGCAAGGGAACAGTGGGGCTCTACTGGGGTGCTGCTGGGTCGTGAAGCTGGGGCGGAGACGCACGCACGGCAGTGCTGACCAGCCCTACTGCCTCCTCACTCCCCGGGAAACACCGCTCTCCTACGAGGGCTCCAAGAGACTGCATGGGGGTACTGGGCGTCTCCAGCAGACGCAGGGCTGGGATACTGGGAAAGATAAAGTGCTGGCCCTGTGGGAACACTGGAGATGCCATTTCTATCCCAAAGCATTGGAAAGGACACAAGGCGAGTTGAACAGCTCCTGTCCGCAGATCCTGTTCCAGCTGCTTCACGGAGGCAGCTGGTGGTTTGTGAAGCAACGCCATCACTCTGCACGGTCTCCACCTCGCAGCAGAGAGAAAGTTCAGGGAGAAAAGGGCACGTTCCAAGACACCCTCTCAGCAGAACCCGAGGCCGGCACTCCACCTGGGCTGGTTTTCTTTTATTGCAGAGGAGGGTTTGCTGGCTCTGCCCCATTACACAAAACTGCCTTTCAACCCGAGTGCACGGGAAGCACGGCTACAGGACCAGAATGTGAACTTGACTTAGCGTGGCTTTTCCATTAGTGACTGACCATCAGCCTCTGGGGCCGGAGGGGTTCCAAGAAAGCAGCAGCTCAGGGAAGCAGCCATGCAGTGGTGCGGCTGGAGGGAGGGGAGGCAGCAAAGGCCGGAGAGGAGTTCTGAAGCCAGAAATGCATCTACACCAGCTCCACACAACGGGCACCTCATCCTGCCCCCCCCTCCACACAACGGACACTCATCCTGCCCCCCCTCCACACAACGGGCACTCATCCTGCCCCCACCCCTCCACACAACAGGCACTCATCCTGCCCCCACCCCTCCACACAATGGGCACTCATCCTGCCCCCACCCCTCCACACAACGGACACTCATCCTGCCCCCACACCTCCACACAACGGGCACTCATCCTGCCCTCACACCTCCACACAACGGGCACTCATCCTGCCCCCACCCCTCCACACAACGGGCACTCATCCTGCCCCACCCCTCCACACAACGGGCACTCATCCTGCCCCCACCCCTCCACACAACGGGCACTCATCCTGCTCCCACCCCTCCACACAACGGGCACTCATCCTGACCCCACCCCTCCACACAACGGGCACTCATCCTGCCCCCACCACCACACAACGGACACTCATCCTGCCCCCACACCTCCACACAACGGGCACTCATCCTGCCCCCACACCTCCACACACCGGGCACTCATCCTGACCCCACACCTCCACACAACGGGCACTCATCCTGCCCCCACCACCACACAACGGACACTCATCCTGCCCCCACACCTCCACACAACGGGCACTCATCCTGCCCCCACCCCACCACACAACGGGCACTCATCCTACCCCCCCCCTCCACACAACGGGCACTCATCCTGCCCCCACCCCTCCACACAACAGGCACTCATCCTACCCCCCCCTCCACACAACGGGCACTCATCCTGCCCCACCCCTCCACACAACGGGCACTCATCCTGCCCCCACCCCTCCACACAACGGGCACTCATCCTGCCCCACCCCTCCACACAACAGGCACTCATCCTGCCCCCGCACTCCACACAACAGGCACTCATCCTGCCCCCACACCTCCACACAACGGGCACTCATCCTGCCCCCCCCCTCCACACAACAGGCACTCATCCTACCCCCCCCTCCACACAACGGGCACTCATCCTGCCCCACCCCTCCACACAACGGGCACTCATCCTGCCCCCACCCCTCCACACAACGGGCACTCATCCTGCCCCACCCCTCCACACAACAGGCACTCATCCTGCCCCCACACCTCCACACAACGGGCACTCATCCTGCCCCCACCCCTCCACACAACGGGCACTCATCCTGCCCCCACCCCTCCACACAACAGGCACTCATCCTGCCCCCACACCTCCACACAACGGGCACTCATCCTGCCCCTACCCTCCACACAACGGGCACTCATCCTGCCCCCACACCTCCACACAACGGACACTCATCCTGCCCCCACCCCTCCACACAACGGGCACTCATCCTGCCCCCACACTCCACACAACAGGCACTCATCCTGCCCCCACACCTCCACACAACGGGCACTCATCCTGCCCCTACCCTCCTCACAACGGGCACTCATCCTGCCCCACACCTCCACACAACGGGCACTCATCCTGCCCCCACCCCTCCACACAACGGGCACCTCATCCTGCCCCCACCCCTCCACACAACGGGCACTCATCCTGCCCCCACACCTCCACACAACGGGCACTCATCCTGCCCCCACACCTCCACACAACGGGCACTCATCCTGCCCCCACACATCCACACAACGGGCACTCATCCTGCCCCCACACTCCACACAACGGGCACTCATCCTGCCCCCACCCTCCACACAACGGGCACTCATCCTGCCCCCACCCCTCCACACAACGGGCACTCATCCTGCCCCCACCCCTCCACACAACAGGCACTCATCCTGCCCCCACACCTCCACACAACGGGCACTCATCCTGCCCCTACCCTCCACACAACGGGCACTCATCCTGCCCCCACACCTCCACACAACGGACACTCATCCTGCCCCCACCCCTCCACACAACGGGCACTCATCCTGCCCCCACACTCCACACAACAGGCACTCATCCTGCCCCCACACCTCCACACAACGGGCACTCATCCTGCCCCTACCCTCCTCACAACGGGCACTCATCCTGCCCCCCCTCCACACAACAGGCACTCATCCTGCCCCCACACCTCCACACAACGGGCACTCATCCTGCCCCACACCTCCACACAACGGGCACTCATCCTGCCCCCACCCCTCCACACAACGGGCACCTCATCCTGCCCCCACCCCTCCACACAACGGGCACTCATCCTGCCCCCACACCTCCACACAACGGGCACTCATCCTGCCCCCACACCTCCACACAACGGGCACTCATCCTGCCCCACACCTCCACACAACGGGCACTCATCCTGCCCCCACCCTTCCACACAACGGGCACTCATCCTGCCCCCACCCCTCCACACAACGGGCACTCATCCTGCCCCCACACCTCCACACAACGGGCACTCATCCTGCCCCCACACCTCCACACAACGGGCACTCATCCTGCCCCCACCCTCCACACAACGGGCACTCATCCTGCCCCCACCCTTCCACACAACGGGCACTCATCCTGCCCCCACCCTCCACACAACGGGCACTCATCCTGCCCCCACCCCTCCACACAACAGGCACTCATCCTGCCCCCACCCCTCCACACAACGGGCACTCATCCTGCCCCCCCCCCCCACCTTACTAGGTCAGGACGAAGAAACCTGGCAGGGACAAAGCCGAGTAACGCGAAACATAAAAGCTCAACCGGCAGCAGAGGAGAGGGGTGCAGTGGATTAGGGAGGTCCCAGCTCCCCCAGAACCATCACGGAACTCCAGGTGTGCTGAACCCCAAGCCAGACCTCACCCACGACAGGAATTAAAGTCCGCTTGGAAGTACAGTGTCGCTAGAATGGCTCAAAGTCCTCCATGGCAGCAAGAATAGAGAAAAAAAGATTAAAAAAAATCCTAAGCTGGACAAGAATTTTCCCCAACCCACATTCACTACAAACAAAAATAGCCAAGCATTGTGGTGGGTGGGGTAGAGGGGAGGTCAGCGGAGAACCAGGGGGTAGAGGGCACACAGGGCAGAAGTCAGGCCTCAGGCGTGTAGGGAGTGAGTGGAGGAGGAGCCTCCCCTTGGCCCTTCAGCCCTGTCCAGCCGACGTGTGTTCTGAAGCCAGGGTCAGGTGGACAGCAGTCCTGCTTTCAACAGACCCAGCAGGCAGCAAGCACTGGCCAGGTGAGCACGTGTCACACCCACGTCCTCAGTGCAGCAGTGGGTAGTGGGTGTTCACCAAGACTCAGCCGTGTTTCCCAGGGCAACACCGGGCTAGGAGGCATCCAACATCAGCTCCCCAGGTGGCCAGCCTGCGGTTCCAGTGCAGAGCTAGGATCAACCAAGCCGGTAACACCCTAACATGAGTTATTCCAGCAAACTCAACTCAGACTGTGTCAAGGGGGTCTGAACTACAGGTCAGGCTGCACCAGGGAGTGGAGGGGAGTCTGTGTGGGCCGGCGTCTGGACATGACTCTCACTCCCACTGGCGTCTGGACGCGACTCTCACTCCCACTGGCGTCTGTGGAACCCTGAGCAGGTTATTGAAGCGCTAGCTTTCTCAACAGCAGAGCAAACACAAGATGTGTGTGAAACACTGCGCCATGGGTAAATGCTGCAGCTGGAACTATGAAACGAAGACGGATTCTCTTCCTCCGTCCATGGCTCACAGGCCTCGTCCTGCTAGGACAGCAACTTCCTTGCCAATGACCCAGACTAAGGGAGGCAGGAACTCTACTTTCAGACTGTGTCGTCTTTGGAGCTGGCAGCAGCACTGGACTTTTTCTAGCTGATTTGCAAGATTGAAATATTTCTAAATAAGTATTTCCAGGTCTGGTACAAATACTCAGGACATCCTGGGCTCCTGCTCTACAGAGGCAGAAAACCCACACACTGCTCAGATGGTTCAACAGCAGCATTCATGCAGGTGAGGGAAAACCGGGTCTACAGCATCTCTGGACAGGAAAACAAGCCCAGCAAAAGGTATGAGAATGCAACGGCTGCCAGGCACCACTGGCACAGGCGCTATCATCTCCTTGCGTTGTTTGTGGTCCAGAGCCGAACCACTGGTTCCCCAACAAGGAATTACCAATTCTCTGAGCTTCTGACTTTGTCATTCACAAACTTGATCAAGGTCTCACCTCACCAGCTCTGTCATGCTTCATGACACTTCGCTGGTCACCTGGTCACTTCTCTCAGCAGCACTGCAAGCAGTCTTTCCGTCTGCACATCAGGGTGAACACCGCACCTCATTCTAGAGCCCACACTGGTAATGCTCCCAGGAACAAAATCCTTCAGAGCCGCTCCTCACCGCAAGTGCACCTGAGAATCGCCCACACGCTGAGGCCCAGGGCAAAACCAAGTGCAGGGCCTCGTGCTCAGCGAAGCACTGTGGCATGGATCTCCTGAGAGTGAGACCTGCTCAGCTGTGCAGGGCGTACTCTAGGGAAACTAGGGGCTAGGAACTTGAGACAGGATGGAGATCTGGAAGTCACTCACTTGGGGAATGAGAGCACTAGGAAGAGTACAGGACACGGGCAGACATGAGCAGGATCAGGCAGCTATCGCTTCCAACCCTTGGGCTCGAGGGAGCCGGGCAGGGGGCTCTCCTGGAGCCACAGCTCGGGCTGTCCCACACAAACTGGATTGCAGGGGGTCTTTCCCCTGGAAGGGCTGCAACCACAGACAAGATCCTGCTGCATGTGGTGCTGCTGCCCATCACTTCTCTATCCCTTCCTTCCTCCCCTCCTCTGCCTCCCCCAATGCCTGCTTACTGACTGAACCCAGGGGGTGCCGGTAGAGATGCCGGAGCACTCGGCCTCTGGAGGAGTTTTCACAAGGCAGGCTCAGGACCAACCCCTCCCCATCACTGGACCACTCAGCATCTGCCTTCTCTTTCACCTTGTCTGTCAACAACACCCTTCCATGTGCCCCCAGCCAGTACCTGTCACCTCTCTCCCCAGAACACTGGAACCCAGGTCCCCTTGGTCCTCATTTCCACTTCAAACCCAGAATGCTGTGCATCAGCTCTTCTCCCCTGGGGCTGGGGAGTCCCTTCTATGTGGCCCGAGGATCTGTGGACTAAAAGCACCAGCGCTCCCACCAAGAGGTGGACAGGAACTTGAGGGCCACTGTATGCCCCACACGTATGTAAGCATCCAAGTTCTCTTCTCTGCAACTGGTCAAGAGGCAGCAGTTACCATTCACATACACTCACATGCACACACTCACATACACTCACATTCACTCACATACACTCACTCACATGCACACATTCACATACACACACATTCACTCACATGCACACATTCACATACACTCACATACACTCAGATACACTCACATACACTCACATACACACACTCACATTCACTCACATGCACACACTCACATACAATCACATACACTCAGATACACTCACATGCACACACATACACTCACATTCACTCACATGCACACACTCACATACAATCACATACACTCACATACACTCATATACACTCACATACACTCACATACACTCACATTCACTCACAAACACTCACTCACATACACTCACATTCACTCACATACACTCACATACACACACTCACACACACCCACATACACTCACATGCACACACATACACTCACATACACTCACACACACACACTCACATGCACACACTCACATACACACACTCACATACACTCACATACACTCACATACACACACTCACATACACTCACATACACTCACATACACACACTCACATACACTCACATACACACACTCACACACACCCACATACACTCACATGCACACACATACACTCACATACACTCACATACACTCACACACACACTCACATGCACACACTCACATACACACACTCACATACACTCACATACACTCACATGCACACACTCACATACACTCACATACACACACTCACATACACTCACATTCACTCACATACACACACTCACATACACTCACTCACATACACTCACTCACATGCACACACTCACATACACACACATTCACTCACATGCACACACTCACATACACTCACATACACTCACATTCACTCACATACACTCACATACACTCACATGCACACACTCACATACACTCACATACACACACACTCACATGCACACACTCACATACACTCATATACATTCACCTGCACACACTCGCATTCACTCCCAGTCACTCCCTCTCCGAGTAATTAACTGGTTTCTCTCCTCCCAGGGTAGGGTTTTCAGTGGCCCTCACTTTATTGAGCCATTTTAGTCTTCTGCTGACTTTCACCATTGAACTTGGAATCACTAACAGTCACCCTAGAGGACTGCTTAGTTTCCAGATATAATCACTTATCTCATTGTGAATAACAATCCAATTTGCCCTTAATAACCTGGATGGATTATCCCAAAGAGGACAGTGACCTCATGGACCACATGGTTTGCAATCCTAAGGCACCACATTAGCCAGGTAGTGGCTCCACATTCAGTTGAATGCATTTGACTCCCAATTTTTAAACCTCACAATGGAGCAAAAGCAATCTGTAGTTGGTAAACACTGCACTTCAGGTTTTAATATGTGTCTTCTCCAGGCTGGCATGACATGTTGTTGGATTCTCTCCCCAGCTCAAGGCAGTGGCAACAGCCACATAGGCAGGGGGAACAACCAACCCTCCCATGTGCTGTGCTAAGCCACAGTGTTCAGGAGGTCACAAATATTAAATGCATTCTCTTTTTACAATGCTTTCAACTTACAGTGGGTTTATGGAGAATCAACCCTGTTGAAACTTGAAGAGCATCTTTATATCAAAAAAACGCATTGCCTTCCCCGAGGCTACATAGAAAATTATCCTACATTTCTTCTAGATCGTCTATGGTTTTGCACCTTGCATTTATTTATGGGGTCTGCTCTGGGTTAATTTTTGTGAAAGGCATAAGGTATGCATCCAGACCCCCTTTTCGGTTCTTACAAGAGGATGTACAGTTGTGCCAGCACCATTTGTTGAAAACAACAAACTACTTTCTCCATTCTATTGCCTTTGCTTTGTCAACAATAATCTAACTGCATTTATGCAGGTCCACTTCTAGACTCTGTTTCAATAATTTGCCTATTCTTTTCCCCATATCACACCTTTTAATTATTGTAGTTTTATAGTAAATCTTTATGTCCAACAGTGTCAGTCCTCTGACCTTGGTGTTATCTAGTACTATGTTAGCTATTACAGAACTTTTGCTATAAACCTTGGAATCCATTTGTCAACACCCACAAAACTGTCCACTGTATTTTGACTGGAACTGCACTGATTCAAAATAAGTTGGGAAGATTGGGCAAGCCAACACTGAGTCTTCTAATTCGTGAACATGGAGTAAATACTGACTTCTTTATATGTGTTTATTTATGCCATCAAAGTTGTATGGTTTTCTGCATAAAGACCCCATACTTATTCTGTTAGATCTAGGCCTAAATGTTTCAGGTTTTGGTACAATTGTATTTTTTAATTTCAAGTTGCAATTGTTTATTTCTGGTATATAAAAATTGACTTTCATCTATTACTTTAGCATCCTGCTACCTTGTCATAATTGCTTCTAGTTTCAAAAAGTTTTTGTCAGCCTCTACAATCATGTAGTCTAACAATGAAGACATTGGGCTTTTTGTTCTTTCTTTCCAATTTGCATGTTTTTTATTCCCTATCTTTGTCTTCCTGTGCAAGGTGGGACCTCCAGTCTGATGCTGGATTTGAGCAGTGATGCCTGTCCAGCTCTTTAATGCTCTTTACCACATCACTCTCTTCCTAGGATGCCAGAAGTAAAATAAACATCCAGAGGGTAATCCAGGACACTCCCTCTCTGGCACCGTCTCTGCTCCACTGTCTTTGCGATTCTCTTGATAAATCCTGGATTGAATGTAGCTGGAGTTATCAAGCTGAACTCCTCCTATGGGCTCACATCAAATGCAATCTGTTCTCTAATATTCACTTCAGAGAAGGAAGGCTTTCACTGGTGCTGCTCAATACCAAGACAGAGGCACACTGGGCATCTAAGGTGTGTCCAGGGTACTCAGGACAAAGCAACGCAGTCTGGGCAGAAGGAAGAGGAGTGGAGATGGCAGCAAACACGGGGTGCACGTGCTATAAATTTTGCTTCCTCGGAGGATTGAGCAACCCATGTCTGCTTTTCCTTCCCCTCTTCTGGAAGGAGTTTCCTATCCTGCGGCAAAAACAAATCCTCTCCTTATACTAAAATTATCTCCATATACTAAAATTATCAAGAAGCACTCTAAGTAAGATCATGAAAGATCAGAGCAGCAATATACTCGTTCGTATAACGAGACCAAATGAGAAGAAAACTCAATACTTGAATGTTAGTGAATGTAGAGGGGAAAATGTCCATAGAACGGCGGATTGATGTGCAGCAGCAGCATTAAAATAGAAGTCCAGGGGAGTGCACTGTGTGGGACTCACACAACCCTCTCCTTGGAAGGAGGTGCTGGCCATGGAACTACCACACCCTGGTCCTGGACAGAGACACAAGTCCACTGTGAATGGGAAGGACCAAGTTAGCCCAGCCAATAGCAACAGCTCTGTTCTGAGCCCAGGAAGCAACCTTCCGATTATGCAAAACGCCCCATGCTGCCTACCTCCTGGAGCGTGAAGTGTGGCCAGTACTGAAGGCATCAACAATGTGCTCTTACAGGAAAATTCCTTGAGAATTTTGTTCCTCACCGAGGATGCATAAACTTGTGCTGACTGCATAAAATTGTTTTTGCAAAAGTTTTCCCAACATAAATTAGCATTCCCCGAGCTTCCTGAATTTTAGGAATCTGTCCCTGGCCTAGGTATGGGGAGGAAGGACTCCAAGTCATACATCAGAGTCTGTGCACATCACGCCCATTTCCAGCCAGCCTGCCTTTCAGTATCAACAATCCCACTGATGAATATTTCTGTTGCAAAAAGCTTGCAACAGTCACCCAAGCCTCACTGCTCTTGAAGAACAAGTCTTCCCCTTCGGGGCGGCCAGGGAACAGTTGCTGGGCATCACACTCCTGTGTCTGAGGCTGCGTGGACCACTCAGTCACCTCTTGTCCTGGGTCAGCTGCACCTGGCAGCAGAAGAGAGAACCACAAAGGGTCCTGGAAGGTACACTAAGGGAATCTTGAGTCCCTGCTTAGAGAGGCATCGTTAGAAAGCAGCCGGAGTAAGAGAGCGACCGATAGGACAGAACCACAGCTGAAGCTCCAGGCTGGCACGGGAGGTGCACGTTCACTCACATTCAGTGCACGGGCAGCAAACACTCAGACCGCGTTCCCCTCACGCCAGGTCCTGGCACATCGCATCTGCAGCTGAGTCACAGCCTGTGTGGCTGAACGTGACGGCGAGTTCAGACTCATGGGACACAGCTTGACAAGGTGGATGCAGCCCCAGGCTCCTTTGTACACACCCACCCCTCATCACATAAATGACTACAAACAGAGGGGGAGAAATTGGGAAATTCAGCAGTGTTTCTAGAGAGAGGATGGCCACAACGTCAAGTATGGGTTTGGCACACACGAAAAGGCTACTGCTAAGGCAGGTGGCTGGCACGGAAGGTAGACGTCCCGTGGGATGCCTGCATTCCATACCAGGGTCCCTGAGTTCAAGTCTTGGCTCTGCTTCTGATTTCAGTTTCCTGTTAACACACAGCCTGAGAGGCAGCAGTGGTGTCTCAAGAACTCGAGTCCCCACCACTCATGTGGGAGACCTGTGTTGTTTCCAGCTCCTGGCTTGGGCCCTGCCAGCCACTGCCATTGAGGAGAGAATCAACAGATGGGAGACCCCTCCCTGCCGCAGGGGCAGTCTCTCCCTGTCAAAGAAGTACATATTTTTAAAGTTTGTGGGAAATGGAATTAAAAGACAAGTTTATTTTGTTGCAAACCCATACACATTGTTTCTTTGATTCTTATTTCCCATCAGCTTTTTAAGGAACAGCCACCATAGGAGGGTCCACAGGCACAGCAGTCAGCTCCACTGCTGGTACCTGAGTGTGGGCTGTGAGGGAAGCTCTCTGCCAGGGCAACACTGGTCTCTCATGAACAGTTTCTACTTCCCCTATATTTTCTTCAGTTATTATCTTTGTTATTATCAAAGCTCAAAATATGCGCTCAGCTCCATCTACCTGTCCAATAATAACTATAGCACAACATGTTGTAGAATTCAAGTACATAAACACATTTCTAACTGAATTGGGTGCTGGTGGGAGGCGCTCATTCTTAGAGAAAAAAGCCCTGTCAATTGGACATGCATGAGGAAAAGCCCAGGCCACGGCCAGAACTTTTCTTCGCAGGGCACAGAGATTCAGAGTGAGGACACGGCGTTGCACGGTCAAATCTGATCGAGAATAATTTCATCAAGTACTTATCTGCAGGTCAAAAATCCAAAATATTCAACTGGAAGGGAGTTATCAAAATATGGTACAAGGATGATCGCATTAGAGGGAACCCTGGCCAACGAAGACGCAGAAGAGTCTATAAAAATGGAACGAGAGCTCCGGTATACAAGGCTATTTTATGTACCCTACACAGGGAAAACCAGGTGGCATTTGTGACAGACTTACTTCATTTACCACAATGTTTTCCAGGTCCATCCATGTTGTCACAAATCATGGGATCTCCCTCATCTTCAAAGTTGACTAATGCCCCTTCCCTGTCTGTATGACATTGCCTGCATCCACCCACCCATGGACATGTGGGCTGTCTCTCTGCGTGGCTTTTGAGGTTGACTAAGGCCCCATCCCTGTCTGTATGACATTGCCTGCGTCCATCCACCCATGGACATGTGGGCTGTCTCTCTGCGTGGCTTTTGAGGTTGACTAAGGCCCCATCCCTGTCTGTATGACATTGCCTGCGTCCATCCACCCATGGACATGTGGGCTGTCTCTCTGCGTGGCTTTTGAGGTTGACTAAGGCCCCTTCCCTGTCTGTATGACATTGCCTGCATCCACCCACCCATGGACATGTGGGCTGTCTCTCTGCGTGGCTTTTGAGGTTGACTAAGGCCCCATCACTGTCTGTATGACATTGCCTGCGTCCATCCACCCATGGACATGTGGGCTGTCTCTCTGCCATTGCTATTGTGAAGAGTGTTAAGTACACGAGAGTGCCAACAGCTCTTGGGAGAAACACGGAGGCCACTGCAAGGAATCGGGGGAGGGGAACTGGGGAGTGGCCCACTGGGTGTGAACAACCGTTATAGAGGATGACCAAGTTCTCGTGTCTGATGGGCGACATTCTGCCTGCTGCCACCAAGCAAGTGCCTCCCCAACCAAAGGGCAAAGGGGTGCAGGAAACTCCGAAATGCTGGGACTGTTGCCTACCTGATTATGCGGTGGCTGCCCAGGTACATGAGCACGTGCAAACTCATCAGTCTGTATATATTCAGTGTGTGCAGACCAGCATACATAAATTCTACCTTAATAGAGCTGTAAAATAGGAAATGAGGGGTGCTAGAAACAAAATACACACTTGCATAACAAGCTCCCTAGATGTTAGGGTCTCAGCTAGAAAACTTAGCTCTGTGAGCTCTGGAGAAAGGGCGGGAGGGGCCTGGCAGGCAGGCATGTGCACAGCGAGAAGCCTGGGACCGTCGTCCACAGCTCACTCGTGGGTCACCTGCCTTTCTTCTTAAGATTTACTTACTTGAAAGGCAGACTTATAGAGATGGAGAGAGAGAGAGAGAGAGGGAGAGAGAGAGAGATCTTCCATCTGCTGGTTCACTCCCCACGTGGCAGCAACAGCCAGGGCTTGGCCAGGCCAAAGCCAGGAGCCAGGAGTTCCACGTGATCTTCCCCATGGGTGGCAGTGGCCCATTGTCCACTTCTCTCCCAGGTATGTCAGCAGGAAGCTGGATCTGAAGTGCGGCAGCCGGAGATGGGTCACCAGCATTGCAGGAAGTAATCTAACCCACTGCACCAGGTCTCCAGCCCCGTCACCTGCATCCTGGTGTCAGCAGACATGGGGGGCTTTCCTAACTTCATGATATGAACATTCAGAGATTTGATTCATCACCAGATAGACACTCAGAGTTCTTAGGAGGATGGCAAGGGAAAACGTAGGGGCTGTGCCCGAAATACATCTGATCTATAGGTGCCTGAGCACAGCAGCTGGATCTGGGCTTGCTTTCTGGTTACGGCTTTCTTGCTTGGTTTTGTTTTAATTGGGCAGTAGTTAACGCATCTGTATCCCTGCAAATAGGAAAATCAATTTCCTTCCCCACTGCCGATGAGCAGCGAATGCCAAGCAGGCCGCCAGGCGGTGTTTTTTGGCCAGGTGCCTGGACGAAGCTCAGCCTGGAGCAGAGACCTCATCAGGGACAGCAGTGGCAGGTGGGGAAGCCCGGGGCAGGGAAGGGGGATTGTGGAGGCAGATAGGGCTCCACAGAGAAATGAAGTAAGGGTTTTCTACAGAGCTCTGAGGATGTGCTGGCTCCCAAGCAGGAAGTGATAACCCCAGAGCGGTGAATGGAGAAGCAGCAGCCTTGGTAGGGCAGAAGCACTGAGGGGAAATCCAGGCACATAGTGATCAGGGACGTGGCTGAATGCAAGTCCTCGGCCAGCACTGGCCGCAGGCAGAGTCGACTGGCACTAGGCTTGCAGGAGCTCTTTGAGGGAGCTGCCTGAGGGGCCGAGAGGTCTGAGCTCCCAAGAGTAGACAGGGACAGGCTACAAAAGCAAATGTTCCATAACGGTCACTAATGGCCAAGAGCGTCTCAGAATGGAAGATTTTGTGGGGTGAGACAAATAGCGGGCGACACAACCGAACTGGGACCAGCCAATGTTTCCTGCGAAGGCCCAGGTAGTAAAGACCACAGGCTCTGTGGGCCACAGCCCTGTCGCATCGTCTCAGCTCTGCACTCACATGGAAAGCAGCTAGAGCCAGGCACACACAAATGGGAGCGACCGTGTTCCAAGCCACCACATCCACAGTTCAAGTGGCCGCTGGGTGTGGCTATCGTTTGCCAAAGTCTGTCTTACAGAAGACTCTTTTCATTTGTTAAGTGAAATTTTGTTCTCCTGATAATAAAAAAAATTAAGGTGAATGTTGTTCAGAATTTATAAAAAAAAAAAAAAAACAGAAAAATGTAAAAATATTTTAAATCATCTATGTCCCACAATCAGAGGACCACTAGGACGTGTTTATTTGTGATTCACTCAGAATTTCCTTTTTGCTGGCCTTCTACACAAGACTGAAATCCTACTGCATGAATGATCTGGGCCACTGTGTTTTCAGTGAAAATTACATCATGTATAGAGTATCATAAAAATCCCCATGTACATGAGGATCACTGGTTAACATTCTACCGTAGGGATGTATCAACCTTTATGTCCTCCATGTAAACTGATAAGCTGGTCGTTTCCAGAATCTCTCTACTAAAATGGTTTTCTGATTAACAGTGGAGCACAGATCTCTGTCCTGTGCCTTACAGTCTCCCCATCTCGGACGCTGGAAGCTGAATCTCAGCACAGAGCCCTGACGTGGCCTTGGATGTGCGAGGAGAGCCCAGAGGAAGGGGTGCTGTTGAACGGTGACCTACAGCCTGGCTTTTCTTAGGAAAGACAGAGAAGGAACAGAGAGCTTTCTGGAGTCCCAATGACCATGATTGCTGTATGTGATAATTCTGAAAATCTGAAAATTCCAACCAAAAAGGATGGAAATGTGCTCATCAATTTCAAACTGAAGGTCAAATCATTCAGGTCTTGTTGTGTTTTAAACTACATGTTAGAGGAAAACATCAGACAAAAATTTCTAAACAAAAATTACAATTTATATTCATATAATGACAATGATTCTTCCTTTAAGTTCATTAATTTTATCTCTTTGGAAGGCAGGATGGGGGCCGGCACTGTGGTGTGGTAGGTAAAGCCACCACCTATAGTGCCAGCATCCCTGTTTGAGTCCTGGCTGCTCCATGTCTGATCCAGCTCTCTGCTGTGGCCTGGGAAAGCAGCAGAAGATGGTCCAAGTCCTTGGGCCCCTGCACCCACATGGGAGACCTGGAAGAAGCTCCTGGCTCCTGGCTTTGAATCAGTGCAGCTCCAGCTGTTGTGGCCAACTGGGGAATGAACCAGTGGATGGAAGACCTCGCTCTCTCTCTCTCTCTCACTCTCTGTCTCTGTCTCTCTGCCTCTGCCTTTCAAATGAATAATTAAATCTTAAAAAAAAAAAAGGCAGGGTGATGGAGACAAAGGCACTGGTTTACTCCTCAAATGCCCCCAACAACTGGGGTGGGCCAAACCAAAGCCAGGAACTCCATCTGTGTGTCCCAGGTGGGTGGCAGGCCTCAACTACTTGAACCATTCCTAGCATGCACATCAGTAGGAGGCTGGACGGAAGCAGAGGTGGGACTCAATCCCAAGCACACCACACTCTGGTTTATCCTGCTGTACCACAACCCCTCCCTGCACATCAGTTCTTAAATTATGTTCACTTGGTTGACATTGTTGCCTCTAGAACCAGCACTTCTCCAGATGGATATTTTAGAAGAGATGCATGTTCCTGTTAAGCAAATCGACTCCTGGGCTAGGTCCACAAGGATCAAAGCAGATACTCCTGGGCTAGGTCCACAAGGATCAAAGCAGATACTCCTGGGCTAGGTCCACAAGGATCGAAGCAGATTCACTCAATATATTGCAACATCACAAACAGAAGCTGCAATCTGTGTTCTTAGGACATGTGTTTGTGGCCAAGTTGTGCCTCTTAGTTTTGGTGCCCTGCACCTGCAAAGCCCACACGGGCCGGATCACGTGCCTTTTGTTTGGATGGCAGGCTCTGAGTTCTTCTAAAGCAATTACCAGCAGGCTTGGTAAGAAGGCCACATTTGTATGTGCACTAAATAAAATCTAGCATTTATGTAACACTATGCAATGCGCATAATGATCCAAGAAAATGTCAGTACAGGAACTATTTGACTATTCAACAATAGATTACATCTCCATTCTTAAAAGTAGTTATTTCCTACAATTTTTCTTAACCACAGAAATGACTATCCATTATATGATCATGTTCAAAACAAATTTTTGAGATGTGATTATACAAATTGTATAAAGATGACTTCCTTATTCAAATGCACAGTAGACAAATTCATCTGACAAAACTCAAATCAATTCCACAATCTCCCCTGGGTTTTTCATCTGTTAATCATTTTAATAAACCACAATAGCCACCGGACAAATGAAAATGCAGAGTTAAAGAAAAACGATATCTTTCAAAACATTACAGTTGGTTTTAATGAAGAAGTGTAGAAGAGAATAAAAACTTGCAGTAGATCTGACTGAAACACAAAATCAGAGAAAGGAGAAAATTATTATTTTTTTTGGTCAGAGTTTGATGAGCTTCTAGAAGTTGAGGAAAATACATTCTAATGTTTTCTGCTACACAATCTAAGGCTCAGAGCAGTCAGGACCCTCCACAGCTTTCCTGAAAATTTCCCAGAGGCCTTGCATTCTTGGAGTTCTCTCTGGCTCTGCACTCCTGTTCACACTGAAACAATTAATTTAATGACTCAGTGTACGGAAATCCTGCAAAGCCCTCTCCCTCTGTCTTAACACGACAGAATCTTATACTTATGAACAAAACAAACAGAGCGACTATAACAGCTTCTACGCCAGCTTCAGTGGAGTCTTCTTAGGAAAGGCAAAGTGGATTATGCCATAGCAACCCGGAAAACGGCAACATGAACACGCTGTCCTTCAAAGGACTTTTTCTGCCTCAGCAGGTGCTGAAGCCAGAGCAGGCCCAAGGCCAGCAGTCCACAGAGCTCTGTGCTTAGAGATAAAGAACAAATATCATACCTTCAGGTTAAATGTTGATTACAAGAAATCCAATCAGATAGGCAAAAATAGAAGAATCACAAACAGCAGTAGATGACAGAAATGTTTGTGACTCTCTATAGGCTGAGTGGGTCATCTTTTTAAAACTCTCTCACAAAAACTAACCAGAGTTTGTAGACAGAATTATTACCTGTATTGCCCAAAGCATCTGAGATAAAGAATTTAGCATAACAAGGTCCTGGCCTGGTAGAATTAAAGGTTACTGATAGAGGGAGATGTCCTTGAAAGAATACACACTTGAACCAAAGGACAAATCCCCGAAATCTCTGTAAAACCCAGTCATTTGATCCTTTCAGCCCGTCTGTATCTTTTACTTGGAGAGTTTGGTCCATTTACATTCAAAATTACTACTGGTAAGTAATGACTTTGTCTTCCCGTTTTAGTCTTCACATTATTTCATGCTGCTGGTTATATTCCTCTGTTTCTGTGTGTAGCACACCCTTAAGTATCATTTCTAAGGCTGGCCAAGTGGTGACAAATTCTTTCAATATTTGTTTTGGAAGGTGTATTTATTTCACCTTCATTTATAAATGAGAGCTTAGCTGGGTTCAGTATTCTGGGCTGGCAGGTTTTTTCTTTAGGGACTTGGACTCTGCCTTTCCATTCTCTCCTAGGCTGTAGGGTGTCTGATGATAACTCTGCTGTCAATCTAATTGGAGAGCCTTCGAAGGTAAACTGGCGTTTCTCTCTTGCACATTTTAGGATGTTCTGTGTTTTACTTTTGAACATTTGGGTATAATGAGTCATGGTGAAGATCTTCTCTGATTACGTCTATTTGGGATACTATGTGTTTCCTGTACTTGGATGTCCAATTCTTTGTTCAAATTAAGAAAATTTCATGCTATTATTTCACTGAATAAGTTTACTAAGTAATTATGCTTTTCTACTCCTTCGGGAATGCCTAAGAAACGTATAGTTTGTAGTATGAAGTTATTCCATGGATCCTGAACACTGTTTTCATTTTTCTCATCTTTTCTTTTTTTGGTCTCAAAGCTTCTAACAAGCAAGACTCAAGGCCAGAACTGTGGTACAGCAAGTTGGGCCACCATCTGCAGAGCTGGCATCCCATACAGGCACCGATATGAGTTCCAGCTGCTCCACTTCTGATCTAGCTCCCTGCTAATACACCTGGGAAAGCAGGGAGGATGACCCAAGTCCCTGAGCCCCTGCACCCACACGGGAGACCTGGAGGAAGTTCCAGGCTCCTGGCTTCGGATCAGCTCAGCTCTGGCCTTTGCGGTCATTTGGGGAGTGAACCAGCAGAATGAACGACCTCTCTCTCTCTCTCTGACTCTACCTCTCTCTGTAACTCTTTCAAATAAATAAAATAATTCTTTTAAAAAAAGAAAGAAAGAACCTGTAAGACTAGTCTCATTCACAATAGCTACAAAAAAAAAAAATCTAAATACCTTGGGATAAATTTAACCAAGGATATGAAAGAACTCTACAATGAAAATTATAAAACATTAAGGAATGAAATAGAAGACACAAAAAGTAGAGAATTGCTTCATGTTCATGGACTTAAAGAATTAGTATCAAAATGTCCATACTACCCAAAGTAATTTATAGATTCAATTCAATCTCAATCAAAATACCAATGACATTCTTCTCAGATCTAGAGAAAAAGATACTAAAATTCATGTGGAAACACAAGAGACCCTAAATAGCTAAAGGAATCTTAAACAACAAAAACAAAGCCAAAGGCATCAGAATACCAGATTTTAAGTCCTACTAAAGGGCACTTATAATAAAAAGAGCCTGATATTGGCACAAAAATTGGCATGTGGATCACTGGAACAGAATAGAAACACCAGAAATCAACCCACACATCTGCAACCAAACCTCTGACAAACAAGCAAAAAACCACTCCCTGGAGAAAGGACAGTCTCTTCAACAAATGGTGTTGGGAACATCAGACCTTTGCAAGCAGAAGTGTGAGACAAGATTCCTACCTTCCACCCTTCGTGAAAAAATCAACTCACAATGTATCAAGGATCTAAACCTAAGACCTGACTGAATGGAGGAAAACATTGGGGAAACTGCAGGACATCGGCACAGGCAAAGACCCAGAAGCACAGACAGTAAATGCAAAAATGGACAAATAGGACCACATCAAGCTAGGAAGCTGCCGCACAACAAGCGCATGGGAAGACGCTCAGGCTCGTGAGCTATCAGGGAAATGCAAACGAAAACCAAATGAGGCTCTATCTTGCCCCAGTTAGAACTATCATCCACAAAACAAAAATGATAAATGCTGGTGAGGATGTGGAGAAAAAGTTACCCTAATCCACTGCTGGTGGGAATGTAAACTTGTTCAACCAGTATGGATGACAGGATGGAGACGTCTCAGAAATCGACCCAGCCATCTCACTCCTGGCAATTCAAAGGAAATGAAATCAGCATACGAAAAAGTTATTTGTGCCCCCAGGTTTATAGCAACTCAGTTCACAATAGCTAAGACATGGAATCAGCCCAGATGTCCATCTACTGAGGACTGAATAAAGAAAATGTGTTGCATACACAAAATGGAATGCTACTCAGACACAACAAGACACAAAATCCTGTCTTTTGCAACAAAATTGATGCAACTAGAGATCATTATGCTTACAGAAATAAGCCAGTCCTAAAAAGACAAATATATATGGTAGTGAACATAGAATACCCAAAAAAAGAACACAATGTATAATAATGAAACCGACATCTTATTATTTGATTATTGTTTTTAGCCCTGTCTATATACTCCTGTGGAACAGTGATCTTTCTACTTTTTATTTGGTGAACATTATGGTTACTGGTGCATTAAGCCTATGCATTTTGTTACCGTTGAAATTATGGTTTTGTAAAAATTAAAGGAAAAGAAGGAAGGAGGGAGGGAAGTGTGACATCTTCTCAGAACAGTATCTATGAAATATGTGAAATCTGTTCCTTTTATTGGTAATTTTTTATAATATAGCCATTTGGAGTTTTTGAAAAATCACCATGCACAAGGAAACAAGGCATTATGCAGAAGAGCAAGAAAAAATTCACAATGCAGTTATTCGAATGAGTTTTGACCATAAAATATGTGTAATATATATCCCAAGACAAAAGTGGTAATTCACATACAAGCAAGGAGCAAGAGACTGGTAGGTTTGGGAAAAATAAAAGATGTAACTTCTCCCAGTTAAGGAAAAAATATGAAACCAGGTTAAAGAGCAAATTACTTACAGCTACACATGCATGAATAAACAAGACTCTAAATCACCAAAAATCATTCAGAATACAGCACAAAGAGGACAGGAATATATGGCATTAAAACAATAGTTTTAAAATGTTAACGTATGGAGAAGACGATTAGTGACAGATCCAGAGAGGCTGTGGAAGGATTAGGTAAGAGGCAACACTTGCTGTATTAGCTGACAATTTTCAGAAGGGCTGTGAAACACCAGACCTCAGAATCAGTGCCACAAAGAGTCCTAAATAAGTTACAGAAAAGAAGACATTTTACTGTGGGAAAAAATGTGGAATTCCACTAACCTTTAAGTAAATTTTAAAGGTCATATTTCAGTAGAGATTAATGACACCAACTGAAAACTCAGAGAAACAGAAAATGTGACGAGAACTATGCAGTTAACAGTTGGTCACATATTTACTACATAGAACAATAATTATTGTCCAATTTGTGCAGTTAAGAAAGATAAAGCCAAAATATTGGGCAAAAAATAGCCTACAAGCTGGAAAGTGAATGATCCAAGTTAAAGCATTTGTAGGTCCAATTTTGTTTATGAAGAGCATAAAAATAGTGATCTTAGCCAACTCAAACGAAGAGAAAAAAGACAAAATATCTGGTCTAAAGCACAAATAGTAGGCATAAAATAAGATGATCAAAAACAAGTTCAGTGAACTCAAAAGTCTTCCATAGCCTTGGCAACTCATGACTAGAGCCTAGGGAGATTACTGACACCATAAACAAGAGTGTCAAATTGTTAAGTCAACAACAGGAGTCACTGTGTACTTACTTCTCATGTGGGATCTGTCCTTAATGTGTTGTCCAATGTGAAGTAATGCTATGACTAATACTGAAACAGTATTTTACACTCTGTGTTTCTGTGTGGGTGCAAACTGAGGAAATCTTTACTTAATATATACTAAATTGATCTTCTGTATATAAAAATAATTAAAAATGAATCTTGATGTGAATGGAATGGGAGGGGGAGTGGGAGATGGGAGGGGTGCGAGTGGGAGGGAAGTCATGGGGGGGGAGGAAGCCATTGTAATCCATAAACTATAATTTGGAAATTTATATTTACTAAATAAAAGTTTTTTTTAACTTTTATTTAATGAATATAAATTTCCAAAGTACGAATTATGCATTATAATGGCTTCCCCCCCATACCGTCCCTCCCACCCACAACCCTCCCCTTTCCCACTCCCTCTCCCCTTCCATTCACATCAAGATTCATTTTTGATTATCTCAATATACAGAAGATCAGCTTAGTATACATTAAGTAAGGATTTCAACAGTTTGCTCCCACACAGAAACATAAAGTGAAAAATAATAGATGATTTTTTTAAATGATGATGAAATCAGATCAGACCTATTGTCATGTTTAATCCCAGTGAGAGTCAAGTTGGGAGTTGATAGTTTCTTTTTTCTTTTTTTTTTTTATTTTTTACAGAGGATCAGTTTAGTATGCATTAAGTAAAGATTTCAACAGTTTGCACCCCCATAGAAACACAAAGTGAAATATATTGTTTGAGTACTCGTTATAGCATTAAATCTCAATACACAGCACATTAAGGACAGAGATCCTACATGAGGAGTAAGTGCACAGTGACTCCTGTTGTTGACTTTACCAATTGACACTCCTGTCTATGGCATCAGTAATCTCCCTATGCTCCAGTCATGAGTTTCCAAGGCTATGGAAGCCCTCTGAGTTCTCCGATTCTTATCTTGTTTAGACAAGGTCATAGTCAAAGTGGAGGTTCTCTCCTCCCTTCAGAGAAAGGTACCTCCTTCTTTGAAGACCTGTTCTTTCCACTGAGATCTCACTCACAGAGATCTTTTGCCAGAGTGTCTTGGCTTTCCATGCCTGAAATACTCTCATGGGCTTTTCAGCCAGATCCGAATGCCTTTAGGGCTGATTCTGAGGCCAGAGTGCTATTTAGGACATCTGCCATTCTATGAGTCTGCTGAGTATCTCACTTCCCATGTTGGATCACTCTCCCCTTTATTCTATCGGTTAGTGTTAGCAGGTACTAGACTTGTTTATGTGCTCCCTTTGACTCTTAGTCCTTTCATTATGATCAACTGTGAACTGAAATTGATCACTTGGAATAGTGAGATGGCATTGGTATATGCCACCTTGATGGGATTAAATTGGAATCCCCTGGTATGTTTCTAACTCTACCATTTGGGGCAAGTAAGCTTGAGCATGTCCCAAATTATATATCTCTTCCCTCTCTTATTCCCACTCTTATGTTTAACAGGGATCACATTTCAGTTAAATTTCAACACTTAAGAATAACTGTGTGATAATTACAGAATTAAACCAGTCATATTAAGTAGAACAGACAAAAAAAAAACTACTAAGAGGGATAATGTATTAAGTTGTTCATTAACAGTCAGGGCTATGCTGATCAAGTCACCGTTTCCCATAGTGTCCATTCCACTTAAACAGGTTTCCTTTTTGGTGTTCAGTCAGTTGTCACCGATCAGGGAGAACATATGGTATTTGTCCCTTTGGGACTGGCTTATTTCACTCAGCATGATGTGTTCCAGATTCCTCCATTTTGTTGCAAATGACTGCATTTCGTTGTTTCTTACTGTGGTATAGTATTCTAAAGAGTACATATCCCATAATTTCTTTATCCAGTCTACCGTTGATGGGCATTTAGGTTGGTTCCAGGTCTTAGCTATTGTGAATTGAGCTGCAATAAACATTAGGCTGCAGACCACTTTTTTGTTTGCCAATTTAAATTCCTTTGGGTAAATTCCAAGGAGTGGGATGGCTGGGTCGAACGGTAGGGTTATCTTCAGGTTTCTGAGGGATCTCCAGACTGACTTCCATAGTGGCTTGACCAGTTTGCATTCCCACCAACAGTGGGTTAGTGTCCCTTTTTCCCCTCATCCTCGCCAGCATCTGTTGTTGGTAGATTTCTGAATGTGAGCCATTCTAACCGGGGTGAGGTGGAACCTCATTGTGGTTTTGATTTGCATTTCCCTGATTGCTAATGACCTTGAACATTTTTTCATGTGCCTGTTGGCCCTTTGGATTTCCTCTTTTGAAAAATGTCTATTGAGGTCCTTGGCCCATCTCTTAATTGGGTTGTTGGTTTTGTTTTTGTGGAGTTTCTTGATCTCTTTGTAGATTCTGGTTATTAACCCTTTATCTGTTGCATAGTTTGCAAATATTTTTTCCCATTCTGTCGGTTGTCTCTTCACTCTCCTGACTGTTTCTTTTGCAGTACAGAAACTTCTCAATTTGATGCAATCCCAATAGTTAATTTTGGCTTTGACTGCCTGTGCCTCCCGGGTCTTTTCCAGAAACTCTTTGCCTGTGCCAATATCTTGAAGGGTTTCTCCAATGTTCTCTAGTAACTTGATGGTGTCAGGTCGTAGATTTAGGTCTTTTATCCATGTTGAGTGGATTTTTGTGTAAGGTGTAAGGTAGGGGTCTTGCTTCATGCTTCTGCACGTGGAAATCCAATTTTCCCAGCACCATTTATTGAATAGACTGTCCTTGCTCCAGGAATTAGTTTTAGATCCTTGATCAAATATAAGTTGGCTGTAGATGTTTGGGTTGATTTCTGGTGTTTCAATTCTGTTCCATTGGTCTATCCATCTGTTTCTGTACCAGTACCATGCTGTTTTGATTACAACTGCCCTGTAGTATGTCCTGAAATCTGGTATTGTGATGCCTCCGGCTTTGTTTTTGTTGTACAAGATTGCTTTAGCTATTCGAGGTCTCTTGTGCCTCCATATAAATTTCAGCACCAATTTTTCCAGATCTGAGAAGAAGGTCTTCGGTATCTTGATTGGTATTGCATTGAATTTATAAATTGTTTTTGGGAGAATGGACATTTTGATGATATTGATTCTTCCAATCCATGAGCATGGAAGATTTTTCCATTTCTTGGTATCCTTTTCTATTTCTTTCTTTAAGGTTTTGTAATTTTCATCGTAGAGATCTTTAACGTCCTTGGTTAAGTTTATTCCAAGGTATTTGATTGTTTTTGTAGCTATTGTGAATGGGATTGATCTTAGAAGTTCTTCCTCAGCCATGGCATTGTCTGTGTATACAAAGGCTGTTGATTTTTGTGCATTGATTTTATACCCTGCTACTTTGCCAAAATCTTCTATGAGTTCCAATAGTCTCTTAGTAGAGTTCTTTGGGTCCCCTAAATAAAGAATCATGTCATCTGCAAAGAGGGATAGTTTGAGTTCTTCCTTCCCAATTTGTATCCCTTTAATTAAATAAAAGTTTTAAAAAAAGGAAACAGAAGTTCCCTTCCCCCAGGTATAAACTTTCACAGTATAAATAAACTGGACGCAGAAGTGGAAAAAAAAAGTTCAAATCTTATCAAAATCAAAAAGTGTGAAACAATTAGAAATTCTAAAGAAATGATAAAGACTTTCATGCAAGGTTAAAAATTCCAGAGAGACTGAAATGTAAAAACTAAAAAAAAAAAAAAATTGGCTAGATAAACAACGACCAAAAAACTGGGAGTGATACACTGGTACAAAGGAAACACAGACTTTCTACAAAGAATTTTTCCAGATTACAACATGATTAAATGGAATAATTTTTAAAGAGTAATAACATGTAACTGTGAATACAACTAACACTGCATCCTGTAATACACAAACCAAAAGTAGGCGGAACGGCCAGCCTGGTGCAGCAGGTTTAAGACACTGCCCGGAATGCCCACATCCCATATCAGAGAGCCAGTTAAGTCCAGCTCATTCCACTTCCCCTCCAGTCCCTGCTGATGGGAAGCATCAGATGATGGCACAGTACTTGGTCCTTGCCACCCACATGGGAAACTCGGACGAAGTTCTTGGCTCCTGGCTTCAGCCTGGCCCAGCCCTTGCTGAGGTAGCCATGAGAGGAGTGAACCAGTATGCACAAGATCTCTCTCTTATTTTTTCTTTCTCTCTTTCATCTCTTTTCTCTCCCTGTTTCTTCCTCTGTCACTCTGCCTTTCAAATAAATCTGTGTTCAACAAAAGTAGGCCTAACCAAGAAATATTAAAAAAAATTTGAAAAATACACTTCAAAATTCTAAAATTCTGCTGGTCAAACGATATAATTGAGAAAAAGAAGAGGCAGAAAGGTTAGAGGAAAATATTAGCAAACCATGCATCTGAGAAGGACCAATGTGCATTCACTAAATATCACAACTCAATAATAAAGGAAGATTTCCACTGGAAAATGGGCACAAAGTACGAGTGACATTTCACAAAGGCAGATACATAAATATCCTACAAGCTCATGAATTTGCTCAACATTATTCAGTCATCAATGAAATAACACTAAATTTATTCATCACAATATACTCAACACAATATGAAAATTTAGAAGACTGAAAAATATTTAACACTGGTAAGAATGTGGAACACTGTAATTCTCACCTATTGCTGTTTGTCTGACACTATGCATACACCTCCCATATGATCCAACAACAACGCTACTCCTCAGTATGTCCACACACACATAAAGATTGTAGTAAAGCATTGTAGTAGCTTTGTGTGACTTAACCCAAAGCTGGAACAGGCCAGGAATCCACGAGTATTCAACAGAAAAATGCCTAAAACAAGGATAGGACATCCACATACACAACAGAATCCAATTAAGCAACAAATGGGGAGAAATATATAACATGAATAAGTCTCAAAATCACTGTAACTGTGAAAAAGACTTTGAAAAGGGTGTGTATACCTGGTGAGTTCATTTACATGAGGGTCAAAAATAGGGAAAAGTGGTGTTCAGTAGAAATAATCAGGAAAGTTGTCACATGGAGTAAGGCAGGGACTGTAGAGGAATGGCCATGCTTTGTGTATAGGCAGGCATTTTGTAGGTGTGAACCACTATGGCACTGAAAACCACAAAACTTTGTGGGAAAAAATAAAAGACCAAAACTGGTACAAAGACATTTGTGACTGTGGATTAAGTGTTTAATGTTGTTAAAACAACAATATATCCCAAGACAGTCAATGATTTACTACAATCGCCATCAAAAGCCCAATGGCTGTTTTTTCCTCCTCAGAAATGAAGAAGCTGACCATCAAATTCATAAGGAATGTGAGAGAGCCTGAATAGAGGAATCAGCCTTGAAAAAGGCTGGAATACTCACATTGATCGATGTTTGATTACAGACCACAGTAATCGAAACAGTGTGGTACTAGCATTAGGGTAGACAAAGACTATGTCATGCAATTGAGGTCCAGAAATAAATCCACACATGGATTTACATGTTGTTCAACAACAGTGCCAGAGGAGCCGGGGAGGAGCGGGAACCGGAGCCGAAGAACCGTCTCCTGCAGACACGGTGTGGGGAAGCTGGACATCCATGAACAAAGTGAAGTTCAACCCTGACTTTCTATCAGCCCCGAAGTTAACTCACAATGGATCAATGACCTAAAAAGATTAAATCCATAAAACCATAAAACTTCAAGAGGAAAGCTTAGGCCTAAATGTCCATGTCCTTTGATTCAGACATGGCCTTGGATTCTCGGCACCAATACCACAGAGAAAATGAACCCTACATCATCAAAATTAGCATATTTGGTGCCTCTGAAGGCATGAGAAAGAAAGTGAAAAAGATCTGCGGAATAGGACAAAATATTTGCAAAGCATTTGTTTGATAAGGGCTCAGTATCCAGAATATACAAAATGCACTGACAACTCAACTACAAAAAAAATTTTAAAAATGAGAAAATTAATTGAATTCCTGCCATCCATATGGGAGACCTGGATGGTGTTCCCAGCACTTGGCTTTGGCCCTGGCTGTTGTGGGCATCTGGGGAGGGAAACAGCAGACAGCAGTGCCTTCATTTCCTCCTTCTCTCCCTCTCTCCCCCCACCCACACACATACACACAAATAAATTTTTAAAAAATAAAATACAATAAAATGGGCCACAGCACTCAACTAGACTTTTCTCTAAAGGAGATATACAAATGACTAAAAGCAGATGAAAAACATGTTCAGGATCATTAGTACTTAGACAAATAAATCAAAGTTACAATGAAATATCACTTCACACCTATTGAGAAGGAGGCAGACAGGCACACAGATTTAACTGGAGCATAAATGGGATAAGAATGTGAGGAAATTCAACGTCAGTACATCAGAAAAGTAACACAGTTCAGTCATTTATCTAAACAATTTGCCTGTTTCCTAAAACGTTGAATGTAATATTACCATATGACCTATACTTCCACTCCTCAATAGGTACCCCAAACAATTAAAAACTGATTCCCAAATATGTGTACACACATCTTCACGAAGGTACTGTTCATGGTAATCAACAGGTGGAAACAGCCCAAATGCCCATGAATGGAAGAACAGGTCGGCAGATTGTGAGTTAGCAGTTATGACGTATTATTATTCCAACATAAAAATCAACTGAGTATTGATGTGTGCGAAAACATAGATGAACCCCAGAAACATCACACTAATGATCTTTCAAGAAGAATCATGCCCACGTGATTGTGTTTTTAGGAAATTCTCATAGCAGGTGGACCCTGGAAAACAAAGGGAACGGGAAAGGGAGGGGGCCCCTGTAGTGGGAGCAGGGTTTCCTTTGGGGGAGGACACAATGTCTGGGAACTACCTGGAGGTGATGCTCATATGGTCATGCAGCAGAGTTCTGAGGAACTGCCCACCTTGAAATGGCTATTTCATGTTACATGAAGTTCACCTCAGTAAAACATAGCCCCCTGCACACACCAAAAGTTTAAAAAAAAAAAAACCAGACTAGTAGTTACCATGGGCTATGAGTGGTTGGAAGGGGGATCATTATCAGGAAACACGGAGCCTGGTAAGCACAGTTGACATCGCAATGTGCTTAGGGAGTCATCTTCCACCTGACTCTGGTGGTTAAACAAATCTGCACACAGGATGGAATGGCAGAGAATTCCATGTGTGTAGACACACACACACACACACACACACACAGAGCCAAGGTCAGCTGCCTGGCTTTGATATTTCACCCTAATGGTATAAAATTTCACCCATGGGAAAGCTATAAAAGGTGCATGGGAACCACTGGTACTATATCTTCAACTTTTTCTGAATCTATAAAAATTTCAAAATAAAAAGGTATAAAAGATAGACTGGGGCCAGCACTGTGGCGTAGTAGGGTAAACTTCTGCTTGCAATGCCAGCATCCAATATGGGCACTAGCCAGTTCATGTCTTGGCTGCCCCTCTTCCAAACCAGCTCTCTGCTGTGGCCTGGGAAAGCAGTGCAAGATGGCCCAAGTGCTTGAGCCCCTGCACCTATGTGGGAGACCCAGAAGAAGCCCCTGGCTCCTGGCGTCAGATGTACTCAGCCCTAAGTATTGCAGCCATCTAGGGATTGAACCAGCAGATGGAAGACCCTTGTCTCTGTCTTTCCTTCTCTCTGTCTATATCTCTACCTCTCAAATGAATAAATAAAATCTTAAAAAAAAAAAGATGGGTAATTGTCTGCATTAAAACTAGGAAATTCTGTTCAGCAAATACCAAACCACAACAACAACAACAACAAAAACAGTGAAAAGACAAGCCCAAAATTTGCAAATGATATCACACTATATATATAATCAACAAAGGACAGTATGGAAAGCATATCTAGGATAAGAGAAACAGGCAGACCTGTCGATACAGTATCTGTGAAGAAGAAACATGAAGGACGCTTCCAGAAGAAAGTTACAGAAACAGGCTCAGCCTACTTCCTAGTGTGACTCGAGCATGATCCAGTCCCGTCTAAGCTCGAGCTTCAGGTGGACATGAAGACTGGAGGTGCACAAGCACACACAAGGAAGCTGAAGGCATGCGAATCCCGGAACTCCACACTTCCCTCCGACGCCACGCACCTGACAGAACGCCCTGCACGTGGGCACCAGAAAGTCAGACGATACTGTGCATGGCCAAACAGATGCCAACCAGGAGGAAGAAAGTGAAAGAAACAAAATCCCAACAACGGAGCGTTTGGACGAGCAGCGTTCTGGAACACAGCTGTGTAGAAGACCAGCCCTAAATACAGGAAAGTGTACATGTTCCCATCGAGAGGAGTCTCCGGAGAAAACCGCCGAGGGCCAACACACAGAGCGCAGAGCAGTGCGTTCCGTGTGCTTCCGTCTACTGCACCTTTCTAAACGCACTGCACCACAGGGAATGTAGACAGCTGAGCTGACTGGCAGAAACTCGGAGCTGTATGATGTGAGGATGGATCCGTGCTTCTCACTGGGGCCGGAGGACAAGGCAGGCTGGAACCACACAGCAAACATTTCCCAGGCGTGTGGCCATCCTCCTGCTGGTCAGACGGGTGATGGGTTCCTGGGTGCTTGGACCCCACATCTTCCACATTTCTTGTAAATGTTCAGGACATCAATAATAGAGAAAGCCTAGATGGCAGACTTAACCCAGGAGGCCCCTGGCCATCTCCCCACAGAAGACAGTCTCCAAGCTCAGGCCACATCCCTGGCTCTCCGGGGGGTTTCCCCTTTGTGTCTCCGCCATTCAGCCCTCACTCCTTTCACCTTAGTTTGCGATGTATTTTATAGCTTTCCCCAATTCCAGCTCACTTCAAAGCCCACCTTTAGGTGCTGGAATGCATCCGGAAAAACACAAGCAACATTAATGACTGTTCTGGAACAGACACTGACCAGCATTTTTGGCTACAGTTGCTCCTGGACTGGACTAGTGGCAGCCCAGCCTGGTAGATCGCGGACATCCATGTGCACACCCTCTGTGGGTGTCACCGAAGGTGTACATCCTGTTAAGACTGTGGTTTGGCTGAGGCATGGTTTTGAATCGTTTGCTTAATCAGGCCAAGTAGAAGCAAACAACTTAGGGAACAAATTAGTCCAGTCTGACGACCAGATCTGGGGCTGTGATGAATTTCCAAACTTGGCTGCTCCCAAGCCATGCCCTGAACACTCCCCAGCCCCTAACTCTCATCCATCCACACACCAGAGACACTCGTTTGACACCAGCCCAGCCCAGCAGGTGCCTCTTGGCTGAGTTTAACCACCACCCCAGCAGAGACGTCATCTCACACCAGAGACTGTTACTCATCCCTAGGACTAGTCAGTGCCCAGAGCAAACGTGCAATACCAATACGCTGGACTCACACTCACGCACCTAAAACAACAGGCTCTCAGTCCCCACGAGCACTTAAGGTATTTAAGGATGATCTCTGTTTGATGTCTTTCTTTTGTCTTCTCCTTGACAGGAAAACAATTAAGAGAGAAAGGACATTTTATAGCACTGGGAAAGAGGCAATTGTGTAGACATTTCTCATCTTAGCTGTGGAAGGAAAACAATTTTCAGTTCATCCTAGCCCATCTATAAAAATGGTGCTTGTCAGATAACTTTTGTAGAAATCAGGATACTCATAGGGGAGGGGGGAAACAGCACAGTATTGATTACTCAATAAGAAACTGGAGGTTTCACACTGTACACATATGGTTTTGCATTCATATTGTGTCTTAACACAGTAAGTCCCAAGTTTTCAATTCTGTGTCTATTTAGCAACACAATATGCAATTCAAAAGTGCCATAGCTGGTATACTTCTTGCTCAATCTAAGTCTTTATAGGTGTCCTATATATGGGATGATGGGGCATAATGAGTTAAAATTTCAGGCAATTCATGTTTCCAAGTTACGTAAATTGGTGTGCCAAATTTTGCAATTGCATAATTGATGCTCATGCAGAATATTTTGAAATTACAGAAAATAAGTCATGCATAATAAGAATAAGTCAGGCATAATACAGAAAACTAAAAATACAGTAGATATAAAATGTTTATGAAATACAAATTTATATTTCATGACTTCATTTATTGCTTTTACTTTAAAAATTTATATTCTCATTGTACCTGCTAATTCTTCATTACTTTTCTAATTCATAATTATTAGATTTTAAATTGTAACATAGTAATATGATTTTGTTTCCAATTTTTTGTTATCTTCTGCTTTGTGAACTTATAATTATTTCTTATCACCAAGCTAATGTGCGCTGACACCCACTTCACAGAGCCTCTGTTTCCTTGGTTCTCTAGGATGTCTCAATTGCTATAAATTTTTATGTTTTCATAAAGAACAAGACTGTCTTCATGTTCAAAATGGACTCTGCCAGTGGTGGAGAAGGGAGAGTTTTTTTTTTTTTAAGATTTATTTATTTATTTGAAAGGCAGAGTTACACAGAGAGAGAGGAGAAAGAGAAAGAGAGAGAGGTCTTCCATTCGATGGTTCACTCCCCAGTTGGCCTCAACGGCTGGCCCTGCGCCAATCCGAAGCCAGGAGCCAGGTGCTTCTCCCGGTCTCCCATGCGGGTGCAGGGCCCAAGCACTTGGGCCATCCTCCACTGCCCTCCCGGGCCACAGCAGAGAGCTGGACTGGAAGAGGAGCAACCCATATGAGATGCCGGTGCCGCAGGCGGAGGGTTAACCTAGTGAGCCAGGGCACCAGCCCCATGAGATCTAAGCATGGCAAAGTTGGCTTCTGGATTGCAATGGAATATCAAACACAGGAATCCCAAATTTGCTCCTGAGAAGTGTGTCTTAAACACCCCAGGTCAACTTGCAAAGACATAAACCCAAAGCAACAGTGAAATGAGCATATCCAAAGCTCGCACACAGATGGAGGAGGTGGCAACTGATGTAGCAGACCCAAAGGTGAACCACAGCACTGAGGTCAGCTCAGAACCCACTCGACTCAGGGCTGCAAAACCCTGACAGTGCAAGAAGCTGGCCGGGGCAGCACCTCTGTCTCCAGAGTGAATGTCAGAGCCGGGGTAAAACAGTGCAGGAAGAGGAGAGCCAAGTCCACTGAGACCCCTACTCCACTGACCATGGTCCCATGCCACCTGTTCCTGCTGACACGTGGGACATGGATGAGGGATACAGAGCCCCATGGGCTCCTGGGTAACCCTGAGAGAGGGCTCAGCACCAGCGTGGGGGGAGAAGGGCACAGGTGGCAGGTGAGCCAGGCCCCCAGGAGAGCCCTGAAGCCGCTGCCATTAGCTGCCCCCACAAGCAGCTCATGAGACGCATAGGCAGGGTCAGGAGCAACCACAGCTTCAGAGCTTCCAATTAGCCTGTCAGTCCCCCACTCCCAGTTACGAGAAGACAGCGACACATTATCACACAGCAGAAGCAAGATCGTAGGGAAGACACTCCCTCAATAACAGGGGACAGAAAAGACTTTGAGAAGAGACAGAAAATATCCTGGGAGGGAAAAACATGACAAAAAATTAATGCTCTTGAAACTTTTCTATCAGTGGAATAACTAGCTGTATGTAATTACAAATGGGAGGAACTTTAAAACACTGTTGGGAAAATGGAATTAAAAGAGTTTATTTTGGTGCCAAAAATATTGAAATCCATGCAGTTTTTCTCATAAGACACACTAACCATGGACTCTATGAAGACCACTCATATGCATGGATTTCAACATTTTTACACCAAAACAAATGTGTCTTTTATCTCCATTTCAATGACATTTTCAAAGTACATATATTTATATATGCATAAACACACACACTATATATAAGATACACTACTTAAATGTAAATGTAAAAAACATAATTATACACAATGTATCATACTCTTTAAGAATTACAGTCATGAGCCATTTAATGTCTTGGTCAACAAAGGACTACTGATCCCCGAGTGACACTGCAGCCATCTAGTCTTTGTGAGTAGACACTATCATGCGTGCTCAGCTAGGGAACCAGCTGAGGACACTTCTCAGAATGCATCCCCAGTGTCAAGGAACATGTGACTATGACATGTATGCGTGTATACACACAGGTGTGTGTGTGCTTACGTGCACATAGGCACATGTGAGTGTTTTATACCCATACTTACATGTATTTGACAGTTGATCACATATGTATGTCACATGTATGATATTACGGTATTCAGCATAGAGCAAAGAGTTCTTAAAAATTAAAGCAGGAGAGTATGGGTATAAAACAAGAGAATTTTAAAGTGAAGTCAAGGAAACCGGTGACATTTTTTTAAATTACAAGAAATGGGTAATACAAAAGGTGGTACATTTAGCTTTAATCCAGAAGATCCAACATCTAAACAGGCATTCCAGAAAGAGATAATGAAGAGAACCAACACAATCACCAGTGAAATAATTCAAGAAGTCTTCTAAGAAACGAAGAAATCAACAAATAATTAAAACCCTTCCCCTTTGTTTTTGATTTCCATTAAGATAAACAAAGCTAGAACCCAAACTGAACAATAAAAAAAAAATTCGTATCCACAAAGTCAAACTTCCTGAATCCACTGGAGGATGGAGATTTGCAGGACAATCCAACAGCTGAAAGACAGACAGGTGCCTTCAGGAGTGACCGCACGCGAGCACTCGCTAAAGGCTGAGTGTTGGCTCCTGCAACAGAGCCACGAGGAGTGGTTCACCCACTCAGTCCTCCCCACAGACAGCACCAGGAACTCCGGAGAACAGGGAGGCAAGGCAGGAGCTGGGAGAAGGCTTGCCGTGTGGTGCAGGCTGGAGAGAGAGCAGGCAATGCAGGAAAGGTGCCGAGCTCTGCCCAGGCCCTCGTCTCTTCTCTACACGGCAACACTGGACACTGCCAGGCAAAGGGCCGCAAACCCTGGCATCCTCGGGACATTGGGAGACCCTCTGAGCCCGTCAGGGGGAGGGAGGCACTGGGAATGACACCTCCTCCCCTGTGGTGGGTGAGAAACAGATCTCCAGCCCTCACTGGAAGAGGACAGGAATCAACACCACCCATCAGGAGGCTGAACTGACAGAAGAGAGGGCCACGCTGTCCCCTTCCCGCAAGGCCAGCAAGTCCAGGGTCAGAGCGAGGCGTGGGGAAGCAGCAGAGGCACTGTCTGAGGGGCAGGCACGCATCAAAGGTTGAAGCTGGTAGGAGGGCAGGATCACCGAGAGAAGCATGGGAAACCCAGCCCTACCACCAACCCCAAAATCAGAGAGAGAAACTGAGAATCCTGCAGTGGACAGAGTGTAGCAACCACAAACCCTGAACCCACTCAGCCCTGCCAAGACCCACTCGGGGCCCCAGCAAAGGCCCAGCCAAAGAGAAAGCTTGCTCATCTCCAGATAGCAATGCTATCTGCCTCAGCCTCTCTCTCCCACCAGCGATGTGTGCCTTCAGCCACTAGTTAGGAGATATGCAAAGAAACAAGAAAGGACAATGAACAACCCAAAGAAAGACAAAAAAGAGACGTAGAAACTGCCAGAAAATTAAAACAACTCCTGTAATAGTAAAATAACAAATCTTTTTTTTATTATTATTATTTTTTTATTTTTTTGACAGGCAGAGTGGACAGTGAGAGAGACAGAGAGAAAGGTCTTCCTTTGCCGTTGGTTCACCCTCCAATGGCCACCGCAGCCGGCGCGCTGCGGCCAGCACACCGCGCCGATCCGATGGCAGGAGCCAGGTGCTTCTCCTGGTCTCCCATGGGGTGCAGGGCCCAAGCACCTGGGCCATCCTCCACTGCAATCCCGGGCCACAGCAGAGAGCTGGCCTGGAAGAGGGGCAACCGGGACAGAATCCGGTGCCCTGACCGGGACTAGAACCCGGTGTGCCGGCGCCGCAAGGCGGAGGATTAGCCTAGTGAGCTGCGGCGCCGGCCCCTGTAATAGTAAAATAAATTAGGAGTGGGGCCAACATTGTGGTGCACCGGGTTAAGCCACCGCCTGCAACACCGGCATCCCATACAGGTGCCAGCTCACGTCCCAGCTGCTGCACTTCCTATCCAGCTCCCTGCTAATGGCCTGGAAAAAAACAGCAAAAGGTGGCCCAAGTGTCTGGGCCCCTGCCACACATGTGGGAGACCAGGATGAAGCTCCTTCTCCTGGTCATTGCAGCCCTCTGGGGAGTGAACCAGCAGAGGGAAGATCTCTGTCTCTCCCTCTCCATGTAACTCTGACCTTCAAATCTTTTGTGAAAAATGGTGGAAAGGTAGGAGCCTGCATGAGTGGATGGAGATTTTAGAAAAGAAATGGAAACTGCAAAAAAGAACTAGACAGGAACCCCAGGGACGGAAAACATTGCAGCTGAGACGAAAAACACCTTCAACAGGTGTGCTTGCAAAAACTGACACATGGAGCCAGCACTGTGGTGTAGTAGGCTAAGCCTCCACCTGCAGCAGCGACATCCTATACAGGCACCAGTTCCTGTCCTGGCTGCTCCTCTTCCGATCCAGCTCTCAGCTGATGGCCTGGGAAAGTGGACGAAGTGCTTTGAGCCCCTGCACCATGTGGGAGACCTGGAAGAAGCTCCTGGCTTCAGATCCTGGCTCTGACTGTTGCAGCCATTTGGGAAGTGAACCAGTGGATGGAAGACCATTCTCTCTGTCTGTAACTCTACCTCTCAAATAAATAAAATCTTAAAAAAAAAAAAAGAACTGAGACATTCAAGTAAAGGGTCAGTAAGATTGAAGATACATTAACAGGCATCATCCAAATTGAAATACAAAGGGATAAGAGGATAAAACAAGACAGTATATTCAAGAGCTATAGAACAATAACAATTATCTAGGCTGCATAAATGATAGGAACTGAGAGGAGGGAGAAACCAGAGCGAAAGACATGCACATGATTGAAGAGAGTTGAGAATTGTCGATGGATCAGTCAGACAGAATTCCAGATAACACTAAGGAGCATAAATATAAATAAGCAAACAAAACACCCCATGCATATGATACACAAGCTGGTACACGTTCAAGAGAAAATCGGAAATTCTGCAAGAGAGAACAACGGGATGAAAACCTTAAAGTGCTAATTCCAAAAATCATGAACCCAGAATTCTCGTCCTTCTGAAGGTGAAATTAAGACTTTTTAAGATAAGTAGCAGAAATTTATGGACAGTGACTTACCTATAAGAAATGGAAAGAGTTCTTCAGAGCAAAGGCATAGGTACCAGACAGAAACTGGGCTCCACACAAAGTGAAAGAGCTGGAAGAGGCTCAAATGAAGGCAAATATTGAATCACTTCTACTGTTTTCAGCTGCACACAGGGTTGGGAAGCGTCAGCCCGTGGGCCATATAAGGTCCAGGAAATCTTTTGATCTGGCCCTTCCAAGGCAAGCACAGGCAGGACTCACAATTCACTAAATCTATAGATATATCTAATTTTTAGGTTGATAATTTTATATGGCCCATGAATGGTCTTATATCCAAATTGCTGTTTGCAGAAAAAAAGCTTCCTCACCTGCAAGATAAACCAGCTGTGCAGACCCACAGAGGGACAGCACACGGTGGCCTCCACGCTAACTCCCTGATGGAAACTGAAGATGGCCCCAGTGGGAATAGCAGGGGGCTCTGTCTCCTGCGCCACTCCCCTCACCTGAGAGGCAGTGAGTCCTGCAGCAGGAGTCCACAGGAACTCAGCAGGACGAGAAGCAGCAGCCAGCAGCCATCTTCCCGACGATCCAGGAAGGCGCAGTGCACACCTGAACCGGCACACGGACTCGACCCGGCAGCGCGGAGGGTGCCACACAGCTGCTGCTCTGCAGGCCTCTCACACAGCAGAGCTTCTGCACAGACCCCACGCCCACCCCGACAGTCCCGTTCATGAAATTCCCAAGCATTACCTACACGTTGGTGAGAACCAAGACGGGCTTTGGAAACTGTTTCTAATGGAGGCCTAGCATTTATATCTCTGGCTATTAAACAGCTAATCATGTGGTTACAGAAATTATAGAGAAAAATGGTGCAAAAATGTTTCTGTGCACTGATCTGAATAGCCAGGTTCTTCCGTGATGCAGGAAACCCCCCAGGGGGAAACTACAGGGGGCAGTAAGAGGTGGCAGTAAAATGGAGAGACTGCTTTTAAAGGGCATTCAGGTGAACAACCCTGCACTGGTTATCTGGGTATTTTTCGCTTAAATATACTTTGTCTCATGCAAAGGTTGTCCTACATTGAATACCATGTCCAGCTCATAAGCTGTAGACTTTGAAATTTTAAAAGATCAGAGTCTCATTGGCTCACAATATTAAATATGGTATGTACAGACATTGGTATCGCATATATTATATATATTGCATATGTATTTAATACATTATTGCATAGAATATTCTATATACCAATATTGACGCAGCATTCAGCAGAATCCAGCCCTTTTCCAGGCTTCACTTCAATCTAGAAAAGTCTGGCAGAGTTGAGGCTGCCGTTGAAACGGTACTCATTTGAAAACCCATAGCCACTGCTCTGCAAGGGAGCTCTACCTGCCCAGGCACCCTTGCCTCCCCCTGCACTGTCTAGAGGCAGGGCCTCACCCCAAGAAACACAGAGGTGACCCTCAATGATAGGCTGCTTATCTTCAGTTTCACTTTTGCTGTGTCATTTCACTTTTTCCTAAATTTTTTGTATGCTCAAGTAAAATGGAATCATTGTACAAGAACAGGAAACAGAGGTAAACAAACAAGAAAAAACAAAACACATATAACGGCGTTTATTAAAAAGAACCACTATTAAAATTTTACTTAGACTCTTCCTGGCTTCTATGCATACACTTGTACACATATAATAATTCTGTGCTGATAGCAATATTTTTCTCCTGGAATGCAAAGCAGTTCATGTCATAAACAAAATACCATTATCATTTTTAATAACTGGTACTTTGAGTATACTTGCATTTATTTAAAACATTTTTTAGACAGAAGCTACAGTAGAAACTTTATCAATAAAGAGACTTTTAGAGACATAAAATGGCAAAAGATCTTGGGAGACAGTGTGGGTGAGTACTTGATATTTTAATAAATGAACCAATTTAGTAAAAAAAAAACACCTACAGAGAGTTGTCTTCATAGATGGCGATCTTCTAGGCTCTGAGAAAGAAATAACGATGAATCATAGATGGATTTTTCTCTCACATGGCTTATTGTAAATGCAAAGGCATCCAGTTCTTCAAACAACCATTTATCCATTATGTTCCTAGAATTATGTCTACAAATTACATTGACTCTCTTAAAAACTAATTAAAAATTAAAAGAAGAAATCCATAAAAAACACATGCATTTATCTATCCATCAAGGTAGACAAAAACGTGAGAAAAAACTTCACAGGTGGCATAAGGGAAGCGCAGAAGAAGCATCACAATTACACCCAGAAGGCACCGTCTCCAGTTGGGTGGTTGGAAGAATACTTGGGGTGTTTCAAAGTGATGAATCTCAGGTCAACGGGGTCCAGACAAGCCCAGGATAAGAACAAACCACCCAAGCAGAACGCAGGAGCCAAGAGCCTGGAGCGCACTGCAGACGAAACAGAGGGTCAAGGCAGAGGATCCATTCTTTGTCCTGAGACCTCCACCAGGTGGAGAACACAGCGACCAGAGGGGAGTTAGGGCTTAATGTTCTCCGAGGTCCTATACATCAAATCCTAAATGCTTAGGAGATGCTCCCTGGGGAAAACAGAAGGAGACCAAGACCCGATGGATGCCTTCCCTCCTGCGAAGGTACAATACACTCATGCAGTCACGTGGTCTTCGCACCTACTGCCCAGATGCTGAAAACTGGTTCAAACAGCATCAGAGGCGGCCTCCAATAACACAGGCCATAAATGATGGAATCCATGTGAATTTAGGGATATTCCCTTTCAGAGACCAGCCCTTCCTATCACATGGCTGCCTCTCTGAAAGTGACCAAATGGAGGAAGGAATGTGGCACAAATATTTAAATTAAAGGAAGGCTTCTAGGGCCAGTGGGTGGTGCAGCAGGCTGAGCTCTATCTGCAGTGCCCGCATCCCATATGGGCGCCAATTTGAGTCCTGGCTGCTCCTCCTCTGATCCAGCTCTCTGTTATGGCCTGGGAAAGCAGTAGAAGATGGCCCAAGTCCTGGGGCCCCTGCACCCATGTGGGAGACCAGAAGGAAGCTCCTGGCTCCGAATCAGCCCAACTCCAGCCATTGCAGCCATTTGGGGAGAGAACCAGCAGATGGAAGATCTTTGTCTCTCCCTCTCTCTACCTGTAACTCTACCTCTCAAATAAATAAATACAATCTTAAAAAAGAAAAAGGGAAGGCTTATATCCGTGGAGGACAGAAGGAGAGTTGAAGGAGGAGGGGAGAACTAAAAAGGAAAGATGCAGACCAAGTCTGACTGGCACAGTGTGCCAAGGCCAACCGCTGCTGCTGCCACACGCTGCCGTCTGACAAACCCGTCACATGTCGGGGCACAGGAGCAGGAGGTCTTTGCTCGGCACACTTGTCGCCTTCCCACCAGCAAACAGTGCAGAGGGACCCAGAACTCCAAGGGGAAGTGGGGAACCCTGCTTGCCTCCTAAGTTCAGAGTGATGTGAGGAAGTCGGGCAGGCAGAGACAATGAGCTCAGGACCAGGAGGGGGCGTCGGCCTCCGCAGCAGAGACCTGGTGCTGAGGTGGGCGTCTCACAGCCAGCAGTGCAGCTCCTGAGCACCCTGACCTGGCTGCCCGTGGAGCTCCGGGGGGTCCTTTTGTTCTGGGAAGGCAGGGGAGCAGCTGAAACCTCTGCATCCCGCAGAGCCCAAAGCACTCAGCTGCAAGCCCCTTCCGGGGGCGGGGGGCACGCAAAGGGAAGAGCCGCCCCGACCCCTGGAGAGGAGAGCAACAGGGGAGCAGCAGGACCACCCACTCACCTCTGGACACTCAGCGGGGTGACAGAAACGTACCCATGAGCTTAACACGGGTTCCCCAGAGCAGGTGCACCTGTGCCGTGTAAGCATTTCTCGGAGTTTTAAACGACTTGGATAGAGTGTTTTAAACGTGAGACACAATGAGAATGTAAGTCCCTGCTCTTCGCCACTCTCTAAATGGGAGCTCTATTTTTGGCCTGTAGATCGTCCTCTCTCTAAAAAGCACAGACTTCTGCTAACTTCTGCCCTGTGGTTCTCTGACTTCTGTGTTTTCCCAGAGAAATATCCCCAGGCACCTGTCACACACAGACACTGATTGACATTAAGTTTCGCATCGGGCATGAGCCAGAGGTAACATTTCAGATGCTGACTGCCCAGCCGCCAAGCCATCCCCATCGGTTCCTGTTTGTCCTGCACTAACCTCGCTGAGGACTCTGGGAGAGAGGTCACCTTCCACAAGGGAAGGTCAAAGGCCATCTCTAGGTGGCTCAGATGGCCTCGCCTGAGCTCCCACCCAGCCAGGTATCCCTTGTTGGGTCAATGCCATGACCCTGCACCAGGTGGGAGTCAGTGGCTGAGACCTGCGGGACTGCAGGTGTCCCTGCAGAGGGCGGGAAGCGCAGTGTAAAGATCAGTAAGGCAGCGCCGCATCTCCTGCATTCAGAACCACAACCATGCGTGCAGCACAAAGACAGCCTTCAAAGTCACCGTGTCCACCCAGGGGGAGGCTGTGTCTGCAAACATGCCCACAGCTGACGTCTGAGACATGGCCTACAAACAGCTGATGTGTGTGTGCGTGTGTCACACACATGGTTCATGTCACAGAAGAGTGACAGGAGCACATTAGCATGTGTCAGTTTCTAGGCTGCTTACATCATTACCAATTATTTTCTATACATTTTTACAAATGCATTTCCTATAAATGTGTTTTACAAATGTTACAATTTTCCAAACGGCCTGACATGAGCATATATTAATTTGTATCAAAAGCCCTTCTTGTATATTTTAAGAACAGTACCAATAATGCATTCTTTTCCTCCAATCAAAGCATCATGAAAGAACTTTTAGCGCCATACAGCATCACACGTGTTCTGTCATCCCCAGAACTTGGGATCGTAAGGGGACTCCACGAAGCCCTCGATGCTGCAGTGACTTCCGTCAGCTCTGATCACACAGAGGAGCACAATGTCCTCTGATGTGGGACAAAATGGCATCTGTCATGAGGATGTCTGCCTGTTGAAGTCTCAGCAGAAGAGCAGCCAGCATCGTGTGCTGGAAATCAGGCTGTCGGGCTCAGCAAACACACGTGCAGGACGCCTCGTCATCTCTGAATGATTGACCAACAACAAACCATATTTTTAGTGCACGCCATGCAGTTCTTCATGTGTTTTCCAGGCAATTCTAAATGGAAAGAGTCTAGGATAAGAAAGCTGGGGGAGGGGGCTGGCGTTGTGGCATGGCAGGTAGGGTCGCCACCTGTGACACCAGCATCCCATGTAAGCGCCAGTTCATGTCCTGGCTGTTCCACTTCCAATCCAGCTCCCTGCTAGTGCACCTGGGAAATCAGGGAGGATGGCCCATGTGCTTGGAGTCCTGAACCCACATGGCAGACCTGGAAGAAGCTCCTGGCTCCTGGCTTCAGATCAGCACCGCTCCAGCCATTGCAGCCATCTGGGGAGTGAACCAGCAGATGGAAGATATTTCTCTCTCTCTTTCTCTTTCTCTCTCTCTCTCCTTCTACCTCTGCCTTTGCCTCTGCCTCTCTTTAACCCTGCCTTTCAAATCAATAAATATATATTTTTAAAAAGAAAAAGCCACTGAAGAGCACAGAAAGAGAACAGAACCTAGACTGCTCAAAGCAAGCCTGTCCCTCCCGTTGAGCTGGAGCCTCAACACGCTCTCCTGTGCAGACTCAGTGGAGGCACGGGCTGGCCCTCCAGACTACTGGTAAACCAGAGCCAGCCGTGCAGCCCTGAGTCTGTAGGAAAGACAGAGCAGAGACTCTTCCCCATCGAGGAATCGTGCTGGGGGCACAGGGATGCAGCTGGGCAGAGAGCAGACAGGAGGTGCCCCTCTTGCTGCGCCTCAGTCCTGCCATCCAGCTCAGAGCCACCAGGCCTCCTGCTTCCCAGAGCTAGACGCCTCTGCCTCTTCCAGGTCAGCCGGTCAGCATCTCGCGTCCCTCAGCACCGAGCGCTGCCATCTCCACTGAGCACCGCTCAGCCACAGCGTCCTGGGGCCCTACAGGGAGAAGCAGCCCGGACTCCCCTCCACAGCATGCGAAGTGACCGCTGAGCAGATGTGGCTGAACTCAAACCCATCCCACTTCTGTTAGAACTGCAGCAGAACTCAGGGCCAGGGCTGGGGTCTGAGCTGAAGGAAGTCCCGGGTTCCTTATCCTGGACTATTCCTCTTTGGGATTCCAGAACAATACATCGACTCCTCAGGCTTGAATTTCAGGTCCTGCTCTGTGTGTTGAAGCCATAAAATTCCAGCTCCCCTCCTGATGAGCTGAAGCAACCCCTCCTGCCTCTCCTCATCTAATGGAGGAGCAGGTGCTTCCACATCTGTGTCACTGCATCTCTGTCCACACACCTGCTCACCTGCTGGACGTGGGAGACACCGGGCAGCAGCAAGCCCACTGAGGACTGGGATTTTACAATCAGTAGATGTTATTTAAAATGACTGTGAGATGGGTGTCTTTGAAAAAAAAAAAGGCAATAACGAAAGAGAAGAAAAGAGAAGAATAATTTTAGGAAAGATATGGAAACTGAATATAATACTATCCTAGACCCAAAACATGTGATACTGAAATACAGTATTCCTGTATTGGATTGACTGCAGATTGGATATAGAGAATGAGGAAAAGTGAATTGAAGAGTGGTCAATGGAAATAGGTAAAAATGAAATATCAACTGAAAAATACTTTTCTTAAAAAAAAGACTAGAGCCTCAAGGACATAGGAACAGTGTCAGGCATTCTGAAGTACATATTAGGATACTTCAAAAAGTTCACAGGAAAAAGGCATTAAAAATAAGTTTATTTGGATGCCAACATTTCTGAGATGTGATCACATTTTTTCATGACCCGCATGTCCATAAACTTTTTGAGGGCCCTGTGTAAGCATTAATTTCAAACGTTCTCAATACCATCTTCCACAAACCTTTTTAAATACCATCATATAATAGGAGCCCCAGTGGGAGACAACAAAGACAAGAAAAATAGTTTTTTAATGCTGGTCAATTAAAAAAAAAAACTATCTCAACCACAGCAATCCACACACTGCAAGCTCAGCAAACTTTAGGCAGGGCAAATACAAATGAAATGGCACCAAGGAGTAATTGTTAGATGGCTCAAAACAATAAAACAAGGAATCTTAAAGGAGACAAAGAAAAAGGTCCAGCAGATACAGGAAAACAATGCTCAAAAAATGCTGCATTGTCCATTCAAAACAAGGAAGATCAGAAACACGGAAGCAGCAATATCTTTACATTTAAGAGGAAAATAAAAACCTACCAGCCTATAGAATGCAGAATGCAGTGTTAAAATTTTCAACAGCGAAGCCAGAATGCCCAGAAAGATGACAGCCGAGGGGCTGTGTTGCAGCAGACCTGTCTGAGAGGACGGAAGAGGAAAATCTCCAAGTTGGAAACTAAAAAGGAAACGAGGTGAAAACCTGGATCTACAGGAGAAATGAGGAAGGGGCAGGGGCTCCAGGCCAGTGGCGTCCCAGCCGTCCGTGCTGCTCTAACAGACATGGAGGCAAAATTCACAGCAGGACAGCAGGAGGCGTGGGGCAGGGTATTCATGCAGTTCCGCTGTGAACCTCCTTCCTGACACGCGAAGTGCTGGGACAGTGACCACAGTGCACCATGGTTCGTTAAGGACACCTCTCGTGACCCACACAGCAACCACAGTAAATGTAAGACCAACACTTCAGCTAAAAACACCATAAAAGCATAATCTTAGCTTTTTAAATACCCATTAGCCCATAAGACAAAAAACGAGGAACAAAGAACTTAGGGACACACATGAAATAAACAGCAATATGACCAATGAAAATCAGAACAGCGTGGTCACGATGGTAGGCTACACGTGCCAGACAAAGGCAGAGGCTGTCACATGAAAGACAAGAAAAGGCACAGGGCTCGGGTCCTGGGATAACGGATTGGCCTTTTCCTCTATACGCTGTTCACAGGTGAATTTTAAATATAAACGTATGTATAAAGGTCAAAAGATTGGAAAAGCTACACTATACAAACAGTAAGTTAAATTGTTATGAGTAGAAAAGTATCAAATAAGACGATTTGAAGAGAGGCACTTCATAAGGATAAGAAGGCCAAACAATCAAGAGGTTTTAACAATCCTAAACATGAACAGTTTGAAAACACATGAAACAGAAAGGGACAGAAACAGAAGTACTTAAAGCAAAGCCACAGCTGCAGTTGGAGATTTCAGTATCAAACTCCCAGTGACAGGTCATTCAGAAAACGGCATCCAGGAGTCATGACATCACCAGAGGCCGCCTCGGTGCACAAAGCACCCATCGTCCACAGGACACAACATCTTCCCAGGAGGGCCCAGGACTACTGACCAGACAGGACGCATGATGGGCCAATCCGCACATTGCAAGGATTAAAGTCACAAACACTATGTTTTCCAACCATGTTTCAATTAAATTTTAAGAAATCATTAAGTATAAAATATCAAGAAAGTCTCCAGATAATTGGAAATTCTTCAGATTTTAAATTAAAAATTGGGTCAAAGAAAAAAAATTCCCAGAAAAGAACAGAAAACATTGTCAGTGTTGTGATGAGACAGAACACCGACATTGTGGGATGCAGACACAATAGTCCTTAAAGAAAACTGACAGCTTGATCTGGTTCTTTTTCAGTGGAGAATGAGTGTGTAGTTCATTACGTAAGATTCCAGTGCTCAAAAACCTACAGGAGAAAAAGTCACCCAATCAAAAAAATAGAAAACATGTAACAAAGCACATCAACAGAGCCCTGCTTACATTTTCTGAAAAGATTAATCTCGAGAAAATTCAAATTAATATTAAGAAAATAGAATTGAAAAGACAACTATTGATTTTTCAAGATATCAAAAGTATAACAGAAGTAGGAACATTATGACAAATCAGTTTGACAACTTAAATAAAATGACCAAATTTCATAAAAATGTAACTTACAAAAGATGAGAAATTCTGAATGATATGCTTATTTTTGAAGCTTAATCTATAATTAAATATCTACTCAAAAGAAAACCTCCAGGACCAGATGGACACACTGGTGAATTCTATTGAATACGTAAAGAAAAATAATACCAATGTTTAAGAAAACTCTTTCAGAAAAGACAGAATCAAAAAATACATCCCAATTATTTTATGAAGCCAGCATAACCCCAATAGCAAAACCTGACAGAGCTCTTACAAGGAAAAAAATTATGGACCATCAGTCCTCATCAGCATCAACATGAAAACCCTCTTTAGAAGCAAATTGGATGAGCATCATGACCTAATGGGGTTTATCCAAGGAAAACAACATTTGATCAACAGCCAAGAATCAATCAATGTAATTCACACATTAGGAAAAAATTATCTGATCAGGTGAATTGACATAGAAAATATATGCACTGAACAAAATTCAACTCTCATTCATCATAAAAATAATCAAGAAAAAATAAAAAGGATTTTCCTCAATCTAGTAAGAGACATGCACAAATAAAACCTACAGCCAACATTATAGTTAATCATCAATGTTGAGTGCTTTCCATGCATTGAGAGTAAGGCTCTATCAATCCACATTGTGTTGGGGGTCCACAAAAAATGCAATGAAATATTAAAAATATAAAGCAATAAACATTGAAAATAAAAATTAAATTTATCTTTATTTCAAGCCATCAAAAATGTATCCCTAAAAATATTCTGAGGAATATATCAAGCAATTATTAGAAGTTATAAGTACACTTATCCAAGTCACAAGATATCAGACCAATATGCAAATATAATTTCATTATTGTGTGCTAGCATAAACAATCGGGAAGCAAAATTTTTAAAGTATCACTTATGGCACAGAAAACATTTTGCAATAAATTTTAAAAACTGTGTTGAGCCTCTACACTAAAAATTTCAGAGAAAACAGAGTTAAATAAAGATATACAATGCTCATGGATTAGTGACCCGGTATTATCAAGATATCAGTCCTTCCTGACAAGGGCTATTGACTCAATGCCGTCCAAGCAAACATTTCTCTAGAAACTGACACACTGGTGCAACTCATGGAAATCCAAAGGAGCTACGAAAGTGAATAAATTCTAAAAATTGGAAGCATTTACATTACCTGACTTCAAAGCTCATAAAGCTATTTAGTTTAGGCAGTGTAGGTGTTGGCATAGTTATATATATGTAAGTCCATGGAACAGCACAGAGATCAGAAAGTATACTTAGTTGCTGATAGAATTTTGACAAATTCTGAAAGGAAAGTCAACTTTGCAAACTGTGTTGGAAGAGCCAGGAATCTATATGGAATGTGTACCTTTGAGTCTGGATGTGTAACCAAATTAGTTTGAACTTGATTATAGCCCAAATTTCAGGATCTAAGACTAGAAAGCAATTATAAGTGGTTGCAACCTCAGCGTAGGCAAAGAAATTTTAGGAAGGACAAAAAATAAAAAAACAGCACTTAACAAAACGAGTTTCATAAACTGGAATTTATGAAAATTAAAAATCACTGTTTTAATTTCAAGAAATTAAAAATTAAAATGTAGGCTTTTGAACTTTTGTTTTCACTTCACTGTTAAAAAGTGAAAATGCAAACTCTTAAAACCAATCTAAAACAATGAAAATGAAAAATACTCAAAATCCCTTATATCTAAGCTCTTCAACACAAAATGTGTAAACTACAGAACTTTAATAAGACAACCAATTTTTCTTAAAAGAGCAATTTTAAACAGAATTTTCACAACATTACGACATAGCACCAAAGGCTGAAAGAGCGGGAAAAAAGTAGTCAACTCTGGTGAGCTAAAAGCAAAGGCCGGTGCCGTAGCTCACTAGGCTATTCCTCTGCCTGTGGTGCCGGCACCCCGGGTTCTAGTCCCGGTAGGGGCGCCGGATTCTGTCCCGGTTGCTCCTCTTCCAGGCCAGCTCTCTGCTGTGGCCCGGGAGTGCAGTGGAGGATGGCCCAGGTGCTTGGGCCCTGCACCCCATGGGAGACCAGGAGAAGCACCTGGCTCCTGCCTTCGGATCAGCGCAGTGTGCCGGCCGCAGCGGCCATTGGAGGGTGAACCAACAGAAAAGGAAGACCTTTTTCTCTGTCTCTCTCTCTCTCACTGTCTAACTCTGCCTGTCAAAAAAATTAAAAAAAAAAAAAAGGCAAATGCACGTAAAACCACAGTGTGGTACCCGCCATTTCCGCCCACTAGTGTGGATCACATTTGAAAAGTTTGATGAGACTAGTTGAGGAGGATATGGAATGAGGGAGGCTCATTACCACTAGAAGAATGAAGCATGGAGAGACAGGTGGGAAGGCAATTCATAATCTCTCAGAGCTATTCACACATCATGGACCACTGCAACCGCACTTCTCAGAGGCCACATCCACAGAAAGACTCGCATAAAAATGCTCACATCAGCCACACTGCTGATGGCCAAAGTCTGGAAGTAACCCAAATGTCCATTAGCAAGTAAACGGAAAAACAAGCTGCGGTGTGGCCCCATACAAAGGAACATCACTCGGTAATAACTTCGCAAGGTACTAACCACGTGGATGAATTTCAAAACCATCATGTGTAGAGAGAGAAGCCAGACTCACACGGTGCCCAACGACCCATGCGCAGCAGTTCCTGAGCAATAAAAGAACAATTTTCTGGGACGCGGGTGTGAGAGTGGGGCTGGCAGTCATAAAGACTGAGAGGAGTGCGCGAGGACCCTCTGAGGGGTGACATTGTGAATTCTGATTGGCAGCTGTACGTGTATTAACAGTCATCGAAGCAAATCACACCTGTGAATTTCACTGCACATACACTGTTCTTCAGTAACAATGACTGAAATGACAGGCTGCTCTAGATCCCCAGGGGACCATGGTAATGATTTTATTTCCCACAGTTCAAATATGTGTATTTTTACGCATTTGGCCAATGTTAATGACCACAGACTCGGTGAGAAACAGCCAGAAGCTACATAAACGACAGCTGTAGTGTGTTGAGTAGGGGCCAGTGACAATGTCTGGAAACCATGTAGCTTAAACAGAGAAACGTGCTGGAGAATCGACGCCCCACCAGGCACGGATTTCCACTGGTGCCGAAAGCAGAAGCCCAGGCCTGTGCAGTTGGGAGCAGCCGGGGGCTTCAGGGCTGCCCTCTGACTGCCCCGTGAGACTCTCCAGGCTCGTGTCCATTTCCTGGGTGTTGTTTCCACCGTGTCTGACCTGCACACGTACCTTTAAGATTGTCTAAGAGCCATAGCTGTGTTTGGTGTTTGCATATATGTAAGCAAAACTACATAAATAAAAAATAATTTAAGTCCACCTAGGGGTGAGTTTGAGAGTATGTTCTCCATTTTAAAATATCAATACATTATCCAAAGCCAGAAAATACGGAATATTTCTAAATGGTGCTAAAGTTGGAAAAGATCCAGGAATCTTGACTGGATGCCGGGGTTACCAGGAAAAAAATGTAGCAGAGCTGGCAACAGTGACGCCACACACAATTCAGGACCAGTTCTGCCTCTGAGCGCACAGAGGCGGATTTGCTGGGACAGCATGAAAGGGATTCTTGTGTAGGAAAAGCAATGGCTTCATTTCTCAGCCAGAGAGGGGCCTGAAAAGCCACTGACCGCCTATCATTATGGTGGGATTCTGGCGTCTGCCAATATGTTTGGGGCCACTATTTGAATTTTGATCCAGCTGAATACAACTAATGAACCATTTTATTTGTCAGGATTTTAAAATTTTCCGGTGACAGAAAAAAAAAAAAAAAAAAAAAACTAAAATCAGCTTGGAGGGAAAAAGATATAAATAAGCCCTGGTTATGGAACCCAAGCTAGAGATTTCTCTGAGCTTGGAGGAGGATCCCATCATCAGGAATTGATTTATCTTCTTTTATTGCTTTGACTTCCGCCTGTGCTGTCTCCATTTCAGCTGGAACCGACAACGCCTGTGCCTCTAGCAGGTGAAGCCCAAATTGTTACAGGATTCAAATCTGGTGAGAGAAAGGGAAAGAAAAAAAAAAAACTTCCCAAACTTCCTTTCTCAGATGGTTTAAGCAGAAGCCCTGCAGACCTGGCTCTCCTGCTCTCGGTGAGGTCACCCTGAAGTTCCCATCAGCTATGGGATTGTGACGCTGGCCAGACCGGCCTCCTGCACCTGCTGGTAGCTCCTTCCGGAAGGCAGGTGGGCCAGGGTCTCTGCACGGAAGTCCGGGTAGTTTGATTATCAGGAGGAAGAGCAGACACGGATGGCAGACATTCAGGTGTCTACTGCACAGATATGAACGTCCACCTGCACACACTCTTCAACAGAATTCCTGAGTGTGAATAAGTCAGCCTCTGCCGAGTGAGCAGGAAGAGCGCACCTGAGGCACAAGGGATTCGAACGCATTGCTGAAGGCGGCTTTGGGACGACCCCGGGAACTTCACACAGAGCTCCAGCGCGCTTGGGCCGCCCGCCATCCGGCCTCAGGAGCGCCTGCACTCCGGGGCCCTCCGGGAAGCCAGGCCACAGGACACACCGCTGCCCTCTAAGCCCGAGGGACACAGAGAATGCAGAGAACTTACCAGAGCAGAAATACAGAGTGCAGCGCCCAGGCGTGGCCCAGCACGGGCTGGGCCGGGCGGGTCTGACCCCCAGTGGACCGACGGTGGTGTGTGCGTGCTGACCCAGCGTGGATGGACGGTGGTGTGCGTGCACCGGGCGGGTCTGACCCCGAGTGGACCGACGGTGGTGTGTGCGTGCTGACCCAGCGTGGATGGACGGTGGTGTGCGCGCACCGGGCAGGTCTGACCCCGAGTGGACGGACGGTGGTGTGTGCGTGCTGACCCAGCGTGGATGGACAGTGGTGTGCGCGCACCAGGCGGGTCTGACCCCGAGTGGACCGACGGCAGTGTGTGCACGTTGACCCGGCGAGGATGGACGGCGGTGTGTGCAGGCCGGGCGAGTCTGACCCCGAGTGGACCGACGGCAGTGTGTGCACGCTGACCCGGCGAGGATGGACGGCGGTGTGTGCGGGCCGGGCGGGTCTGACCTCAAGTGGACCGATGGCGGCGTGCACAGGCCAGTTGGGTATGGACCCCCATAGCCTGACTGCGGTGCGCTCCGCGGACCCACACACCCTCGGACTTTTCCTTCCCGGAACTTGACCAGCTTCCTTCTTCGGAGCAAGGAGGTGGCAAGGAGCTACTTGGAGAAACCTCAGAGCCTTTAATCCTCCTTAAGGGAGCCTGCCCAGTGGAGAGGCTGAGGAACGGAGCCCCACCCAGTAACTGCCCAGCTGTGCTCACTCCAGCCGTCCTGCCTCACTGGCCATGGATGGAGACCAGGTGACAGAAGCCGCAGTCAGCCCTCTCTTGACCATCATGGGGAAGTCGGGAATAACTCAGATGCAGAAGGTAGGAACAAAGCAATGGGACAAGAATGCCCGGGGCCCAGACCCAGAGAAATCTCAGACTCCTCCCGCCTGCCCTGCGCTAGAGAGTTCATTTCATTTCCGCAGCTGCAGGTCAAACCAGCTGGCAAGTTGTTGAGTCGGGGGCAGAAGCGGCAGTGCCTGAGAGAGCAGTCAGGAGGCCTCCGTGCACGGCATGTGTGAGTTCGTGGCTTGCAGGGCGGCTGTGCATGATTTAGCGTGGCCTGAGGGGGTTAGCACGTAGGATGATCATGTAGGCATCCGCACAAACCAGCGTCTGTGTCATGTCGCTTGGTGAGTCCTTGTTAAGGCATCTGAGAGACATCCATCCTGCCACTGCCACTTCGGCTGCATGCTAGCGACACAGAGGGAGTTACAGTGAGGGGACTTGGGTATAGAGAGCGAGAGAGAGGGTCAGGCTGTCCTCCTCCTCCATGGGTTCCACACCACAGGTTCAGCCCAGAGTAGGAGGGGCAGGAGAAGCTGCCGGTGTCCCAAGTCAGAGCGCCTGGGTTCGAGTCCTGCCTCTGCTCCTGATTCCTGCTCGTGTGAACCCTGAGAGCAGCAGGTGGTGGTTCAAGTGGCTGGGTCCCTGCCACCCATGTGGGAGACCTGGAATCAGTTCCCAACTCCCAGCTGCAGCCCGGCCCAGTCCTGCCATTGTGGGCATTTGGGGACTGAAGAGGAGGATGAAAAATTGTCTCTCTCTCTCTCTCTCTCTCTCTCTCTCTCTCACCACACACACACACAATTTTTTACATGTTAGGGAACAAATAACTGCACCTGCTCTGAGCACACACAGACTGCTTCTCCTGTCACTGCTCCCTGAACTATGGTAATGTAGTATCTTTACATAGAACTCACGTGGCATTAGGGCTCACAAGCAACCTAGCGATGACTTACAGCCCACACGAGGAGATGTGTAGGCCGTGTGCAAATTCCACACCGTCTTAAACAAAGGACTTGAGCGTCCATGGATTTTGTATCCCGGGACGGGGATGGGGGCAAGAAACCATTTTCTGTGGATTCTGAGGGATGACTTAGAAGCAACGCCACCTTTTACGTGCTAAGAAGCTTAGATTTGAAAATAAAGAGAGGCCCTTGAAAGCTTCATAAACAGCTTGGTGGGTCAACCCTGCCCACCCAGCCAGCCCACCACCCCGCTGAGAAGGCCCCAGAGCAGCGGGTACCAGGGAAGACTCCCTGGGCACGAGGGGCCCTTCCGTTGCTCCTGAGACAGCGCCACTGAAACGATCCTGCGTCCCTTAGAAACTGCACATTTCTCTTTGGTGGTCCTCGGTTTCCATGGTTTAAGCGCCATCCACTGACAGTTTTCTCCACAGTTGATACCTTTTTTAACCTCCAACTTACAATGCCTGTTTCTTCCCTTGTTCCCATGAGATAGATGCATGTTGAGGTTCCCAGAGTTGAATTCCATGCAGACGTAGCTTGAGGCAAGGGCTCACCTCCTGGTGGCCGTGACCCGCGGTTATCGTGGTGCATGAGCTCGTCGTCCCAGACCACAGTGAAGCCTGTGTCAGGCTCATGCAGTCTCCGGGCAGCAGGTTCCTGCCTAGCTGTTTACAGAATGTAAATGTACCCCCATCTCCGTACCCCCATCCTTTGGTTCCACCATCACTCCTGCAGCTAAGAGGGCATTGGGATGCCAGGAGGATTCCGAAATCTTCTTTGCATACCATGGAAAGTTCTGGAAGCCATTCTGGGGACAGCAAGAGAAGTCATTCCAGATAGACACATGGCCTGATTCTTCACTAAAGTCACAATGCTACCCCCAGTCCTCAGGCCACCTGGAAGCACCCTCTTCTTTCCTGGCACTCCACGTGCTCTGTCGAGCAAGGTACCCCCTGCACAGCCCACTGTGGGGGCCCTGAGGCCACAGTACCAAAGCCAAGCCTCCGACTCTGGCTCCTGGGAAGGCCAAAGGACAGAGAGGCAGTAAGGAGAAGACCGGTTCCACCTCAAAAGGATTCTAGAGTGGACTCCAGGCTGTATTTGTCAACCCCAAGGAAAACCCTCCTCCTGCATGTCTGCGTGGCAGCCAGCACCTGCCAGAGACCTCCGGTGTGCAGCCACACAGATGCAAACAAGCCCTTAGCAATGCAGCGTCCCCTGCGAGAGCAGCCGGGCACTGTCAGCATCCCTGACAATTCTGGGCAGGATCCATCCTGCCTCCTTGGACCAGTAAACCTGGATTGGCCCCTGTTTCATAAAAATTGTTTCCGAGGCTTTTCACGCATCAGAATTGCTGTGGTTTGTGATGCTGGCACAGCGGATGACTTGACAGTGTATTCAAAACGATCCCTGGAAACCTCCGCGCAAGGAGCAAGCTTCTGTGGCTGCCTTCAGAGGAAAACCTCCCTGTCAGCCATCGGAGCGGCTGCTGCCGGCCTTTGGCAGCACAGCAGAAGCAAGGAGTCCCCCAGGCGTGTAGTACCCTGGCAGCGTGTGCCGCAGGGCAGCCCGGGGAACAGCAATGCTCAACCCGAGGCGAGCATCAACAGGGTAAGCAGTGACGGCCGCCTGCCCTGCTGACTGGTGGCCTCCCCTGGAGCTCCCTTAACTGCCGGGCCTGCTCTGCGCACGGCCATAAAAATCCACCTGTGCAGCCACGATGGCTCCTCCACTCATGCACTGGTCAGTGGTCAGTCCCCTTCCCAAACCACAGAAGTCTGCTGGCCTTGACTTCAGGTGGACGTGGCTGTTACACCCCTAACCCCGAGAGGGGACACTTTGACGCTACTTCCTTCCTGGGTCCACGTCCAGAATCCAAGTGGATGGCGGTTTTGCAGAAGGTGAGAATTTAATGAAGGCACCTGTCAGCACAAGCAGCCACCCTGCCTCCTCCCCCCTTCCCCTTTGGTCTCTTCCCCTCCCTCCCCTGCCCCCCACTGTTTCCTCCTGCTTCCCTCTCTGCGTACTCCCTCCCTCCTCACTAGGACCTGTTAGGGCTCTGGGCTCTAAGTGCAGACCCAGGAACCCAGCACTTTAGACAGTGGCTCTCCCCAGAGGTATGGAAATGCTGCCTGCTACAGAGACAGGAACCGTGCTGGGGCACCGACAAGGAAGGGGAGATCAGTTCTGCCTAAGGCGATATGAAAGGTGAACTTGAATCTGCCCGGGGCCCGCCCTAAAGGCCACCCCTGAGGATCACCCTGAGGCCAGGCATTACCCTCCGCCTGGCTTGAGCTGATGGGTCTAACTCCTGCCCACCTGGGAATAAACTGAGATACAGACATGTGCCAGGTTCCCAGAGCACTTTGGGTTCCAACCATCTCAGGAAGGGCTCTCTTCCCTGTAAGACGAGAAAGGCCAGCTCCGCAGTGCGGCACAGCTGGGGCTGATGGAGCTCCAGTGGGACCCACATCACCCCAGTCCCTGACCAGAGAGCGCTCTGCAACTTGAAGGCCAGGAAAGAGAGGAGAGGGAGGGCGGAGGCAGCACTACTGCACTGACAGTAAAGAATCTGTGAATCACCCCAAGGCCTGCAGAGTGTGCTGCATTTTCTAGAAGCCTCACTGGTGCGGCGCTGCTCTCCTGTGCTCAGGACAGACACCCTGACCATGCTGTCCTCTCTCCCGCCTCTCGCCATCTCTGGGAGTACCTGACAGAGGAGCACATGGGGACACTTGGTTGCATAACAAACCCCCAGTTTGGTCAGGCCTTTTCTTGCAGACGTAGGGAGCTGAGATGCAGGGCCCTGCACTGGGACCAGGAGGCTGGTCCTTGGCTCTGGGGACTTGTGACGGAGGTGGGATGGACCGCAGGACACCAGGATTCCCTCGATGAGACCCCAGCCAATTTCCCAGCTAGAAAGAGGGCCTTTCACACAGGATGCTGTGACTATCCTTAGTCACATCTGTCTGGGGCTGCTCCACAGCAATCCTGTGACTGCTTGTGAGCAAAACAGTGCAAGCAGGGTAGTTAATGACCAGGATGGAAGTAGTCAGTAAAACAAACAGCAAAAGAGAAAAAGTAACCCCAGCCTAGCTGCCCAGATCCCATAACAGTGCCTGACTGGTCACAAGACACCGCTGAGCGTCCAGTGGCCAGCGTGTGTGCGCAGCCACCCTGACCCCCAGGTGCCTTCCGGGGCCTTGGGACTCTGTGGCATCTGCAGCAGAGGCAGCACGTATGACCAGAAGCAGGAAAGCACCGGGCAGCTGATGGCCGGGCTGCCATCAGCCCACGGGCCAGAGTGGCCTGGCTCTTTCCTAGGCGTGACAGCAGGGAGAGAGGAGGGAGCAAAGGCACAAGGCTCAAGGCATCAGGCCATGGGACCGTCCACGCCCCAGCTGGCCGGGTGATCTGCTGCCTCGCTTTTCCCAGGAGCTCTGCACCTGACCCAGGTTTCCTAAAGGGGGCGGGGGCCGGGGGCAGCGAGTGGACCCCCGCCCTCAGTAGAGCCCCCACCCAAGGTTGGACTGTGGGTCCCACACCCGCGCGTTTCCAGGGGTTCAAAGATGAGAATCCCATTTCAGGGCTCACTGGTACGGAGACAGTGGACGTTTCTCCCTGTGTCCTAGGAAAGAAGCCATTCCTGGGTCAAGATGCAAGCGGGGGCTCCCGCTGGACGGCGCGGCCTTCCATCAAAGCGAATCCCAGACGCCTGTGGTGGGAGAGAGCAGGAGGGAGGGGAAGGGAAGGACGCGGCCGCGCCGTCTGTGTGTCTCTGAGTTCCTCGCGCCGCGCGCCCTCACCTCCAGCTTTCCCGACCGAAACGGGCAAAAGCCCCCAAGCGTCTGCGCAGCTCACGCGGCCCCCGAATCTCAAACCCAGCACCATTTGGTTTAGATTTCCGGACAGCGGCAAAACGAACCTGTCTGTCCCCAGAGAGCAAAGCCCGAGGGGGCCAATCAGGGAGGAAGAAATTAAAGGGGAAAAAAAAACCTGGAAAAGGCCAGGATGCAAGGTCCGGCGGAGGCCGGGTGAGGAGCCGGGAGGACGGCGGCAGGCGGGGCTGGGGCGGCCGCGCGCGCCCCTGGCAGGTGGCTCGGGCGCCCGCGAGGTCCCTCCGCCCCGGGCCAGCACGGCCGCCGCGGCTCCGCGGCCGAACGGGGGCAGCCGAGGAACGCGCGGGGCGCCCAGCGCGCGGGAGGCGGCTGCGGCAGGAGGAGGCGGGAGGCGGCGCGCTGGCTCCACGCCGGCCTGTGCCATTCGCCCGCCGGCCGCGCTCCGGGTATCTGTTCTCCGTCCGACGCGCCGCGGCCGCCTGGCCTGGAAAGCTCCCCGAGACCCGCGGAGAGGAGCGAGGCGGGGCCCGGGCGCTCCCCAGGGCGCACTTCGTGGCCGAGACGCGGGGCCGCAGACCCTGGGATGAGCTGCGCAGGGCAGCGCGGCCACTGACGCGAGCTGGGGCCGCGACCACCCGCCGCTGGACGCGTGAGGAGCGAGCGCCCGGAGACGCCCTAGCCCGGAGCGCGCGCCGGGCGGAGCGCGCAGGTGGGGCTGCGCTGCCCGCCGTCCGCCGCGCGCGGGTCCCCGGCCACTGGAGGATGGGCGCCAGCGCCCCGGGGCCGCGCCCGCCGCGAGTCTGGCGTCCGGCCGGCGCCCCGCGCTCATGTATGTAGGCTGCGCGCCCGTCCGCAGGGGTGAGGGTGCATGGAGAGGGTGCGCCGCCCAGCTGCTAGCGAGGGGACCCCGTTCCCCGGCCCAAGTTTAAGGTCTGCCGGGCTGCGGCCAGCGAGCAGAGGGAGGACAGGACCCGGGTCCAAATGGAGGGGCTGCAGGGGAGGGCGCAGCAGGAGAGCGGTGTTGGGGCCTCGAGGCGGGGACAGGCTGGGTGGCCCGCGCCTCGCGGTGCCTGAGGTCCTCTCGGCCCCTTTGGGCGGAAAAAACTTTGGGATCCAGAGAGGCTGGCGGGGATCTGGGGAGAAAGAGGGGCCCGCCGCCCGCCCGCTTCCTCGAGTCCGGGCCTCTCCGCGCGCACCCCTCGGTGCTCCAGCGCCACGACCCCTCCTCGGTAGAAGCCCTGCCTCGACTGAGCGCTGCGTCCGCCACCGGGGGCCACCCGGGGGCGCAGGGGGCGGAGAAGCCGAAGCCTGGGGAATCCCAGACTCCGACTGCCGCGGAGGCGCCGCAGGCGTGGGGAGTGGGGAAGGGGCATGTCTCCCGGGACCAAGGCGTTAGCGAAGTTGTGCCCACGACGGGAGTCCCGGGGTCCCCTCCCTTTCCCTGCACAAACCCCCAGGGTAGGCGCGAACTTCGCTCTCCCTGCACGTCCGTCCGTCTCCAACTCCGCTGCGGAACCCTGCACTGGCTAACCCCTGGGAAAGGCGGCCGGGACCGGGGCGGGGGTGCCCGCACGGGGTGGCTCCCGGGCGGGCTCCGCGGGGGCGCGGGCCCGCCCTCCGCGCCCGGCCCTCCCCAGGGCCAGCCGCCACTCCGGGGGAACGCTCCGCCGCCCAGGCTTCTCCCTGGACGTCGCTCCCAGCGCATTCCTCCAAATCCGGGATGGCCGAGGCCCCCGGCTGCGCGCCTACTCCGGGCGGGCCGCCCCCGCCTCCGCCCCCGGAGCCCAGCGGTGCGGGAGCCCGGCGGCGCCGGGCCGGGAGGGGGCCGCGGCGGGCCGGGGCGCGCGGGCCGCGGGGCTCAGTTGTGCTGCTGTTCTCTCCGCAGGGACGGCGGCTCCCGGCTGGCGGCGGCGCGCCCGCGGGCTGTGAATGCGACTCGCCCCTCGGCCGCGCTCCCCGCCCGCCCGCCGGGACGTGGTAGGGGATGCCCAGCTCCACTGCGATGGCAGTTGGCGCTCTCTCCAGCTCCCTGCTGGTCACCTGCTGCCTGATGGTGGTTCTGTGTAGCCCGAGCATCCCGCTGGAGAAGCTGGCCCGGGCGCCGGAGCAGCCGGGCCAGGAGAAGCGCGAGCACGCGTCTCGGGACGGCCCGGGGCGGGTGAGCGAGCTCGGGCGCGCCGCGAGGGACGAAGGCAGCAGCGGCCGGGACTGGCGGAGCAAGAGCAGCCGCGGGCTCTCGGGCCGGGAGGCGTGGAGCAGGCAGAAGCAGGCCTGGGCCGCCCAGGGCGGGGGCGCCAAGGCCGGGGACCTGCAGGTGCGGCCCCGCGGGGACACCCCGCAGGGGGAGCCCTTGGCCGCGGCCGCCCAGGACGCCACCAGCCCAGACCTGGCGCCCACGCCGGAGCCTCCCGAGGAGTACGCGTACCCGGACTACCGCGGCAAGGGATGCGTGGACGAGAGCGGCTTCGTGTACGCCATCGGAGAGAAGTTCGCGCCGGGCCCGTCGGCCTGCCCGTGCCTCTGCACCGAGGAGGGGCCGCTGTGCGCGCAGCCAGAGTGCCCGCGGCTGCACCCGCGCTGCATCCACGTCGACACGAGCCAGTGCTGCCCACAGTGCAAGGAGAGGAAGAGCTACTGCGAGTTCCGGGGCAAGACCTACCAGACTTTGGCCGAGTTCGTGGTAAGAGGCTGGCGCCTGCCGCGCGTACCCCGCTTCCGGGAAGGGGTGGAGCCGCCCGGGGTCCAAGGGTTCTTGGGGTAGAGGGCGTCGTGCTCCCGGCCGTCTAGGGCGCCCTCGCCCTCCGCTTGCGGAGACCCTCGGCCCTCCACTGAGCCGGCTCTTTGCGGGCCCGCCGCTCCCGGTTTTCCTGAGCGCGGCACCGGGCCATTGGCTGCACTTGGGCCGTTAATTCACCGCTCTTTGGAGGTGCTGCCGGTGAGTGCCGCCTGCGGTGTGCAAACACGGCCGTTCACCTTGCCGTTTGGTGAGGAAGGGGACACCGGCCCTACCAGTAAGCCGTGTGCCTGTGTTGTGCGTTCAGGGCATCGTGCGACGGTTCTGAAAGCCGAGAGGAAAAACGTCGGCTCCGTGGGTGCCAACATGGTGGGCGGCCCAGCCGAGCAGTCGGGTTGACGGTGGAGAATTGTGTCAGAATGGCAGCAGCAGCAGCCACGGGCGGGCGGGCTCCAGGCTGTGCTTGCCACGTGCGTGCCCTTAGTGACAGCTCGCACCGTGCCAGAGGGAGGTGGGTCAGCCGTCTCCATTACGCAGAATAGTACGCGGCGCACGAAGCGGTTACACCACGTGCTGAAGGCCAGGCGGTTCCTGGGAAGCAGATGCATGAGTCAGAGCACGGAGCTCCACTCCCCACCTCCTGCTTTCAGCCCTGACCATGTGAACCGGAGCCCAGGCCCGGTGGGGCGCAGGTGTGCAGGGCAGAGCCGTCCAGCACGCAAGCGCGGGAGTGAGGAGAAAGCCTCTGCTCAGCTGTTCAGGGACCACACGTGGGTGCTCACAGCCAGCTGACCTGAGGCTTGCCTGGACTCTGTCCTGCAGAGGGCGTCCTGGAGCCTGCAGCCCCCAACCATGCCAGGGCCCAGGACACAAGGGTGCTCTGAGATGTACCCCAGGGAGGTGCAGAGCCCAGGGTTCCACATGTGTGAGCCCAGGAGGGAAAGATGTGTAGATTATGTGCACAGTGTGGGGAGAGCTGGGGATTTGAGTCAGGAAACCTGGGTGTCCATTCCTGGCTTTGCCATGGGCCAGTTATGTAACTGGAGCAGAGCACAGGTCCCTCTGGGCTTCTGTAGGGAAAGAGCAGCTGTCCAGAGCATTTATGTCCTGGGACAGGAAGGAGGGGGGCACGAGTCGTTTCACTATCTCACAGGCAGGGGGTGTTCCAGGCACCCATTGTTTCATTGTCTCCTGAGGCAGGGGACACTCCAAGAATGCATTGTTTTGCCTCACAGGCAGGGGGTGCTGCAGGCAGGCACGCACTGCTTCATTGTCTCCTGGGGCAGGGGGGCTTCAGGCATGCGTCCTTTCATGGTCTCAGGCAGGGGCCCTCCTTGTTTCTTAGGTTCACAGGAAGGAGGCGCCCCAGACACATTGTTGTTCAGTCTCACAGTCAGGAGGCGCTCCAGGCATGTATTGTTCAATCTCACAGGCAGGGGGCGCTCCAGGCATGTATTGTTCAGTCTCACAGGCAGGGGGCGCTCCAGGCATGTATTGTTCAGTCTCACAGGCAGGGGGCGCTCCAGGAACATTGTTGTTCAATCTCACAGGCAGGGGGTGCTCCAGGCACATTGTTGTTCAATCTCACAGGCAGGGGGTGCTCCAGGCACCTTGTTGTTCAGTCTCACAGGCAGGGGGTGCTCCAGGAACATTGTTGTTCAATCTCACAGGCAGGGGGTGCTCCAGGAACATTGTTGTTCAATCTCACAGGCAGGGGGCGCTCCAGGCACCTTGTTGTTCAATCTCACAGGCAGGGGGCGCTCCAGGAACATTGTTGTTCAGTCTCACAGGCAGGGGATGCTCCAGGCACATTGTTGTTCAATCTCACAGGCAGGGGGTGCTCCAGGCACATTGTTGTTCAATCTCACAGGCAGGGGGTGCTCCAGGCACGCATTGTTGTTCAATCTCACAGGCAGGGGGTGCTCCAGGCGTGTATTGTTGTTCAATCTCACAGGCAGGGGGCGCTCCAGGCACGCATTGTTGCTCAGTCTCACAGTCAGGGGGCGCTCCAGGGACGTATTGGTTCACTGGACAGTCTTTGCCAGCAGCCCTTAGGAGAAAGAACCTCCGTGGGAATCCCACATGGAACAGGCAAGCACAGGGGGATGGAACCCTGCCTTCGGAGTGTTTCATCTACTGGGAAGTCCCAGGATGCCTCTCCAGGAAGGTGCACAGGGCATGACAGCCAGGGGTGCCCAGAGGAGGGGGAGCTTCCATTTGGGCCAGGGACTGGGTCACAGGGACAGGCCCCAAAAGTGTTTTCCTTAGTGGTTTGGGATTGTGAAATGATTGAACTTTTGCTGGATCAGAGATCAGCAGTTGGGTTTCTGCGAGTGACAGGAGCTGCTTGCAAGGTTCCTAGGTCCACTGTTGTTTCTTAGAACGGCCCACTTCCCGGCCCGGCCTTCATCCACCTGGGATCGCGAGTACAGGGAAGAATTCACACGTCTGGGTTTAGTACCTCACCTTAAGTGCTGCAAGCCTGTGAGGGAGAGAGCGTGTGTGACTCCTGCTTGCAGAAACTGGTGGTCAGTACAGAGTGCGTCTTCAAACCCACGATGAGCAGTGATTCCAACAGAAGGAGGAGCAGCAAGAGGGACATCTTGGGAAGAATTAAAATACCAGTAAAATGATGGAGTGACTCTCCCATCTTCAAATGGCATCTGGTTCTTGGCTTCCACATGGGCATTACCTGATGCTAGGATGCATGCGTGCTGCCGTCAGCTGTGAACCGCGTTTTATGTTTGCTCGTTTCTGTGGCTGTCCAGAAAGCTGCTAGGCATTTTCCTGAGCTAGGTCCTGCAGGGTCAGTCTTGGGTTCCTGTGATGTGCAGATGGCACAGCACTGTGTGTGTGTTGAAAGGATGAATGTAGAAGGGTATAGGATGAGCTGTGAGTGCTTGGGGTTTCTGGGGTGCAGGAATGGAGATTGGTGGTGGTGCAGAAGCAAGGCACGGCAGTCATTCAGGTCTGCTCTGGGAGCCCTGGGTTTCAGAGAGAAAACTGCAGTCTGTAGTTTGCATAGCACACAGCAGAGAAAATGAAACAGGAAAGCATTTTGTGTCTGAATTCAGATGGAGATTGTAATGCAACAGGGTCACGCTTGGAATAGTGTGTACCTTACCAAGGGAGCAGGCGACAGTGCGATTGTGTCTGCGCCTCCATCCCTGGAGACACACAGCTCTTCTCTAGCCTGTTCTCTGTCGAGAGAGGAAATTACTACCGACGTTGGCTGGGTCCTCCTGTGGGTGTCTGATGGAGCAGAAGATAAAGCCCAAAGCCTGCCTGAGACGGGGCTGTGCAGTGCTCCTGGCTCTGGGAGAGCGGCTTCTGCCAGCTCCCTCGCTCGGGCATGGATTTTCCTGCCACCTTCTCTGCCCAGTTCTCTGCTCCAGACCCATCTCTCCCTCACCCCGGCAAGACTCCCAGTCCTCACAGCCTCGCTGGTCTCCAGTAGGGCTTGGTAGAAGGCCTTGCTGATGCAACAAAATGCCACTAAGCTGTTACTAATAATGACAGTAATAGCCTCATTCCTGCAGGGATGGTTGTAACTTAATTTGCACATCCAAATACAAATGCAGTTAGTAGTAGAATTTACTCCGCTGACTCTTAAATTATACCAAATGTCTTGTTCTCCCACTCCGAGCCTGCATCTAACTGGATGAGGAAGCTGGCCTGTGGTTCGCATCTTTTGAACTAACGGGTGGTGTTTTCGTCTGTTTGCAGCTTCCTAGGGTGCATTTGTCAGCTGAGGCTGCCGTGACACATGCCACAGACCTCGTGGCTCATGCAGTGGCCGTGGATTGTCTCACAGGCCTGGGGGTTGGGAGTCCAAGGGCATGATGTCTCTGCGGTGGGGGGCTCCAGCTGAGGCTCCTCCCCTCAGCTGGTCCATGCTGCCCTCGCCCTGGGCCTGCATGTGGTCAGGGCTCTGCACACGTCTGTGTCCAGATGTCCTTGGCTGCTAAAGATAGACGTCCTGCTGGATTGGGATCCTTAGTGACTGCATTCTAACGTAACCCCCTCTTCAAAGACCCGGCTGCAAATGCAGTCCCATTCTGGGGTATTGGGAGTTAGCGCTCTGATGTGTGAATTCGGGGAGTCCCCGAGTTCAGGCTATAATGCAGGGTGTCAAGGGCCAGAGTTGACCTTGGAGAATGGGGCCCAGGGAGATGGGAGCAGTACTCTGGTGGGGGGGGGTGCATCAAAAGTTTGACTGGAAGAATGTGTGTTCACAAAGGCATTGAGTGGTGTTGAGCTAAATTCCAGGTGCACACCCCTAGGGGGCCTACCTTGACCATTCTGTGCCCTGTGCTCCGTTCTGGACGCCCTCTAGTTCTTGTCTTCCTTGAGTCCTTGTATCATAGGTAATGAAAGGTGACCAGGGGGCTGCTGAGCAGTTTAAATTCACTCCTGCTGCCCACTATCCAGTTCAGAAACAAATCGAGTTTGAAATTGATTAATAAGTTGTGCTCCCATCCTTGGAATCCTGGTCCCCATTGTGGGAAGGGGGCTTGTGGAGGATTTGCAGCCTGGTTTTGCTGTCTCTGGACCCCAGCGGATTGCACGCCGCTCTGTGAAATAACTTGGTACAGGGCAGCCAGAGCTCCAGTCGCTTTGGCTAGGGATGGGGTCAGCTCCGCGCATCAGCACTGCTTGTCACGACATCAGGAGCTGGCAATAGTGTATTTCTTTACAGAGAAAGAAGAAATGAATTATTGATGAGTGCTGTTTGCGATGCTGTCCTCCAGCGCCTAAGAACAACCGAAGGAGGGAGGTGATGGCCCGCTGGGTTAGACCAGCCCGCCTGCCCCGCCTCCGTGTCTGACTGCCGGTTACCTCGGCACAAAATCTCATTTCTAGACTTCCGTCAATGGAAGAAGACTCTGACGAGGCCGTGGAGTCCAGACCTCCATCTAAGCAGGTCTCTATTGCAAGGAGGGAAGGCGCTGGTAAAGAGACAGACGGGATCATACGTCCTTTCCGTCTCACAGGGTTCCGTTCTGTGGCTGCTGTTCCGGCAGGAGGCAGTGCTGCTGGTGCCTGTCCTCTCCAGGGACGTGGGTCCATGCTGCTTCCTGTTTATCAGTCCAAGGCCTGTACTGGGGCTGCCTCTGGCTTTGTTTTGCTTCTGAGTATGATTTCACAGGCCTGGACTTCTCAGGCCCTGCCTTTGTCGGAAGTCATCTAAACAGTAATAATTTGAGAAGTGGGAGGGGAACACATGCAGACTTTCAGATGTGTCTCTGCCTCGGTGGGAGCCTCACACGTTTAGCTGTTGCTCATGTGCATGCCCCGGCCCCCAGTATTTGATGTGTAAGAGTGCTGGACTCAGCATTCTGACATTTAGCATTTTCTCACAGCTAGAAGGGGGCCGATGCATATATGTATTGCCTATATTTTCAGAATATTACCTTTCTCTTGGTAATGTCTGCAGTAGACTGATGAGTTGGTGCTATAGTCTTTATCCTAAAGTAAAAAAATCTAAAGTGCAAAAAGGTGCAGAGGCTTAGTGGCCCAGGGCTAGTAAAGGGGTGCACCAGGATTGGGGTCCCGGGGGGCCTGACTGCGGTTGAGCTCTCCCAGCCCTGGGACGGCAGGGCCGGCGTTTTGGGTGTGGTGGAGAGAATTTCAGTCGTCTGCAGAAAGGACAATGTACTCAGGCGTGGGCAGCATGGTGCACGTGTGTGTCCCATAAATGGTCATCCAGGTCACCGTTCATGTCTGTGTTCTGCAAAGCATGAAGCACTGAGTTGCAGTGAGAATAAAAGCAGCGAACCCAGCTGTTCTAGAAGGCGAGCAGGAAGACTCCAGCTGGACACTGGAGGATTCTGGTGGACACTGGACAGCGGTCACAGGGGTGCGTTCTGGTGGACAGTGGACATGGGCGAGGATTCTGGCAGGGCAGACTCAGGGAGGGGACTCAGGTGTACAGAGGACATGGGATGCTTCCACTGGCAGTGGCCACGGGAGAATTTCTGTAGACGGTGGATGAAGGGGAGAGTTCTAATGAGTGGCCAGAGGGGAGGGAGGATTCTGCTGGAGTGGACCCAGGGGACAGTTCTGGTGGAATGCACACATGGAGAGGACATGGGGAGGATTTATTTAGGTAGATATTGGGTGCAGGGGAAGGTCCCAGTGGATAGTGGACACAGAGCAGGGGCCCAGAGAGCAGTGGATGCAGTGGAGAGTTTGGTGGACAGTGGACGCTGGGGAAGATTGTAGTGGACAGGGGAGTATTATGACGGACAGAGAACACAGAGGAAGAGTCCAGTGGCCACAAAAGAGGATCTTGGTGAAGTAGACACAACACTGGTTCTCTGGATTTGGGCAGGCCCACGGTGCGGATCAGGGGCAGGGCCAGGGTGATGGTCGGGGGTGGTCATGATCAAGGACCAGGCAGGAATGTGGCAGTGGTCGGGGGGCTGGAGCATGGCCATGGCCAGGTGGACAGGATGCAGTGATGGCCTGACCCCCACGGGGCAGCCAGATCAAGCCCAAGGTGGAGTTCTGCCCAGCTGTCAGTGTGCAAGGCACTTATTTGACCGGTGTGACTATTTAACAAGTGAGAGGTTTCTATAAATACCCAGCTTGCTGATGTCTGTGACTGTGGGACGCATCCTGGGTGGCAGCTGTGCTGGAGCTGAGCAGGGCGGCCCTTTGTGGGCACCTGCTCCCAGTCAACCAACCTGCACCCAGTGGGCCTGTGACTGACCACGGGCCTGTAGACACAAAATGTGATGCAGTGTCACCTTGGAAAACCCAGGCCAGTGGTGTCCAGAGCCAGCTTGGGGACCCCAGCCACACTCTCACACCCTGCCCGCTCGCTGTTGGCCGTGGTATGAGCGGGTGGTACCCTGCACGTCTCTCAGGCAGGCGGGGATAGTGAGCTGCCTCGAGTGCAGCTGGAACACCTGCACCCAATATCTACCTAACTCCTCCCCATGTCCTCTCCATGTGTGCATTCCACCAGAACTGTCCCCTGGGCCCACTCCAGCAGAATCCTCCCTCCCCTGCTCCTTGAGCTGCTGTGGACGTTGCGGACACTGAGCGTGGACGTTAAGTGCTGCCACCAGTGCCCTGGCAGGAGGTGGTGCACCCTGCACTCCGTGCCTGGCAAGACCTGCGGCAGGACAGACTGCAGGCGCTCTGGCCGTCACGGGTGGCTCACAGGCTGAGTTTTCCTGCAAAGCTCTCGTTACTCAGATGCTATCTGCAAATCTAGAACGTTCCAGCAGAAGCCTCATTCCTGCCTTTGTTTGTTCTCAGTACCTTGAATGCTGTTTGCCAGACGGTGGGCGCCATCCCATGGATCCAGTGGGTCCCCCGACAGATGGCGGGGCTCTGAGGTGTGCAGTCGGGAGCCACTCGCTTGCTCTTGATTAATAACAGACTCTCTGACTGGGACTGATTTCTGAGTGACGCGGGAGTCCTGGGCAGACGCCTTAGGGCAAGGAGCAGCGATCGTCTCAGACGTCACTGCTGTGGTCTGGAGCGAAGGGTGCCGTCCGCGTCCCCGTGGCTGGAATCCTGCTCCAGGGCCGAGGTCCTGGCAGCCGGCTCTCACTGCCGTTCTATTTCTGTCGAGCACTGGGGTGTGGCCAGGACACAGCTGCCTTCGAAGCTGCGGAGAGGAGAGGTGTCAGGATTGGCCGCTGGCCCTGGGCCTGTGGGAAAGCACAGGGATGGGCGTGGAATGCCGTGTTCTGTGCTTCCCGTCACAGAAGTGATGTGGCTGTACGTGGGAGCAGACCATTCCTTTGCTGGAGATACGGAAGCTGGCCTGAAAACCCGCATTTGCAAAATCGGGGAAACATTGAATATCATGTGGAGCAGCTCTCTTTGACAGCACCGCCAAGGTGGTGAGGGACTAAGAGCAGTGAGCTCTGCAGGTGGCCGTGAAAACCCGGACAGCAGAGCCCCCCTGAGGAGGCCGCGGTCGGGGAGCACCTGTGGCTCCTGGGCGCTGGGACCTGTGATGCTACTGGGGCCAGGCTGGGACATGGGACAGGTCCAGCATCCCAGGTAGCAGGAATCCGACCCAGATTGACCTCATTACCCTCCAGAGAGCCTGCCTGGCAAAGGGGCAGTGTATGCGGGCACACACCCAGGAACACAGTGACCCTAAGGAAAGAGAAATGGGAATGTGTCCGCCCCAGCCACATCGCTGCGAGACGCAGAGCAGCCAGGGCCAAAGGGTGGCCACAGAGAGAGGCTGCTGCGTGGGGCACAGCACCAGCTGTGCTGGAGGGAGCTTCCTGTGACAGGAGCAAGCAGCACTGGAGGAAAGCAGAGAGAGAGGTGCTACCCAGCGCAGCATGGGGCAGGGGTTACCCAGCACAACCAGAGGATGTGATGCATCGGGGCAGGACTGCCCACAGCACCAGCCTGGAAGTGTGAGGTGGAAACCTGGCTGCAGGCCTTGTGCTGTGTGTCCCTGGGGGTTGGTGAGGAGTCCCTGGGGAGGCAGCAGGTGTGCCTGTGCCTTGTGGGCATTGATTTGTCCTGCAGTGAGGCTTGAGTGGGCAACTGTGTACTAAACAGAAAGGCCCTTAAATAAAACGTCTGACGATCTTGGGGAAAAGGTACCAAGGGCCAGCTCAGCGTACAACCGAGGTCTGACGCAGGTCCCTGCTGCTGCCCAGGGCTGCCCATCCCAGGGCCACTGTGCTCCAGTTTTCCTGCCTGACCTGAAGGGAGAAGCAGGCTGCCCGGAAGGCGCTGGACATGCCTGGGCTCGGGGCCCTGCGGCGTGAGGAGCGCCTTGCTTCAGCCACACCCACGGGACCTTTGCTGTCCTTGTGTCGCCGCACAGTGCTTGCTTATATAATCTGCCTGTTTAGCTTGAAAACCAGTTTCTGTTTTCAGGATTTATTTATTTGAAAGGCAGAATTAGAGAGGAGACACACATAGACAGACAGACAACCACCCACACACACAAAAGAGAGAGAGAGAGAGGGAGAGAAATCCGTCTGCTGGTTCACTTCCCAGATGGCCACAATTGTGCATGCTGAGCCAGGCTAAAGCCAGGAGCCAGGAGCTTCATCCAGGTCTCCCGCTGGGGTGGCAGGAACCCAAACATTCAGGCCATCTTCTGTTTTTCTCAGGCCATTAGCAGGAAGCTGGCTCTGGAACCTGTGCGCATATGGGATGCTGGCATCGCAGGTGGCAGCTTTACCTGCTACGCCACAATGCCGGCCCCAGAAGAAAGTTTTTTATTTATAATTTGCTTTTGAATTCTGGTGCTTTGTAAAAAGGTATCTCAGTATGTGTGTGAGGAAGCTTGAAGCAAATGCTGTCACATTAGTGTAGGGAAGATCGCACGTTACTTAGCAGTTGCTTTGGTGCGTCAGGGGCTGTGCCTGCTGTCTGCTGACACCGGCGCTCCGTGGATGCAGGAGCCAGGCCAGTGCTCAGATGCCCTTGGCTGTAGCAGGTGGTCGGGAGGCTGCTGACGTCCCCTCGTCGCCAGGCGGGAGTGCTCTCGGCGCCTTCGCTCCCAGCTGCTGTGCTGTGGCTGGGCCGCACCTGCAGAGGTATAAGGGTGGTTGCTTGAGAAGGAGGAGGGGTTCTGACAAGACGCTGCCTTCTGCATGCAGGGGCCAAGAAAGCAAGCCTGCCTTGCTTCTGGGTGAGAGCAAGGGATGACAGGCATGGCTGAGGGTCAGCCGTCAGCTTCCTTGCAGCTGCAGGTGTGAGTGACGGATGGTGGGCCCTGAGCCCCACGGAAGGAGCCGTCCTCAGCTGCAAGCAGATTCCACCACGTGCTGGGCTCTCAGAACACTTTGAAGGGGCTCCAGACGCCAGCTGTGCGACCCATGGTGGCCCGGCACATGCTGGGTGGTAACGCGGAAGGGACGTGAATGGCACCGTGACTGACATCAGAGGGGCTCCAGACAGGCGCGTGTGTGGCATTCTGTAGCTGGGGTGAGCCCTGCTGTGGGAGCCAGGACAGCCCTGGGCAGAGGGGCGCACCCCGGGTCAGGAGCAGCCTCACTGCCCAGAGGGAGTGCTGCACCTGTAGGTGCAGGGCCCGGGGCCACCACATTTGCCCGCTTGCCGCTGTGCCCAGCCCACTGTTCTCACGGGGCCTCTCACACAGCACATGTGAGTCTCTCATCCCCCAGGGACGCGCCTTTAGGGGCCTGTCCTTTGGTAGGCGTCTGATTTCCATCATTTACACCGAATTCAGTGAAACTAAGCCCTCCTCTTTCTCCCGAGAATTTCTCAGCTGCAATCCTTTAATTCGGAAACAAAAGGGCATTGATCTTTGAGCTGTTGTAAGGAAAGTTTCCACTTTTGATGAAACTTGTCAGAGGCCTTCTCTCTCCCCAGCTGGACCCAGTAGGTGGTGCCGGTATGAGGTCACATCACTTCTGCCAGAGCTTAGTTTAGGAATGTGTGGGTGTGCAGGTTACCCTTCAAAGCAGTTCCTCGTCATCTCCATTCCCCAGGTGGGAGACCAGAGCCCCCCTGTGCCCACGGAGGGGCCCTTGGTCTGGCCTCCTGCACCCCTGGCCCCAGCTCCTCCTGCTTCTGCCTCCTGAACGCTCTGTTGCAGTTGGCTGGAATGTGCAGGTGGTGGGGGTGAGTCTGTTCCCGCAGATTCCACAGTGTTGCCAGGCCTGGCCGTCCAGCTCTTTGCACCAAATAGGTGTGTGCACACAGGGCCGGCACTCACCCCCAGATGACCCGGGAATTAGCTGGGAGTGGCCAAGGCTGGCTCCAGCATCCCAGCGATGCCTGTGCTGTCCTTCATGTCTGCTCTTCCCCGTGGGCCCTTGGGCTGCTTTCTTCCTGACACCGGGAAGTGACAGTGTCTGGGACAGTTCTGAATTAAGTCCCTTTGCACACAAATTCCCGCTCTGACAGAGAGCAGAAAGCCAATGAGAACCGCAAAGAATGTTCTTCGCAGAAGGGCGGGGCGGCCAGGGCTCTGTGTCGCTCACTCTGCGGCTGCCTGCGCTGGATCAGCGCCGGCTCATCTTGGTGCCGCCTTGTAGCACAGGAGGGAGCGTGGGGTCTGTGCAGACCCCGACGGGGAAAGGGACATCAGATGGGGCAGGCACCTGCCCGTCCCCGGGGCCTCTGGCGGACTGAGTTCTGCAGTGGCTGCCAGGGCTACTGCTGGTCCCGTCTGCTGGAGCGCGGGGCTGGCGCTGACTCGGGCACTTCCATGAGGCAGGTTCCAGTAAGAAACACGGAGAAGGGCAGGAAGGGCTGTCGTGCCCGGTGATTATCGCAAGGAAGGGGGCGCCCTGCACACATCACCTTCCCGGTTTCTGTAGGTAATCAGGGGCGGACAGAGCCCTCGGTCCAGGGCCTGACACGCATGGAGGAAGCACTTGTCTGGGCCGTGGTGCGCATGGCCTGGGCTCAGCGGCTGCCCTGGCCTGGCAGCTCACCGCGCCTGTGGCCTTCAGGACAGGAGAGTGAGAAGGCGTGGCTCTGCGTTTCCCCAGCCTGGAGTGCCGGGTTCGGGTGGGCAGACGCTCACGGGGACTTTGTTTATGTGAGGGTAAGGCTGCAACTCCACAGGCTGCGTTTCCTGCCACAAAGGTTGATGCGGTGGGCAGCTAGGAAGGACACTTTCGCCACCTGGTGACGAGGCTGTGACAGTGACAGGCCAGGGAGGCCACCTGCAGGTTGTGCCTCTGACTCCTCCTTCTTCATCTGAGCTGTGATCAGGAGCACAGGTAGAGCGAGCTAGGCCAGGAAACGCCGATGTGCAAACGTGGAGGCAGCGTGTTTTCAGTTAAAGACGCTCCTCTAGCTCTGTGTCTGCCCACGACCTGTGATGGCTCAAAACTCATGTTTCAGTTCCAGGTTCTCAGCCTCTTTGGGGCACCCCAGGCTATGGGGATTGCGTGCTTCTGGTCACATTTGGGCGACAGCTTGGCATCTTAGGAGTTCTCCCGAGACGCATCTCCCTCCTTACTCTGTTCCGAGCATGGCTCCTGTGCAGAGCTGGGAGGGACCCACAGTAGCCTCATGACGGTGGCATGCCTGTTTCTTACCTGGGCCCCGTGATGGGACCCAGTGTGGCTCTCATCACAGCCGCTGATCTCAGGGTCTCTCCTCTCTGTGCCAAACCCCCCAGGGCCCACTGCTGTGTTCTGTACCCAAGAGGGATGCGTGGTACCCGTGACCCCACCTGACAGTGCCTCTGCCATTTGAGCATCTGATTGTCAGGGTCACTCCTGTGACGAGGGGCTCCCAGCTGTGACGAGGGGCTCCCTGCTGTGACGAGGGACTAGGGGATCCCAGCTGTGACGAGGGGCTCCCAGCTCTGACGAGGGGCTCCCAGCTCTGACGAGGGGCCCCCAGCTGTGACGAGGGGCTCCCAGCTCTGACGAGGGGCCCCCAGCTGTGACGAGGGGCTCCCTGCTGTGAGGAGGGACGAGGGGCTCCCAGCTGTGACGAGGGGCTCCCAGCTCTGACGAGGGGCCCCCTGCTGTGACGAGGGGCCCCCAGCTGTGACGAGGGGCTCCCTGCTGTGAGGAGGGACGAGGGGCTCCCAGCTGTGACGAGGGGCTCCCAGCTCTGACGAGGGACGAGGGGCTCCCTGCTGTGACGAGGGACTAGGGGATCCCAGCTCTGACGAGGGGCTCCCAGCTGTGAGGAGGGGCTCCCAGCTCTGACGAGGGGCTCCCAGCTGTGAGGAGGGACGAGGGGCTCCCAGCTGTGACGAGGGGCTCCCAGCTGTGACGAGGGGCTCCCAGCTCTGACGAGGGGCTCCCAGCTCTGACGAGGGGCTCCCAGCTGTGACGAGGGGCTCCCAGCTGTGAGGAGGGACGAGGGGCTCCCAGCTGTGACGAGGGGCTCCCAGCTGTGAGGAGGGGCTCCCAGCTCTGACGAGGGGCTCCCAGCTGTGAGGAGGGACGAGGGGCTCCCAGCTGTGACGAGGGGCTCCCAGCTGTGAGGAGGGGCTCCCAGCTCTGACGAGGGGCTCCCAGCTGTGACGAGGGGCTCCCAGCTCTGACGAGGGGCTCCCAGCTCTGACGAGGGGCTCCCAGCTGTGACGAGGGGCTCCCAGCTGTGAGGAGGGACGAGGGGCTCCCAGCTGTGACGAGGGGCTCCCAGCTGTGAGGAGGGGCTCCCAGCTCTGACGAGGGGCTCCCAGCTGTGAGGAGGGACGAGGGGCTCCCAGCTGTGACGAGGGGCTCCCAGCTGTGAGGAGGGGCTCCCAGCTCTGACGAGGGGCTCCCAGCTGTGACGAGGGGCTCCCAGCTCTGACGAGGGGCTCCCAGCTCTGACGAGGGGCTCCCTGCTGTGACGAGGGGCTCCCTGCTGTGAGGAGGGGCTCCCAGCTGTGACGAGGGGCTCCCTGCTGTGACGAGGGGCTCCCTGCTGTGAGGAGGGGCTCCCAGCTGTGACGAGGGGCTCCCAGCTCTGACGAGGGGCTCCCAGCTCTGACGAGGGGCTCCCAGCTCTGACGAGGGACGAGGGGATCCCTGCTGTGACGAGGGGCCCCCAGCTGTGACGAGGGGCTCCCAGCTCTGACGAGGGGCTCCCTGCTGTGACAAGGGGCTCCCAGCTGTGAGGAGGGACGAGGGGCTCCTAGCTCTGATGAGGGGCTCCCAGCTGTGACGAGGGGCTCCCAGCTGTGACGAGGGGCTCCCTGCTGTGACGAGGGGCTCCCAGCTCTGACGAGGGGCTCCCAGCTCTGACGAGGGGCTCCCAGCTCTGACGAGGGACGAGGGGATCCCTGCTGTGACGAGGGGCCCCCAGCTGTGACGAGGGGCTCCCAGCTCTGACGAGGGGCTCCCTGCTGTGACAAGGGGCTCCCAGCTGTGAGGAGGGACGAGGGGCTCCTAGCTCTGATGAGGGGCTCCCAGCTGTGACGAGGGGCTCCCAGCTGTGACGAGGGGCTCCCTGCTGTGACGAGGGGCTCCCAGCTGTGACGAGGGGCCTCCAGCTGTGACGAGGGGCTCCCTGCTGTGACGAGGGGCTCCCAGATACCTCCTGGACTCCCGCTGGGGAGTGGGTACCAGCATGGGGCTCCCAATGCCCCCTGACCTAGAGGGATGCTTCTGTCACACGTGCACCAGTCACAAGTTGACCTAAGCCGGGTCATGGCATTTGACCCCTTGCCCTCAGTCCGTCTTTCCAAATGTCCCCTTTTCTTGGGATGACTTCCTGCAGGCACCTCTTCCTTCTTGCGCCGTGGCTGATCCTCAGCTTTGGCTCTTGCCAGGCAGAACTCCAGCCAGAGCAGAACTGAGAGCAACAATAGCAGACAGTAACTTGGCTCACGGTTAGGCAGGCTGGCGGGTCCCGGGAGAGAGACGGGGTGAGAGACAGGTGAGGGGACCTTTGTATGGAAGCCACGTTGAGACAAGTGCATCAGCCCACTCGCAATGGTAGAGCCACACAGTGCTCTGAGCATTTGGCAAGTGCCACTTGACCACCCCCATTCCCCAGATAAGAAGACTGAGGCGCAAGCTCCAGGGTCAGGGAGGGGCAGAAGTGGGCCTGGGTGGGGAGTCTGGTGCTCTACCCCACCACGGCCTCCGATCTGAACTGGACGCCATGATTGCACCTGTGTGCTCCAGGCACCAGGACTGGCAGGGCCGTGCCCGCTGGGTCTCCCGGATGCCCCCCTCCCTGCCCCGTGTTGTACAAGGACCCTGAGGACCGTCCCCATAGAACTGCAGTTTTCCCTGTGCTGATGCTGATGGGGACGTGGCCCTGCCTGCACTTCCATTGCCCTTCCTGGACCGTGGCTTTTGCCGGGGAGCATGGAGACGCCCTGACTCTGCCAAGGCTGTAGCCAGCCCAGTGCCTCCTGTGGGGAGGCTGGAGGAGCGCCCGTGGGAGCCTCCTGTGGTTCAAGGACAGAAAGGCGTGTGCAATGCTTCCTGCCACTCCGCACGCACTCAGCCAGGGGCAGTGTTCCCAGGGCCACACGCAGGTTGGGGGTTGGGGGCCTGTGGCCTGCCTGCCAACCCCTGCCCGGCTCTCCAGATCTCAGAGCACACTGGTGTCTGGTCCTCTGTGGTGGGTGCTGACCGACCCTCCAGGGAGTGTCAAGCGGAGATCGCGTTCTTCATGCCTCCAGTGTGCCCCGCACAGAAACCCTGACCGGGGACCCTCGATCTGACGCTCACACGTCGGGGCAATGAGTGGGAGTGGGGGCGGCATATTTTAGGCAGCTACTGAATGGCCTTTGCTGTGGCGTGAGTTCTGCATCAGAATGGGTATCTACAGTATGTAAGTATTTAAAACTCATCAAATGTGACCGAATGGCATGGGGCACAGCGTAGGGCCCCTCGGTGCTATGACCCTGTCACACTGGGCGCTGATTCGCTAACTTACCCAGATGAAAGGGTGCACCCAGCACTGCCCTCCCTCCTTCCTCCTCGGACGTCGCCATTGCATGAGGTTAGTCCCTAGCGCTCGGCGCGCTTCCTCATTGGCCTCCTGAGCCTGTGCCCACTGCTACAGAAATCCTTGAAGGTGGCGTTTATGCAAATAACACCATGCCACGTGTGTTCTTTGTCACTTACCTGTTTCTCTTTGTGTGTGAGGTTTGGCTGTGAGCCCGCAGACTCACTCATCACTCTGCAGTGCTGTCTGCTGTTCCACCCGGTTAGCAGGCTATGTCTCCATTCACTTATTTACAGACAGCTGTTCCTACCTTTCCTGTGTTAGAAAACAGAGAGGATTTTAGGTTGTCAGTCAAGGCATGTAAATAGTACCCTGTCCTTTCTCTTCTGAGTGTGCAGCCAGCTGAGAAGTGACAGAGCCAGGGGCCAGCGTCCCGGAGCTGGGGGTATCTGTGCCCCTGCTGTCTGCACACCGTGGAGCCCACCTTCCCCACAAGACCCCGAGCATCCTGAGGGAGATGGCGGGGCCTTCTGCTCTGGGGGCTCCGACCCCCAAGGAGGGCAGGTCTGAGGGGCTGACTGCAGAGTCCACCTGAATGCCTCCTCCCGCGCAAGACTGAAGGCAAGAAGAGAAGTCGCAAAGATGTCCCTGCTCCTGGTCCTCTTGCCACGACCTCCTGTGTGCCAGCATCCACGGCCGTCGTCCCATCTGCGTCTCAGCAAGCGTGAGAACTGCGCTGGCCCTCCCTCCTCTGCCCAGGCTTGATGTCACCCTGCGCCCCCTTCAGCCGCACATAGAAAACACGACCTCCCTTGATTCTCGCTTTCCTGAGAGGGAACATTCTTCATAGGAGCCTATTAATGGACCATGTCTGTTTTCTCTTTTGCAAATTGTCATTGAATATACTTTGCTCGTTTTTTTTTTTCCTTTCAGTTAAAAAATAATTCACAATTGATTTCCTGGAATTCTTGCATATTCTAAATACTGGTACTTGTGAGTTCCATCTTCATGACTCCAACAACCGCATTTATCCAGTTTTGTGTGCTTCCGGTCATTTCATCCGCACTACAGTGCTGTGCACGGGCTGCTGTCCCAGTTCCCAGGGCACAGGTGAGGACACTGAGATCCAGCCGTGCCAAGTCACTTACCCATGTGTACACCGTGTGTGGATTTGAAGCCACACTGCTTTTGATCCCTGTAATGTAGTGAGTGAGCTCGCAGCTGGGTAAGGATGGGTGCTGGGGGTGGAAGCCAGAGAACTACCTCTTCCTGGGCCTGATGGGTGTGAAGGGGTTGTCATGTATTCAGTAGGTCCACATTGATCCTGCCCTGCGGTGCAGGGGCCATGGGCACAGGGCATCTGTCACCTTACCCCACATCCCCATGTGTACAGGAGCAGTCCCAGTGTGTGCGCTCTCGGCCTCCCAAGGCTAGTCTGCTCTTGCCCTTCTTCACTATGGCCGCCCAGCACTTAGAATGTACAGCGACATTGACATCTGTCTCAACCCTTCATCCTCTTGCTTACCTTGCCCTCCCCTTTTACAGGTGTTCACTATTTGACAAGCAGAGAGCTATATATAGAGAGAAAACTCCAATCCACTGGTTCATATCTCACATTACAAACAGTGGTGGGGAGGGGAGGGATGGGGGATGGAAGGGGGCGGCAAAGCCAGAAGCCAGGAACAAAAGCCAGGTCTCCCACATGGGTGGCAGTGACCCAGTTGTTCGAGTCTTATCTGCTGCTCATCAGGCTCCCGGCTCCTGCTTGCTGCTCACGCAGACCTGGGCAGATCAGGACCCAGACCTGGCCACTGGACCCAGGCCCTCTGACATGGGAGGCAGTCATGCTCACCCCTCAGCTCAATGCCCACCCCAGCCCTTCTGTCTTTTCCGCCTTCCCCATCTTCCTGCCTTGCTTAACCGTCTTCCAGTTTGCTCGCTGCCCTGTCATTTCCACCAACAATGGCAGTTTTGCCTTTGAGGCTGTCAGCTGGCATGTCCTGCTGCTGGGTTGGCTTCTCTGATTTCCCTCAGCAGACCAAGCCTTTGAGGTGGGTGCCGTGTGTTTCTTGATAGCTCTCCTTGAGAAGACCAGCTTCCGCAATAGCGTGGGAAGCTTGTGCGGCTCTCAGTGGAAGGACGGATGCGCTGGTTATGTGACCTGGGGAGCCTGCTCCTCGGGTTCTTGCATGGAGTCTCTGATCTGCAGGATGCATTTCCCAGTTTGCAAGATGGCTGTGTTGACCTCTTGTACACTTTGTAGTGGGGTTTTAAAAAGAGTTTGTCAGCTGGGTAAGAAGGCGTGACTCCTTGGTCATTCAGCATAAATTCTTAGCTGTTAAGGAGGACACTGACAGGTGGTGCAGAGAGAACCTACACAGAATGTGGCGTGGCAGGGGCAGGCGTTGTGGAGCAGGGAAGTGAGCCACTCCGTGGGCGCCTGCATCCCGTACACGAGTCTGGCTTGGGTCCCACCTTTGCTTCTGATGCAGCTTCCTGCCAGTGTGCATTCTGGGAGGCAGCAGGTGATGGCTCAAGTACGTGAGTCCTTGCCACCTATGTGGGAGACTCAGATGGAATTCCTAGCTCTTGGGTTCAGCCTGGCCCTTCCCCGACTGTTGTGGGTAATTGGGGGAGTGATATAGTGGATGGTCCATCTCTCTTTCTCTCTCTCTCTCTCTCTCCCCCCTCTGTATATGTGTGTGTATTTTCTGCCTTCTAAATAAGTAATAATAAATGCATAAACTTTAAAAAATTAATGTGCATGGCATCTGTAGAAGGCTCAAAACCAGCCCTGGTTTCTCCCTTCCGACCACAGATTGTATGTTCACCTGACCCATTTCCGCACACTCCTCACCCTCCACCGGGCCTTTCTTTAAAGTCACTGCCTTGGCGTCTGTGCCTTACTTGGATCTGTGTCTGTTCTTTCTGGGGATTAGGAATCATGGCTCTTCTCAGTAGAGGATCTGTCTTCTTTCTCCTTTTCTCAGGGGAGGCACCTCGTCCTTGAGCAGGTTTCTGTGACGGGTTGCACAGCTCTCCCTGAGTAAGGCTGCAGACTTTATCTTTCATGCTTTCCATCAAATTATAATCTTAGTGTCCATGTCTTTCTAACCGTGTATCTCTCGATTCAGTCAATATCGACTGAGCTTGGTTCAGTCGGTTTTCCACTATTATAACAAAATATCCGAGGCTTTGTATGGTGTAAAGAAAATGGATTAAATTAGCTCACAGTGTTGGAGGCTGAGTCCAAGATCGGGCAGTCCTCTTGGTTCTGCCTCTGGTGAGGGCCCATGGTAGATATGGCAGGAGCAGATGAGAGAGGGAGAGATCCCATGGCAGGAGCAGGCCTGAGAGGGAGAGGGAGAGATCCCACGTCAGGGGCAGAAGAGAGAGGGAGAGAGGGAGAGATCCCACAGCAGGGGCAGATGAGAGAGGGAGAGATCCCACGGCAGGGGCAGAAGAGAGAGGGAGAGAGGGAGAGATCCCATAGCAGGGGAGCAGATGAGGGAGAGATCCCACAGCAGGGGCAGATGAGAGAGGGAGAGAGGGAGAGATCCCACGGCAGGGGCAGAAGAGAGAGGGAGAGAGGGAGAGATCCCATAGCAGGGGAGCAGATGAGGGAGAGATCCCACAGCAGGGGCAGATGAGAGAGGGAGAGAGGGAGAGATCCCACGGCAGGGGCAGATGAGAGAGGGAGAGATCCCATGGCAGGAGCAGGCCTGAGAGGGAGAGGGAGAGATCCCACGTCAGGGGCAGAAGAGAGAGGGAGAGAGGGAGAGATCCCATAGCAGGGGCAGATGAGAGAGGGAGAGATCCCACGGCAGGGGCAGAAGAGAGAGGGAGAGGGAGAGATCCCACGGCAGGGGAGCAGATGAGAGAGGGAGAGATCCCACAGCAGGGGCAGATGAGAGAGGGAGAGATCCCACAGCAGGGGCAGATGAGAGAGGGAGAGGGAGTGATCATGTGACAAGGCGAGAAACCAGGGGGAGATTGAGGGGTCAGGATTTCTGTTTGCTAACAACTCCCTTCTGGTAGAACTAACTGGGGTTCCATGAGAACTGTGTTAATCCCCTCTGTGGACAGCATGCCCAGTAACTTAGCCACCTCACACTAGGCCCCATCTCTTAAAGGTGCCACCACCTTCACACCACCAGCTCGGGCACACGGGAGCAGCCTGCTCAGCACTGTGCACTGACCCCAGTGCTGTGATGATCACGGATGCGACAGAGCAACAGCTCTGGCCCGGGAGTTGCCTGAATTGGTCCCCATCTGTGGGGAGCAACTCGGACTAGACTAAGTTACTGGAATTAAGACTTATTCTATGCATCTGCTCTCCCACAATATGGCGCTGAGAAGGGAGTAACAACTTCTACGCAGCTGCCTCTCGCCAACTTGAGTGATGACCTGCAGGAGCTGATCCTGCTCCTGATTGGAGGAGAGCAGCGTACTCGGCGTGTGGGTAGCAGAGTTGGGATTGGTGGAAGAGGACTATAAAGGAGGAGAGAGACAACATGCACCAGGAACATCTATCTGAAGGAACACCTGTGCAGCCCCCAAGAGAGCCGGCCGGCGGTGTGCCACTCCCCCGTGGAAGTGGGGATAGTGGCCAGGGGGAACCGCCCTTCCACGGAGGTGGAAGGGTCAGTAGCCAACCCGGGAAGAACCAGCAGCAAACCCAGGGAGGGCCGAGCAGACAAAAGAACAGCGCAGGGTCCTGTGTCGTTCCTCCACGAAGAGGGGGAGCGACACCCATCCATCCAGACTGGAATTAGGGACATTGGTAACAGGGGCTCTGTGCTCCATGCCTGGCAGGCTTCCCAGGTCTGGAGATGGAGAAGAGTTTCAAGGAGAGAATTGGGGGAGGCAGACATGAGGGCCTGGACCTGATTTCAGTTACTCTTATTTTGTGTCTTTGTAGAATCCACTGATTTGGGAGTTAGGGGCAATAAATGCAGCCTCTCTCCTGATGCATGGGATAACAAAATGGGGAGGAGAGTTAGTTGTGGGTTTTTTTTTTTTTTAAGTTGAATAGCTTTTGTTGAGAAAGTTCCTTAATGAAATCTCTTAGTCATTCTTTACTTTCTTCTCCATGTTTAAGCGAATCCCGTCTGTGGCAGCTTCATATTTCCTTGGGAACTTGTCCTGGGATGCTCACGCCTCCCACCCGTCAGCCTGGAAGTGTTCCCTGTCCCCCAGGCCCCAGAGCCAGTGCGTCTCACAGCAAGGGGTGTCACAGCACCAACTCCCACAGCTCACAGTGAAACGCTCACACTGGACCTGTCGCGGTGCCTGCTGTTCAGGAGTCCAAGTGCTGAAACAGGCGCTCTCACTTCCCGCCCTTGCCAAGGACAGCGTGGAGCAGGAGGAGGCCGTTCAGCTGAATCCGAGGAAAAGGTGTTGCCTTCCTAAGCAGGTGGGGCTCCTGGTGGATGATAGGGGGCACTGGTGTGCAGATGTGAGATCAGAGCCAGAGTCGCACCTGCTGTCTGCTATGATTCAGAGCCTGGTGCTTTCGTGGGTGTAATGACTATAATCAACAGTCTTGAAGTTAAACAATGCAAAGCTTCTTAGATGACTAATTGCACCTGAGTTCATTAATGTACACTACATGTGATAAGAGGGAAAGCTCCTGGTGATGACTCAGGCAGGAGTGTTAACCCCACCCTCCCCACTGCTCATGATCACAGACATCTTCAGTTTATGTACAAAGCATTTGATTTAAACATGATCCACTTTCATAGGCTGCCTATCTTATCAAAGAATGGTTTCGTATATAAACTATGGCACCCATTCCTACTTAATTGTTCGGAAGTAAATTCAATGTTTGTTATACAGTTCCTGCTGCCCATGTGAATAATGTGCAGCTGTGTGTATGATTCTGGGTGATGTAAGGGCCTCACTGGTTATGGTTAATTCCGCCTTACTTACCACTGAGTGAATGCTGTCACTTAGCCTGGACTATGCGTGTTGTGTTCACATGGATTTCACTAAAAGTTACGACCCAGCATATCTGTTCTTCATTCTTCTGCTCTATGTTTGAGGGTCTGTTTCTTAGATCTATTTTTAAGAATGCTGTTTGTAAGACCGAGTCCCTGGGGTGGCGTGAAAGCCACATAAGGGAGAAGGCACCTGTCTGAGAGGCTGGTCCGATGTACTCCCTTTGCTGGCCCTTCTTACCACTCCAGATAGCAGCCACACCCTGGAAAGGCACAAGTGGTCACCTCTCTGGCCTCAGGACCAGAACGCACGAACAGAGAGAGGATGTCTCTATCCCCACTCCTGCTGGGGAGAAGCCTTGCCTTTATCCAGTGGCACTTGTGACTATCTCTGGCATGGGGAGGGTGCCTTCACAGTGGATTCTCTTTCCCCAATGCCCGTGTTTCTGTAGGTGAGGCATCCAGATTCTCGGTGCGCCCACCTTGGAAGTGCCACGGGAAGAGGCGTCCTGCACGAGACGTGGGCTGTGCTTTGTGACAAGAAGTAGCATTGTTTCAAGGTTGGGTTACCCCTAATTACGATGTTCTGGGAAAAGAATAGCTTCAGGAGAGGAGGAGCAATTCCCTCGTCCAAGTGGAAAAAGGTGCCGTGGAGGCTGCGGCCGCGGGGCGAGGATATGATGGTGGCTGGGCCCGCCCGGCTCTGGTTTCCACAGTGGGGTGAAACGTGCGACATGGCAGAGGCCTCTGCAGACGGCACTTCTTTAGCTTCCTAGGACCTAGTGGTTAGAATGGGAACAGCAATTTGGAATCTGATCTGCCATGGAGCAGGCAGACCCTGGACCACAGTCCCTTATCCTGAGGTTGGCTTGCTGGCTGTCCCTGTTGACCACACTGGTAGGGTTACAGCTGTGGGTTAGAGAAATGAGCCCAGGGGCTGGCATTGTGGTGTAGCAGGTGAAGCCACTGCCTGCAGTGCTGACATCCCACATGGGCGCTGCTTCAAGTCCCGGCTGCTCCACTTCCGATCCAGCTCTCTGCTGTGGCCGTTGCAGCCATTTGGGGAGTGAACCAGCAGATGGAAGACTCTCTCTCTCTCTCTCTCTCTCTCTCTCTCATTCTCTCCCTCTCTCTGGTTCTTCTATGCTATTGCCTCTCTGCATCTCTCTCAAATAAATAAATCTTTAAAAAGAGAGAGAGAGAAATGAGCCAAAAAAGAACCCTGTGGCCCAGACTTCCAGATTGGCCCTGAAGACTGGGCCCCAGGCCCTGTGCTGGAACCCACAGCCAGGACAGTGGGGCACGGTTTCCCATCTGCCCCTTGCCAGCCCCTGTCCATCTCCAGTGGTGTAAGGCACAGTGCTCTGCTCCAGGACGCTGCACTGGCCATCCTGAGGCACGGAGCTGTGTGCTGTTGGAATGTGTGTGTCCAGGCAGCACGGACCTGAGCTGTGAGATGGACCACGAGAAGGCCCTGGGTCTCCACCAGCTTCTTCAGAGTCCACGCTGACTTCCTCTGTGGCGCGGCAGCTCTGGGCATGCCTGGCCGTAGCTTCTGGGCCGACTGCTGCGTTCACCTGGGTGTGGGGCATTTGATTTAGGACAGACCCTGCAGTAGCCGAAGCCTCTGCAGGGTACAGGTACGGGCCTGGGTGATGGCTTAGTGGGGAGGAAGTGTCCCGCTCTGCCCGCGTGGGGATCAGAGACGGCTTCCTAGAAGGGGCAGCCTGTGCAGGTCTGGGAGCAGCAAGAGGTCAGACGGGCTTTCCTGAGAAGGCGCTGCGGCTTGCGTGGGGTCCGGGAAAGCAGAGCGTGGGTGGGGCAGGGCTCTCCCTGAGCTCACAGTCCGAGGCCCAGCACTGTGTGTGTCCCAGAAGCAGCAGAGGTGCCCAGCAGGGGTCAGAGCAGAGCGCCTGAATCCTGGGCAGGGTTCACTGGGCTGTGGGTCCCTGGGTTGGGATGGGGCTGCCCTGGGCTGTGGGGCCCCACCAGCTCACAGCAGAGAGGAGCATAAATATGATGGAAGCAGACTTCTGCCATGGGACCTGGGACCTGGGCAGGGCTCACGGCAACCCCCATGTCAGAAAAAAGCTCTGGCTTCTGAGACCTCCTTGAGGGCTTTGGCCCAGGTTGGACCAGAAGATACATGGTGGGCATCGCAGTCTGCTGGCGCTGTGATCACAGAACGCCTGAAACTGGGAAATTTGTAATGAGCAGAAACGTTTCAGCCACAGTTCTGGAGGCAAGGAAGCACAAGACCAAGGTGCCAGCACCTGGGAAGGCCGTCTTGCTGCGTCACCACCTGGCGGCGGGGCCGGCGTTGTGGTGAACCGGGTTAAGCTACTGTTTGCAACTCCAGCTGCTCCAGTGCCCATCCAGCTCCCTGCAGGTCCTGGGAGAGCAGCAGCAGATGACCCAAGTGCTCGGGCCCCTGCTACTCATGAGGGATACCAGGCTTCTAACTTAGGCCTGGCCCATTGCGGCCACTAGGGGAGTGAACTAGAGCATCCCATCTCTCTCTGTCTCTGTCTCTCTGCCTTTCAAACAAATAAATAGTTAAAAAAGAAGAGCAGGTGGTGGAAGGTGAGTGAGCAAGAGGGACCAAGCTTGCCCTTTTGTAGCCCTCCAGTCACAGCCAGAGGGCAGAGCCCTGGTGACTGGTCACCTCCTATGGGTAGGCAATGAGAGGACACGTGCTCACACGGGGCAGTGGGCCTCTGAGCAAGCTGTCCAGATTTCCCACTGCTCAAGGCAGCCTCGCTTTGCCAGGGGCCTGGGGCAGGCTGGGGCCTAGGCTGGGAGTGAATCAGAGCCCAGCCTGGGTGCCCAAGGCAGACGCGGGTGGCGGGAAGGAGCCTGAGAGGCACCTGCTCACAGAGATCTTGAATCCAAACATCGGATCTGGCTCTCGGGAAGTGAACAAACCTTCCCAGAGTTGAGTCTGAACATTCAATATGAAGGTAAAGCTCACAATCAAATTTTTGATAAAGTTGCAAAACATTTAAGGAGATAACATCCCAGCCTGTGCACATGGGTGTGTTGACATCACCACTCCAGTGCCCTAAGCAGCGTCTCGGGCACGTGCTGGCCAGCCAACCCCATCTGACGGTGCGCTCCCCCGTGTGAGGGCTGCTGGGCCAGGCAGAGGCTGCCCTGGGCACCTGGAGCTGTTTCCTCTGCAGCTGCACACTCTGCTGTTTCCCTGGTGCAGCCGCTGGCACCTGGCAGAGGGGCCCTCCCCACCTCCCTTCATGTTCCCAACTTAAATGCTGCTTTCCCCTCCTCCCTGGAGGACAGCCCGGGGCAGGGGTGGGTGCCAGGCACACCCTGATATCTCACCCCCTTGCTCCTTGAGAACACAGGGGTGGTGCCCTCCCCCCTGGGGGCAGTACAGCCTGGCTCGCCATCATCCAGTCCACGTTTTGGGCCTACGGCTGTGCTCGGAGCCCTGGGAGGTGAGCTGCCGCTCATGTGCGGTAAGCCTGAGTCTTGCAGCTCAAAGTCTCTGCTTTGAAAACTCAGAATGATTGCTCCTTCCGCTTGCAGTGTCTGTCTGCTCTGGAGGCAAAGGTGCCGAACCCGAGGACAGACAGCAGCAGCAAGGGCAGCACTGGTTATGGTGGCAAAAAAAGAAAAAAAAATCGTACTGTGCCCAAAATATTTCCCAGAGCTTCTAAGGCACAAACCAGGTCACTATTCTGTTTTTGGGGTGCTCTGAGTTTGTCAAGGTTTCTTTTTCTTTTCTTTTCTTTTTTTTTTTTTTTTTTTTTTTTTTTGCCACACAGTCACACATAGAGAGATGCAGACACACAGAGGCACACACAGAGACGACACGCACACAGAGACACACTCAGACTTGCTCACACACACACGGGAGACAGAGCCGCACACAGATGCACACACAGGTCCTGACTCCCTGGCGGGGTGACTGGTCAGGCACCTGAGAACCAGATGTTCTGAGCTGGACTCAGTCTCGCTTCACGCTGTAACAGGGCGCTCAGTGTCGTGCCAGGGGGCGTCCGTGGGTGTCGCTTGTGTTCTGCCCCTCCCCAGTGGTGTTTGTGTCACTGATGGAGTTCACAGAGGCAAATGGGGTTTCCATGCACTTGGCCACCCCCTCCCCATGCATGTGTCTTTGAAAATGCAAATTGCCATCTGCTGATTTCTGCTCTCAGAGGCGGGGTGGGGTCTGCATGTGCTGGTCCTGTCTGGCCTTCACTCAGCTCAGACCAGCACTGGGACACTGAGGGGGTCACCTGGAGGGAAGTGGGGGGCAGCGGACTCTACCTCCTTTCCAGGGATGGATCTAATGACTTAACTGGCTCCAAAAGGCAGCGCTTGGGCCAATGGCTTTCAGAAGCACGAGAGGCAAATGTAAGGCCAGTGTTGGGGGCCATGGCGATACGCGTGGTGGATGGAGCTGGACCAGGAGGCCTCAGGGGAGCCCGGAGCTGCCGTGCGTTTGTAGCCAGGAGCCCCCACGCCTCACAGCCCAGCGTCCTGGGCAGGCTGTGCCTGTGCCCCTCAGCCCCAGGCCAGCACCCCTGCCCCCATGCCTCACAGCCCAGCATCCTGGGCAGGCTGTGCCCGTGCCCTCAGCCCAGGCCAGCACCCCTGCCCCCATGCCTCACAGCCCAGCATCCTGGGCAGGCCGTGCCCGTGCCCTCAGCCCCAGGCCAGCACCCCTGCCCCCATGCCTCACAGTCCAGCGTCCTGGGCAGGCTGTGCCCGTGCCCTCAGCCCCAGGCCAGCACCCCTGCCCCCATGCCTCACAGTCCAGCGTCCTGGGCAGGCTGTGCCCGTGCCCTCAGCCCCAGGCCAGCACCCCTGCCCCCATGCCTCATAGCCCAGCATCCTGGGCAGGCTGTGCCCGTGCCCTCAGCCCCAGGCCAGCACCCCTGCCCCCATGCCTCACAGCCCAGCATCCTGGGCAGGCTGTGCCCCTCAGCCCCAGGCCAGCACCCCTGCCCCCATGCCTCACAGCCCAGCGTCCTGGGCAGGCTGTGCCCGTGCCCCTCAGCCCCAGGCCAGCACCCCTGCCCCCATGCCTCACAGCCCAGCATCCTGGGCAGGCTGTGCCAGTGTGCCCTCAGCCCCAGGCCAGCACCACTGCAGGCATGTTTCCGCCTTGCTCCAGGAGAGCAGGAGCGATGGCCACACCGCTGGTGGCCAGGGCCTGCTCCGAGGACTGCCTGTCTCTCCTCCCATCGGCCCTCCCCTGCCTTCCCTGTTTTGGATTCTTCTTAACTGACCAGCTCGGAAACCCTGGGAATGCTCCAGGCCAGACAGGGGGCATCTTGGCTCTGGGACAGGGATGACTCCTTGTGATGAGCGCTTGGGCAAGAATTCAGGAGCAATGTATTATTTGCTCAATTTTGAAAGAAACATCCCCTTTCCTCAAAAGACAGTTACAGAGAAGTGCAATAGGCTGACAGCTAAAACCCCAAGCTGCTCTGAGGGAGGTGGGAACAGGTGTGTGCCTGCGCCCAAGGAGACCTGCGACCTGCCCTGACTCCTCTGTCCGTGCCTGCCTTGTTTTACACACCCTAAAATGCTTGGTGTTTTCACCGCATGTGCAGGGGAAGAAAAAACATCAGTGTTTTCAGGTGAGGACACTGACAGCGTGACCCTGACCGCGGGCTTGTGTTTCAGGTGTCCCCGTGCGAGCGGTGCCGCTGCGAGGCCAACGGCGAAGTCCTGTGCACAGTGTCAGCGTGTCCCCAGACTGAGTGCGTGGACCCCGTGTACGAGCCCGACCAGTGCTGCCCCATCTGCAAAAACGGTACGTGCAGCCCGCCAGGGACAAGGGCACTGCTGCCCACTGCTTCCCAGGGAACGGAGTCTGTGTACGTGTGTGAGGGTGAACACATGTGCCCCGCACACACATGCACTTAATGTGATGTTTTGGCCATGTGTGGGGTGTGGCTGGGAGTTGCGGTGTAGGGAAGTCTCTTCTGTCTTGGTGGTATCAGCCCCATGTTTTATGGATGTTAAGTTCTTTGGGAAGCACTCAATTTCCACCATTGAGGAGAGTTACTTATTTTAATTTAACTTTGTTTGTTCTTGCAAAGCTCTTTCTCTGTTTCTAAGATAAATCAAACATGCTGCTTGGGCTCAATTTCTTTTCATTACTAAGTGAATTAAACTCGGAGCATACTTGAATATTTGTCATAAACAAATTAGGCAGGAAGAGAGCCCCCTTATTCCCAGGGTGAGCCCCTGGGAGATCAGAAGCCTTGCTGGCATTTTGAGAATGACAAGCAGATGTTCTTGGTCTCAGTGTAGCCAGGGCGTGGTTCCCAGCCCTGAGTAAGAGGGTGATCCTGTACGCGAGGTCTGAGCACTGTTCCGGGCATCACTGGTTTGGAGAGTATTTGATGAGAATGGGCTTAGCATGGTGGGAAGGGTGACAGACAGAGAGGTTGGGGACGATGTGGAAGAGGGCACACTCTGGAGATGCAGTGAGGGACTGGTATGTCCGGGTGCCATCCCACGGCGCCTGCTGGGTCTCCACAGGGGAGCATGGCGCATGCCCTTGTGATGTCATCAGCCCCTTACCTGGGGCCGCTGGGCCGAGGCTTGGTCAGTGGTGGGCAAGCTGTGGGTAGACAGTCAGACAGGGGTGTTTGCAGTGTTTGGAACAGCTGTGAGGTGCCTGTCATGCCTGTCAGAACTGTGTGGTCCATGAGGTGCCACACATACCTTTGTCTATCCACATGCCCAGATTTCGTCACAACGTGTCGTCTCACACTTGAAATAAATAAATGGAAGAAAGAATAAAGTTCCTTTTGATGAAGGGTGGTCCTGAATGAGCAAGATTGCTGGTTAGAATGTAATGATTACAGAGCCCCGGCACCACCAGTCCAGGGGATGTCAGTGGACAGTGTCCATAGAAAGACACTAGGCACTGGCCACATGATGAGGCACTGGCTATTCTTAGTGTGCATTACTTGTGAAGAAGCTTTGACTCCTTTAGCTGAGAATCAGGTCAATGCCAGCTGTGAGATGGAGGGAAATGAATATACTTTGCTCCTATTAATGAGAAATAATCGGGGGGCAGAACTGCAGCTTGGGAAAGGAGAAGTCGGTGAAAAGGTGGGCGGAGTTCCCTGGGGCTGGGCTGGACTGTGGCAGCACCGCTGCTCTGCCAGCAGAAGTGAGGGCTGCCTTTGGGCCATAGATCTCTCACGGTGGGGAAGGAACTGCGGAGTAACTTTACTTTCAGTCAAATGATATTGAGCAAGTGGTTTAAATACTGGTGGATCAAACACTTGGCATCTTAAGTATCCAGGATATTTCACATTTCTCTTCCAATTGTGATTAGAAACAAAGCTTTGGCTTTAGATACCTGGAGAATCTTATTATGGTGTTTACAATAGATGGAAACACGAGATTTTGATATCTCAAGCCTTTTTTAATATGCCTTTTTCTTTTATTTTTAAAAAAAGATTTATTTATTTATTTGAAAGGTAGAGTTACATAGAGAGAGAGACAGAGTAAGAGAGAGATCTCCCATCCTGTTTCACTCCCTAAATGGCTGCAACAGCTGGAGCTGGGCTGATCTGAAGCCAGGAGCCAGAGCTTGTTCCCATCTCCCTCACGGGTGCTGCCTTCCTAGGAGCATCAGCAGGGAGTTGGATCAGAAGTGGAACAGCCGGGTCTCAAACCGGCGCCTATATGGGACGCTGGCACTTGGGATGCTGGCTCTGCAGGTGGCAGCTTAACCCACTATGCCACAGCACCGGCCCCTAATCTGCCTTGTTCCCTAGGAAAATCTTAGAACTGAAGAAAAGTTTAACTAATTGGACAAGAGCCAATTATACATCCCGTGTTTACCCATTGTTAGTGTTTTGCTTCATCTCCTCTGTCTCTGCCTTTGTCCTTCTTGCTCTCCATCTTTGCAAATAAATAACCCAGCACCATAAACAGATTTACTTATTTTGGCAGGGACAGTGTATGTTCTATTTATACCACCACCAGCAGGAAATCTACCGAGTAGAGTTCAGGATTTCTTTGCAGTTCTTTTGCCCTTAGAATTTATTCCACTTAGGTGGACAACCAGAGAATTACCTATTAAAGGTATTTGACTGAATTCTTTATCATGTGTGGATATGTTAACATTTATAAATATTCAAAATAATTTGTTTATATTCAAAATTTTGTCATTCAAGATATAATTTTATTTTTGAGTAAGCAAAAAAAATCGAAAGTGAAAGCTTTATAAATAAAGTGTACTTAGAGACACACAGTATGTTTTATTGTTGCACTGATGGTTTGAGCAGCCTGGAAACTTCTGAATGTCCAGCCTTGACCTGTGTACTTGAGAAACAGCATGGGATGAAAGAAGGCAGGATTTTGTGGAGGGAAGTATGGGAAAAATTAGAGATTTGCAGGAGTTGATTAATGTGTGTTTTTTAAAAACTAGACATATGTGATATCATTGGCTGGATCCAGTTATATCAAAATAGCAGACAGCAACTTCCTTTTTCAGGAATAAACTGAAGATAACTTGCAATGTGTCTAATCACATTTGTGTTTTGTTTGACAGAACTTGGCTTTCAGCTGCCTCTAGTGCCAGGGTGTTCTGACCTTGTCAGGGCAGGCTGGATGTAGAACCTACAGTGCAGGAGGGCTAGGAGACTGGAAGGCTTTTCCGTCAGAAGCTGACACACTGGCCTACCCGCCCAGGCGGCTGGAGCACGCGCAGGGGCCCAGCCCTGCCTTCCCACACGCAGAAGTGTGTTTGCTTAAAGAACTGCACACCGGTCTGCTGTGTCACGCGTGAGGGCACCAGAATCGGTGTTCTAGCTGAAGTCAGTGCCTGGGTAGAATTAGGGTGGTGACACAGGCAAGTCCTGACTGCTGGTCTCCTGGGCCTGACCTTTGCCCCTTACTTCAGCACGTCCTGACCTGCAGCCTGAAATAGCTCACTCTCCCCGCAGGAGGAAAATCGCGGTTCAGTTCCCACTGCCAAGGTCACCCGCACCAAAGGAGCAAGAGTTGGAACAAGAATGCCCTGAATACAAATAAATGATCACAAATCAAATGCATTCAGTGTTGACTTCGCGTAAATCAGTCTTCCAGGGTGTCACATGTGGTAAAATGGATGTTGCGTGGCACTGCTTTGGTTTTTTCCTGTCTCGCTTTCTCCCACAACGGCACACACCACGAGCGCCATTTTGAACTTCCAGCGGCGCGCTCTCCAGGCAGGCCTGGGTCTTCAGTGCGCATGTCTGCATGCGGCCGGCTGCAGCAGTCTTGCTTTACGGCTAGAGGAGGAGGACGTCAGTGCTGAAACAGGAAGGCCGGCGGGCATCTCGGGGTGGAATACGGCACCCACGTGGCGGCCATGTCGCACGGCACCCACGGGGCGGCCATGTCGCGCGCGCTCCAGGCCTGGAGACCCAGCGGCGTCTCCCTCCGGTGGTTACCTGCGGCTGCGGTTTCACAAGAAGATGGGTATGACCAGTTTATTTGGCAGGAAAATGACAAACTTAGCATTTGTAAGCGGAGCCCCGAGGTGTCGATGAGACGAGTCCGGGCGAGTCCCTGCCGAGTTGAGGTCTTGTTTTCTCCCGCGTGTTTCAGAATCGTTAGGTGCGCGCGGGCTCGAGTGCGTGTCGTTCCCACGAAGGACAGCCTCCCCACGCCAGCAGGCCTGAACATGCCCAGGATCTCACCGGAGAAGCCGCGGCGCAGTCTCGGGGAAACGCGCTGTGGTTATTCACGGAGGACAGGCCTGTGTGTGCGCAGACAGAATGACATTCGGGTTTCGCGAGGTTGATGAGGCTGAAGTCAGCTGCGCTTAGCTTGCCGGCAACAAACAAGCGGAAGCGAGTGAAGAACCGAAGTTGCGAGTAGCAGCATGCAGCTCAGCGAGGCAGGGCCAACCCTGCGGCCTGGCACGGGCCCCCGAGCTTGAGGGAGATTAAAGAAGCCCAAGTGAAAGGAGAGAGGGCATTTTATGATCACAAGATTAAGTAAGGGAAGATGCGTGTTGGACTCAGACTCATCCATTGACTCAGCACAAATCCGGTCAAAAATCCACTGGTGTTTCCGGGTCTCCCATGCGGGTGCAGGGGCCCAAGGACCCGGGCCATCCTCCACTGCTTTCCAAGGCCTCAGCAGAGAGCTGGATCAGAAGTGGAGCAGCCGGGACCAGAACCGGTGCCCACATGGGATCCCGGCGCTTCAGGCCAGGGCCCTAAACTGCTGTGCCACAGTTTAAATAATACATTAGTCAATGAAGAAAACAGATCTTGGAAAAAAACTGAATAATAAAAAATGAAAGCAACGTACATTTTGTGGGATGATGCTAAAGTGGCCACTTAGAATGAAATTTATGGCTTTAAACATCTATGTCAGGCAAGGAGAAAGCTCTCAGATCAATAATGTAAGCCTCTACCTAAGGAACTGGTAGAAGAACAGCAAATTATTCCAAAAGCATGCTGACAAAGGGAATATAAGAAAAGTGGAAACAAATCAATTAAATAGAAAATAGAAAAGCTTATGAAAAATTGAAGTAAAACCAAGTCAAGTTAATTCTTCGAAAGTTGATTCTCTGAAAGGATTAATAAAATTGACAAAACTTTGACTAAGTAACCAAGAAAATAATCGGAAGACACAAACCAGGAATACAGGAGGGGGCATCACTGTTGACTCTGCAAAATTGAAAATGATTGTAAAGCAATATTAGAACAAATTTGGTCCAACAGCTCAGGAAAGTTGAGAGAAATCAACAGATTTTTAGGAAAACACGAATTGCCAAAAATCAACTGGCTGGCGCCGCAGCTCACTAGGCTAATCCTCCGCCTAGCGGCGCCGGCACACTGGGTTCTAGTCCCGGTTGGGGCACCGGATTCTGTCCCGGTTGCCCCTCTTCCAGGCCAGCTCTCTGCTGTGGCCAGGGAGTGCAGTGGAGGATGGCCCAGGTGCTTGGGCCCTGCACCCCATGGGAGACCAGGAAAAGCACCTGGCCCCTGGCTCCTGCCATTGGATCAGCGCGGTGCGCCGGCCGCGGCGGCCATTGGAGGGTGAACCAACGGAAGACCTTTCTCTCTGTCTCTCTCTCTCACTGTCCACTCTGCCTGTCAAAAAAAAAAAATCAACTGTGTTCATTTCTCAATTGGCCTAAAATAAAAATTAAAATTATAATAGAAGCTTCCCAGAAATAAAAGCCTAGGCCTACATGCTTGCACTGGTGAAATCTGTACCAGTCTTTCACAAATTCACTCAAGAAATAGAGGCAAAGAGGGCACTTCCAAGTTTAATGTCTGTGTCTGGTAGGACCCTGATACCAGAGCCGGAGGAGGACATCACACACAGATTAGAAAACTGCAGACCATGTCCCTTCATGAGCACACATGGAAAACTCATTCACAGAACATGAGCAATCTCAGTCCAGCGCTATGAAAAGGATTATGTACTAACACCAAGTGGATTTATTCCAGGAATGCAAGGTTGGATTAACAGTTAAAAAATTAAGACGGTGATGTAATATACCATATTAACAAGATGAATGTCAATAAAGACCACATGTGATCTCAATAGGTGCACAGAAGGTATTTGACAGTATCTAACACTCATTAATGATTAGAGTTCTCCACAAACTAGACATAAATTGGAATGTTTTCTCCCTGATAAAAAGCAAATGTGAGTAATTCATAACTAACAATATGGGTGTTCCCTCAATACCACAATGATCAGGGAGAAGGCAAGGATATCCACTGTTACCACATCTACCCTTCAATGGAGTAGCAGTTCTACATAGGGAAGGAGGGAGGAAAGAAGGTAGGAAAAGAGGACAAATTAAGAAGTAAAATAGCCTTTATGGAGAGAGGACATGAGCCTGTATATGGAAAATTCTAAGGATTTCACTTGTGCACACGCACACACACCACTTTTAGGACTAATAAAGAATAGTACCAGGCAGATACACAAAAACCATCAGGGAAGGTGTTGTGGAGCAGCTGGTTAAGTGACCACTCAGGGTGCCTGCTTGCCATAATAGAGTTTGGGTCCTTGTCACACTTCCAACACAGCTTCTTTATGGTGTAGCCTGGGAGGCAGTGGGTGTTTTGGAAGTGAATCAACAGATGGAAGATTCTCTCTCTCTCTGAATATATGTTTGATGCTGCCTTTACATAGATGAAAATAAATACTTTTATAAATGAATAATTTATATCAAATTGATAAAATAATTGGAATAACATAAAAAAGAATAGAACTTAACAAAAAACAAAATTGGGAGATTTGAACAATGAAACATTAAAAATATTGTTGAAATAAATTAAAGGAGATACTAAAAATAGATGTTTCATGAGTAGAAGTTTCAATATTATGAAGATGAACATTCTATCCAAGTGGAACTATAAATGCAATTCCTAAAAATTCCAACATCCAATTTTTTTTGGTAGAAATTGACAAACTAATCTTAAAATTCATATGGAACATAAAGGTTATCCAAAACAATTTTGATAAAGATCAAAATTGGAAATTTTGTGTTTGCCAGTTTCATAACATATTAGCAAGTTATAATGAAGATAATGTGGTGTACAAATGGATATATGAAATAATAGAAAAAATTATCAGAGTCTAGAAATAAATCCAGCATGCAAATCATTACATATTTATTCTTCACCTGGGTGGTAATGTTCTGGGACAGTTAGACTTTCACATGCAGAAATCCCGAAGAAGACCTACACCCTCTCTTCTGTTTCCGTGGCTGCTGGGATGAAGACTACCTCTCGAGAGCCGTTCTTTGGGCACTCCTCTGTAGCACACTTCTTGACTCATGGGAGAAAATGTTAACACGAAATGAATCATAAACCAAAATAAGAAAGTTAAAGTGTATAACTGTTAGATTAAAATGTTTGAAGAGCATCTTTATGACATTCTTACATTCAGCATAAAAATCAGAATCTGTAAGAAGAAAAGACACTTACAAAGTGAATCAAAATGTAAAACTTTTGCATTTTTAAAACACTAATAGAAAAATGAAAAGACAACTCCTGGGCTTCAGAAATAATTTGCAAATCATATATCTGATCAAAGGCTGGTATCCAGTTGTATAAATAACTCATACAAGTTGAGAAGGCAGCCTGATACAAATCGGGCAAAGGATCTGACCAGACACTCCTGCCAGAAGATGAAGCAAACAGAAAGTAATCACTAGAGAAGATGCTCAGTGTCATTAGTTCGTAGGGAAATGAAAGCTACAGACACAGTGAGATTCTTCCACACCCCTGGAACGGTTGCAATGAAAAAACACTAAGTGAGGCATCTGCGAAGTTGTGGAGAAACTGGAGCCCTCCAGCGTTGCTGGGGGGCATGTCCAGGGGTGCATTCATGTTACAAAACAGTTTGTCATTTTGTAGACAGCCCATCCTAGGATTCTTCAGAACACACAGAAGCCTCTGGCTTAGTAAAGCTTTCTGTCCTGCAGGTCCCCTCTGTGCCCTGTGTGCCCAGCACCCCCACGGGCCGTCCTGCAGTCACATTGCTCGTCTTCCCTTGGGCACTGCACTCCTCCACGCTGTCTGGGACTCTCCTTCTTGGGAATGAAAGTGCAGAGTCATCTCCTGCAGGCCCTTGTGCTTCTAGACGACCAACTGGAGAGTCCACCGTCCTCCGCTTGTTGGGACCTAGGCTCCCAGCACCTGTTGTGCATCAGAGCCACACACACCCACCGCTGGGCTCCATGCCTAGACTTGCTCACCCGGAAGGGCTGGGCTGGGGCCGGAGACCCTGCATTCTGATGAGCTTGTCCATGTTCCTGTTGCTGCTGGTCTGAGGAGGACCCCCCTGCAAGACCACTGTGTGTAGAGGCTCCTGTTCTCACACTCTTCTTGAGTGTTTCCTTTCCTGATCAGACTCCATGAAAGCAGAACACAGGAGAGCTTAAAGGAATGAGGTTGTTTTCAGACTTCAGATGCATTTCCAAATGCATACATAAATTTATGGTTGGTGTTTATCTAGAGATATTATGTATATTATATATATACTACATGAATGTGTATTTATGTATTATATGTGTGTATAAAATATATATATATATAATATAAGATAGAGATCAGAGAATAATGTCCTAAAATTTGAAAATATCAAGGCAGAGAGAAACTTGCTGAATAGTGAACCAAGATGGAGTAGTCTGATGCAGAGTGTGTTCTCCATCCCCCTGCTAGTTAAAGGATTGCCATAAAATTCAACTCTCAGCTTCCAAAAAGAGAAATGTAATGAATATCCACCACAAAAAGAAGTGCGCAATTCTGCTTTCTGGGTACCGCGACCTGGAGGAAATGACTTCCTAGTATATATTTTTCCTTAAAAATAAATACTAAATAAACGCATGCTTAGTGAAAAGGTTTCTGCTGCCCGTGGCATTCCCCAGTGTAAGCCTATCACTGCACTCCAAGTTGCCAGTGCAGATCTGTGACAAACAGCTTCTGTTTTACTCGTATTTTGGTTTTGTGGGAGTAATGATTTAGAAGACATCACATTAATCCTCCTAGGGCCCAGTGAGCGTCAATCACTTATTCTTCTTTGGAGAAGCACTTGACTTTCCCAGCCTCTGTAATAGGTACTTCCACACTGCACCTCATTCTTCCTTAACCAGTCTTAATTATGGTTTGCCATTGCCTGTTCCAGGCTTCCGTGCTCAGCAGTATCTTCAGAGAGCTCTCGGATCTTCTAATTTCTGGCAAGTTAGATAAAAATGGGGATTGGATGAAGTTTGATCTCTGAAATTCAGGAATTTAATTTGTTTTCATCACCTCCTGAGGTCTTGAATTAGCAGCTTTTTTTTTTTTTTGTAAACTTGAGAACATTTTAAATTAGTACATTTGTTTGCAAACATGGGGGCATGATCTTATTTTTTAAATAAATGATTCTAGTTACAGATATACTGCCTCCAAATATTTGCTATGAGTTCATTAGAATGAAGTACTTTCAAGCACCTGGATCACTCCCAAATGCCCACACAGACAGGGCTGTGCCAGGCTGAGGCCAGAAGGCGGAAACTCCATCTGGGTCTCCCATGAGGGTGGCAGGGGCACAGGTACTTGGGCTATCATCTGCTACCTTCCCAGGAACATTAGTAGGAGGCTGGATTGGAAGCGCTGAGTAGCCAGAACTTGAACCTGAGGGATCGGCGCTGTGGTGCAGAGGGTTAGGGTCCTGGCCTGAAGTGACGGCATCCCATATGGGTGCCAGTTCAAGTCTTGGCTGCTCCTCTTCCAATCCAGCTCTCTGCTATGGCCTAGGAAAGCAGTAGAAGATAGCCCAAGTCCTTGGGCCTCTGCACCTGCATGGGAGACCTGGAAGAAGCTCCTGGCTCCTGGCTTTGGATCGGTGCAGCTCCGACCGTTGCGACCAATAGGGGAGTGAACCATTGGATGGAAGACCTCTCTCTCTCTCTCTTTCTCTCTCTCTCCCTCTCCTCTCTCTGTGTAACTCTGACTTTCAAATAAATAAATCTTAAAAAAAAAAAAGAACTTGAACCTGATACTCTGATATAGGATGTTTAACCCTCTATACCACACACCCGCCCCCAAGAAAAAGTGCTGTTCTGAGTTCATTGTGCTCCATTTCCAATTAGAGTTTGTGATCATGGATTTCTCAGTGTGTTTCTGGAGACCCAGGTTAAAATATGGCCCCTACTAGTCTTGGCTATGCCATTTTCACTATGGTTTTTGACCCTGCTGGGGCCCAGGCCTGGAAATTCTCTGAGCAACACCTCTATGTAATGCTCTTTGAATCTCTAAGGATGCATGCCTACATGTCCTCACTGGGAGACCTGTGGCCAGCTTCCTAAGCAAATTGATCCCACTAGGAACCGATAGCTCCATTCGTTTTGTGCTCTGGCTGAAGGAACCCTGGAGATACTGTAGGTAAAGATCTCGTCTTGTTGAACAGTTGGTTCTCCTTTTCATTTTTGGAGGCATGTTTTCCGCATGCGCATGTGTGCAGTTATAGAATGTTGAAGCATTTATTATTTCAGTGCAAATACAAACATAATCAAGTTATGGAGCCTGCCCTTGATGAGCTCATGGTCTAGAAAGGAGGTCGCCTTGTAAACAACTTATCTTTGCTGTGCTACTTGCATTGTGATGAATGTGGTAGGGGAGATGGGAACACTTGAGACCCCTGCCGTGGGTTTCACCATGGATGCAGCCTTCACTTGCTTTTGAATTACGTGACTAGGAAGCGTTCCCAGCAGTGAGATGATCCGGTTGAGGACTGGGAACATTTTCTGATGCAGATCACTGTTGGATTACAAAGGTTGCAGGAATTTAGAAAGCCTCTGATTTTTTATGACCTTGCTAACCTTTTAGTAGTTTAATTTATAGAAAATGGTGCCCATTATTTCAAAATTGGACACTTAACTTTAAAATATTTCGGGTGGCATTTTCCCTACCACATGTCATACTTCTCTACCTTCTTACCAAAATAACTTCGAACATCATCGAAATGATCCTGCATGACTGAAGGTCATTGAAGTGAAGCCCAGTTGGTGGACTGCCCTGTGAGGAATTGCAGCCTTCAGAGTAAGAATTGGAGTAAATCAAAGGACATTTCTGTGCCTGTAAAATGCAGATATTAAAATAGCTACCTTTGTGGATGTAGAGACCATTGAGTAACACCATTGATTTTGAAGTTTTTTGTTCAGGCGGCAGATGCGGACTGATTTTTGCCGTCTGCCTCAGGAGATGAAATGGAAATAAGAAGACCCCTGGAAGCGCAGGTTATGTGAAGGTGAGCTCCAGAGTGTGTGCAGGATGCCACGCGGAAGAAGGCCTTCGGGGCCATAAGGGAAGAGGAGGAGGAGTGTGCGGGTCCTGGGCTGGACCACCTGTCGAGGCTTAGCGTTGCCCTCCTAATGAGCTAGCATAGTCCTGAATCCTGGAGGTGGAGGGAGCCCTGAGGAGTATGGATAGGGCCTGCAGCATGGGGACTGCCTGGCTTAGGAAGGGCTTTTATGCCTTGTGACGGAAGTTATATTTAGCTGGGAGAGGGCAAAGCAGGGATTTTTAGGATGGAAACGGTGCAATTATAGTTGAGTCCTGCAAAGCCATTCTGGTTGTGGGGTTCACAAGGAGGCTGCTATTGCTTCCAGAGAAGGAAACAGCAGGCTGCACGCTGGTACAGGCAGCGGCTCTGGGGAGGAGCAGGTGCAGGAATACGACACTTCAGAGGTCACGGCAGCTGCCCTCTGGCTGGTTCTGTAGGATGTGGAGCCATCAGAAGTCTGCAAATGGGTTCCTTTTCAGGTGCAGGTAATGGAGGCAGGAAGAACAGTTGGGAAGTAGGTCATAGGCACTGCTGGCAGACCACAGCTGTGAAGGCTCCTTGCTGTACTCTGAATGTCAAGTTGGAATGAACTCCTTAAAGAAAGGCAGACAAACCCTGGCTGTGGAGCTAGACAGAGGAGGCGTTCTGCCTGATCCCGCCACCACCACCCCACGCGCGCACACACACACACACACCATGTCTAATTGGCTTAAGCTCGGCAGTGTCTCACCTGCAAAATCAGGGTAAGCTCCGTGAGGATTAGTATGTCAAGTGCTGCTTATGGAAGGGAGAAACTTCAGACACTTCCTCCCTGCCTCCGGCCCCCGCAGGCTGCCCTGCAAGTTTTGCTTCTTAACAGCACCACCCATCACCACAGCTTTTCTTTCCAGCAGCCCCCGAAGCTTGCTCTGTGAGCACTGCAGGTTCAGTTTGCAGCTGTATTTCCCAGGTAGGCCACTCGGGGGAGCTCCCCATCCCTCCTCCCTGGAGGAGATCTGTCCGGGAAAAGCCACTTGGTCATTAATGCAGTGGCCTGAACTGTCTCCAGCCTGTGTCCTCAGCGGACAGGAAATCAACTGTCACAGCAGACAATAAAGCTGTTCATCCCAAGACATATCTCTGCCACGTCCCCAGGATGATCAGTGGCGCCGTTACCAGAGGAAACTGGAATTGCCTCCAAAACACTTACATGGGTGCCTTCCGCTGGAGTGATGTGTCCGCGGTCGACACCACGAGGAAAAACAGCCCAGTGGATGACTTGCCCAATCTGTCTCTGTCTCCAGGAAAAGAAGCCCATGAATATTCGTAGCAAGGATTTTCAGTGGATGCTTCCAGGGAATGCAAAGTACCCTCTTTGTTGATCAGGAGGCACAGCCTGCCCTCACACTAAAGGCAAAACCGAACCCTTTATTTGTCTTTCAGGAAGATAAACTTCAGGTATAAAGGACTGCATTACTCCAGGAGGTATCCATAAACCTCCAATTCTGAAAATTGCATCGCATCTTTTCTAAAACAAATGCCTTCACTTAAGAGCGGTTGCAATTTGCTAATCCTGACAGCTGTGAACTGAATGTCTCTTTAATCACACATTCACTGAATGTCTTTTGAAAGCACTTTAGCCATCATCGAATGAGGCATTATCATATGGGGGGGGGGGGAAACCATTGCCAATTCTTTAATTAGAAACGCTGAAATTTTTTAGATAATAAGAATTATGTGCCTCTGGAGTGTCGATATTTTAGCCGTTGCTGCAACATTATTCTTCCAATGCTGGCTACAGAGAGTAGTTGCTTGACAGCCCTTTGGTTACCTGAGAAGCAGATTAAGCTTAGTTCAGAGGTACACACTGAAATTCTCCCCAAGGAGGGCCTCCAGTGCTGGGGATGTCAGCGTCCAGCTCACCTTAGCTGGGGAGGGCTAAAAAATGGATGGAAGCTGAAAGAAGGCAGATTAGAAGGCAAAGCAAGGAAGAGAGTCCTAATCAGTAAACTCACTCTTCTGCAGTAGTCAGAGGGTGGAGGTTACCTTCCCAGATAAACACTTCCCCTATTGGACCAGACGCCCTGAAGAGCCGTCCGCACTAAGGATCTGCTACTCAGTGACATAACTGCATACGTGTCTGATAGATGACCCAGTGATCTCTTTGGGATATACAAAGACAACAGTTCTCTTTTCTCTGATTAATTCTCAGGTTTCCTTGTTTTACCCAATCTCTTTGCACCAGCAAATCACTCGACATATTAACAAGATAGACACTTAAAGCCTATCTTTGTTTGCCTTTGAAGATGTGTAGAGAGATGAGGCCATAGCCCCTTCCCCTTCAGCAGGGCACAGAGAACCACAATTCCAGGCAAGGGAGGCTGGGAAGAGGAGCAGACCATGCATGGGGTCTACAGCATAGTTGCTAGGTCTGCTCCACCTGCCTCTAGGGCAGACTGACCTGTGGCCTCAGTTTGCTCGTCTGTAAAATGACATCAACAAAACAGGAGATAATACTTCTTTACCTCTAGAGATAAAAACGCAATATGATTTGAAGGGGTGTGGCTGCCTTAGCAAACAAAGTCACTGTTAGGAGAAGTCATACATCTGCTGCTGACTAGATTTTTGAAGGCCTCTCACCTGGCCCCTTGGGCAGGCCGACCCCTTGGCATTCACCAGCTTTCCAGCTGGTCTGGGCCCACTTCTGTCATGGTGACGTGAAGTCCCTTCTCTTGTCTTGAGTCTGCACCACACCGCCGATACTTCCCTTCAGCTGTTTGTCCTCAGTTTTGTACTGTACCCATGATGCCTCACAGCCCTTCCCGAACACACTTGCCAAGGCTGATCTTTACCATGCCGAGTGCGTGGCTGCTCCATGTTCACGTTCACAGAAGAAGGAGTCTGTTAGACTATGGCACTGACCATGTTCAGATGTATATCGTCACCTGTTTTCTCCCGTGAGGCGGGACAGCTCTAGTGCCAGGGGCTGAGACTTGTCCATTGTCATACTCTGTGCTCCACAGCCATGTCCACCAATCGAACAGGACATGGAAACCGGAAGACACAGGTTAGGCTATGGATCCCATGGTATAGAATGTGATGCTTCTTTATATTATAGAGAAAAGATAATTAGCCCCCTGAATCCTAGTCAGCCCACACCCATTTTGAAAAAGAGTGAACAGAGGAAATCAAACAGAAGTGCATGAATGTGTATTTCATTTGCACACGGGAGACATGATAAAGGAGCTCTCAGGAGGAACATTTTGGCATCTGGCTTCTGTGGCACCAGCAGCCAAGATCATTGACTGTCCAGAGGAAGACAGGCCAAGGGAGAAGAACTTGGAGACTCCAGGGGTGCAATGTGGAGAAGGCAAACACTGCACACAGGGCTGGTCTGTGAGGCCGTCCAGGGAGCTCCCTCTAGTACAGCATCTGGCTGACGGGGTCTACAGCTGCCCTCAGTGGCTCACCTCTGTGGCCCCTGGTCAAGGCAACAGGGCCCCTTTTGTGTTTGTGAACCCGTGTCTTAGGTTTATTTAAAGGCAGGGGGCTCCCCGCACCTGCTTCTGCGGCACTGGCCCCTGTTGGGGGGGCACATTCTGGCCTCCCCTGAATACATTGCTGTGTTGTGAACCCTTTTAAATAGAGTGAGACTGCAGAGCCCAAGCTCCCCACCGTACTTTGAGAGAGTTGACCCTGCCACGTGCCTGAGCTGACGGAGATGCTGCGGCTGTTTACCCCGTCCACACCACAGGACTTGGTGCCCCACAGCCTCCCCGTGGCTCTGAGCCTGGCTGCAGGGCCTGAAAGATCTCAGGGAAACCAGTGCGCTCTCCAGACTCCGGGAGCGAGGCTCACCAGGCTGCCAGATGGCCGTGACCTAAAGCACCACCAGACAGAATGAGGTGGACCCCTCCCTGCGCCTCCTACAGGTCACGAAGGCCCGAAGGAAGGGCACATTTGTTGAGATTTTCTGACAGAGGAAGGATACAAGCGTGTTTATTTTAAGGACATCCTTTTCTGTCTAGCCAGTTCTTGCATTTGAGGGGCTGTGCAGAGAATGTAAATCTGGTTTGTAAAATGATTAAAATCAAGTTCAGTTTGCTACAACCAAGACTTCTCCCTACTCCTGAAATGTTTCCTCAGTAATATTTTAAATATTTATTGGTTTAGAAAAATAGAGAGAGACTTTTCCATCCACTAGCTCACTCCCCAAATGCCCAGCACAGCCAGGACTAGGCCAGGCTCAAGCCCCAGGAGCTGTGAACTCTGGGTCTGCTACATGGGTGACAGGGATTCAGCTACCTGAGCTGTCACCACTCCATCGCAGACACACATTAGCAGGGATCTGGAATCTACGGCAAAGCCGGATCATGAACACAAGGGGCAGCGTAACTGCTGCGCCAAGCGCCCACCCCTCTTAGTTATGCTGTCAGAATTCTAGCCGAACTAGCAAGCGCTAGACTTCCATTGCATTTTCCGGAGCAATGTGAGGGTGGGTGTTGTGCATACTGGGAGTACAGACAAAGCACAGTACTTACAGCAACTCTTCCCCAGCCTGTACCCTGACAGTGCCTCCTCATTACTTGAAACACCAAAAGTGAAAAGTAACAGTCCTGCCCAACGGGACTGTGGAAGCCTGGCAGGAGAGAGCACCGTAGGATGCTGTGGCGAATGTGGCGTCATCACAGCTGTGCACCCCTCAGCCTGAGCCTCCAGACAAACCCCAGCCTGCCGCCCTCCCAGACTCTGTTCTCAGTCGAGGGCTTGGCTTTCTTGTTAGTCAATATTATCACCCAAGAGATAAGTCCAGGCAGAAGAGGAAGTGAGAGTTACCCTCGACTCAAAGCTGGGACAAAGCAGCCTTGTGCAATGTGCCATTACACAGGTGGCGGGCAGCATGGGGCACCTGGTGCTGAGCGTGTGCACTGAAGGGGCTCCGGGGTGAAGAGAACTTTAACTTCCATCTCCCAGACTGCTGGCGAGGGCGTCATTCCATGACATTTGCAGCCATTATGCAGCTTATTTCGTGAAGTGCCTCTTCAGGTTTTTGACTCAATTTTTTATTATTGAGTTATTTGGTTGTTATTATTGTCATTATTATTACCCTTCATTTCACATGCACACACTTGCCTATACACACACAAGCACATGTGCATTCACATATGTGCACACACACATACACAGTGACTGTTTTGTCCATGGCCTTTTCACTTTTTAAATAATGTCTTTTAAATAGCAGGAGTTTGTAATTTTATTGAAGTTCAAATTATCAACTTTTCTTGGTCTATATTTTTTGTGTCATTTCTGTGAGATGTTTGCCTAATCCTGAGCCAAAAAAGTTAGTTATATGTTGCTGCCTTCCCAAGGCTGTATAATTTTAGTTCATACATGTTGTCTGAGTCTGGATGTTGTGTACAAAGTGGGAGGAAAGGGTTGATGTCTGCCTTTTCTTGTGTGATAGTCAGCTGTTGCCCATTGAATTATTGGAGCGTTTTGATCAATAGCTCATCATGAACATGTGGGCCTACTTTTGGACCATCTGTTCTGTGACACTGAGCTGTGTGTCTGTCCTTTTGCCGATGCCAGACTCTTGACTCTACAGTTGTCAGTAAATCTTGAAATCAGGTACTCTATGATTTCCAACTTTATTGTTTTTGGTTGCTTTTGTGTCTGCATTTTTTTGTGTCAGCATAATTTGTTACAAAATTTTAATTTTATTCGCTTAAGAAGCAGAGTGACAGGGAGTGAGAAAGAGAGAAAAAGAGAGAGAGGAGATAGATGGGGAGAGAACTCCCAAGCACGAGTTTACTCCCCAAATGCCCACAACGGCCTCTAGCTGGGGCCAAAGCCAAGTGTTTGGACCTCAGTGCAAGCCACCTGCTTGGGTGGCAGGAACCCACTGATTTGAACCAGCATCTGCTGCCTCCCAGGATTCACATTAGCAAGAAGCTGGAGACAGGAGTAGAGCTGGATAGCAAACAGAGGCGCTCCAGTACAGGATGCGGGCACCTTAACTTACGTCTTAACCACTGTGCCTAAGGCCCACCACTGTCGCAAAATTTTAAAATCACCTTGTCAGTTTCTACAAATTCCCCATTTGCATTTTGATTGGGATGCACTGAATTTTCAGATCAGTTTTGTTAAACATCCTCATCAGTCCTTAGTGTGTTAGCAGTATGTTATCAGTCCTTAGTATGTTAGCAGTATGTTATCAATCCTTAGTATGTTACCAGTATGTTATCAATCCTTAGTGTGTTAGCAGTATGTCATCAATCCTTAGTGTGTTAGCAGCAGCACTCTGTTCAGAAGGATCCTCCCAGAGTTGCAGCTGTAGACAACATGCAAAACTCGAGATGTGGTGGAGTAAGGTCAAGAGACCAGTGGATACTATGAGTTGCTAACAGATTTGCATGTGGGCATGAGAGAAAAAGTGTTAGGGTTGCCTTGAAGGGCTTTAGGGTGAGGAACTCGATGGGAGGAATGTGGGCAGAGCCGCAGGTGGTAGAAGGGAATCAGAGGCGAGTTTTGGATGTTGACTTTGATGAGGCTCCTGTAGACCCAGGAACCTTTTCAAGTAGAAGGAATTTGGAATTCAGAGATGCAGTCGAGCCCAGCAGGATGAAGGTGGAGTGGCTTTCGGGTCATCATATCCAGACACCATGGAGTTGACTTTGTAGCATGGGGGCAGTACATTGTCAAGCAAGACTAGCAGTGATTCTTCTGAGTTCTAGGCTCATGGGCTGATCTGGAATGAAGGAGACCACTCTGAAGAGCTTCTCTGCCCTGTGAGCAGGGCTGTTCTGAGGAGCTGAAGAGCGGTGTACGGGTTCTGTGGGCCTCGGGGCAAACTGCCTGGTTTGACTTGATGCAGTTCACTGGTCTATTCCTTTGTCCTCTGTTCGTTATCCCCAGTGGCTAATTCATTTCCAGGGGACTCTGTTCATTTTATGGAGAATGAATCCAGGCAGAGAGCTTTCATCACACATTACGAAGTCCATGCTGGAAACAGGATCCACAACTGTAAGAGGAGGATTTCAGTTATGTAAATGTGTGCACATGCAACCAGGCAATGAGCAAGTTGATTATGCCAAAGAGTTTTCAGTCCTACCAAGTGTCCAAGTCTGCATGGTATGCTGAACTACCAGTACAAAATAGAGTCTCTGGCCACATGGCCAGAGGAGCTGAGGTTCTTTAAACCTTCCTGCTCCAAACACCAAACGCAGGGCAAGGACTTGGGAGCCAGGCTATGAAGAACATGAACTCTGTTGGTTTTTGCTGTGGCTGCTCCACAGTGACATGATTAGGCAGAGAAAGTTTACAGAATTGTGTTCTCTGGGCGAATGATGCATTTCAGCATTACTACCTGTTCCTCTCTACTTCTAAACTCTTCCTTCTCTCAGATTCTATTTTCTCAGATCAGTACAGGCATCCCTCAGTGGGCACCACATCTATGGGTGCACAAGTCCCTTGTAGAAAAGTGAGCAGATTTGCATAAAACCCACATACTTCTTCCTGTGTACTCTAAGTCACCTCTGGATAACTTGTGCTATCTGATGCAGTGTCAATTCTGTGTAAATAGCTGGTGCTGGATTGTTTCAGGAAGAATGATGAGATAAATACTGTGCACATGCTCAGTACGTGTGCAATTACTTTTTTTTTTTTTTTGACAGGCAGAGTGGATAGTGAGAGAGAGACAGAGAGAAAGGTCTTCCTTTTCCCGTTGGTTCACCCTCCAATGGCCACCACGGCTGGCGCGCTGCGGCCGGCACACCATACTGATCCGAAGGCAGGAGCCAGGTGCTTCTCCTGGTCTCCCATAGGGTGCAGGGCCCAAGCACTTGGGCCATCCTCCACTGCCTTCCCGGGCCACAGCAGAGAGCTGGCCTGGAAGAGGGGCAACCGGGAAAGAATCCGGCACCCCAACCAGGACTAGAACCTGGTGTGCCGGCACCGCTAGATGGAGGATTAGCCTATTGAGCCACGGCGCTGGCCGCAACTACTTTTTCTAATATTTTCTAACTCTGGTTGCCTAAATTCACAGATGCAGAATCTATGGATCTGGAAAGCCCTCTGTGCATATTTCTTTTTGAAATGTGTATTTTGAAAATATGTGCACAGTGCTGGACGGGAAGAGAGAAATAAGACCCAGAACAGCACAGCAGACAGTGTCACAGTGACTGGGAATGAGGAGCTGGCTGGAGGCTTTAAGGGTGATGTTGGAGGTGGGGGCAGAGAATTGGGCTTTTAATCTTAGAAGCCATGAGACCGAGTGTGTGTCCTCTGCACATGGTTCTCAATCTAGACTGCATGCAGGGATTGTGGAGAAGATGGGAAGAGGTGGTTAAGCCACTGACATGGGTGGGCCTGGGGTTCAGATTTTCCCACGAGCTTGCTGGAGGGTAGGGCCAGATGTTGTCACAGGAAGCAGCATTGGGCGCCTGTGAAAGGCAGCAGGACAATCTTGAGATGCCTGCCGTTGGGGGTGAGTCCAGGGTAACCAGGCCCAATGCCAGCCAAGACCAGGTGACCAAGGTTTCTGAAGAGAGAGCAAAGAAGGAACGAGAAGGGGCTGTGAAGAAGTGGGGGGGGGGGGACACCAAGGGATGGATGGTGGCTCAGGGAACTGGAGAGGCACAGAACAGCAGAGGAGGGGTCCAGGAAGTGTGTTGATGGGCGCCAGGGGCTGGGGCAGCACTTGGCCTTCAGCCAGGATTCAGCACCAGGGTCTAGGTCACAGGCCTCTGCCCATGGAGGCCAGGCTGGAGTCGATCAAGTCTCTTGGCCCAGGTTATGGCACTTCCTTCATGCCGCGAGAGAGTTCCCAGGTCACAGCATTCCCATTTGGACAAGTAGAATTCTGGCAAAAGGAAGCACAAACCACTTTGCAGTGACGTTTTTACAAGTCATGGAACAAAAGAATCATACAGAAAACTGCATGGTTGGGTTGGCCTTATGGTATAGCGCTTAAAGCCGTCACTCGCAGTGCCAGCATCCCATATGGGCAGCAGTTCAAGTCCCAGCTGCCCCACTTCCAATCCAGCTCCCTAATAATGGCCTGGGAAAGCAACAGAAGATGGGCCAAATGCTTTGGTCGCTGCCACTCAGTGGGAGACCTGGAGGAAGCTCCTGGATCCTGGATCCTGGTTTCAGCCTGGCACAGCCCTGACTGTTGTAGCCATCTGGGGAATGAACCAGCGGATGGAGGATCTCCCTCTCTCTCTGTCTCTCCCCCTCCTCTCCCTCTGAAACTCTGTCTTTCAAATAAGTAAATATTTTTTGAAAAGCTGCATAATTATAAGATTATAATTAAAAATAACAGTAAATTCACAGATTAAGCACAAAATAAAAAGATACCTATCAGTAATATTAGAAGGAAAAAAGAGCTGAGGCCTGTAATTATGGTTGCAAAATTTAGAAAAAGAATATAGTGAACAATTATATACTAAAGTACTGAAAACTAAGTGAATTCATAAATTTTGAGAAATGTAAATTTCCAAAACTGCTTTTAAAAAATCTAAATAGACACATCAGCATCATTGACTTAATTTATAAGAATCTATTCATAACAAAGAGACTCAAATTGTTTTACAAATAAGTTTGCCAAACTGTCAATAACATAGGTGTCTTTTGTACTTTTTTTTTTGACAGGCAGAGTGGACAGTGAGAGAGACAGAGAGAAAGGTCTTCCTTTACCGTTGGTTCACCCTCCAATGGCCGCTGCGGCCCGCACAGTGCGCTGATCCAAAGCCAGGAGCCAGGTGTTTTTCCTGGTCTCCCATGCGGGTGTAGGGCCCAAGAACTTGGGCCATCCTCCACTGTACTCCCGGGTCACAGCAGAGAGCTGGACTGGAAGAGGGGCAACCAGGACAGAATTTGGCACCCCAACCAGGACTAGAACCCGGTGTGCTGGTGCCACAGGCAGAGGATTAGCCTATTGAGCCGCGGTGCCAGCCTCTTTTGTACTTTTTAAAATATTTATTTATTTATATATTTGAAAGAGTTATACAGAGAGAGGGAGAGGCAGAGAGAGAGAGAGAGAGAGAGAGAGAAAGAGAAAGAGAGATCTTCCATCTACTGGTTCACTCTCTGGATGACTGCAATGGCCAGGACTGAGACAGGCAGCAGCCAGGAGCCAGGAATTTCTTGTGACCCTCCCACATGGATACCAGTGGCATCCCCTGCTGCTGTTCCAGGCCACGAGCAGGGAGCTGGATTGGAAGTGGAGCAGCCGGAACTTGAACCAGCACCCATGTGTCACAGGTGGCAGCTTTAATGCCAGCCTCTGCTTAAACCACTTAACTTTCTATAAAGAGCTTCGTGAATGAGGGATATAGAGTCTCCAAAGTCTTTATGATAATAAAAAAAAAACTCCAGTGACTCAATTGCTTACAAAAATGCATTAAAATATACACAAAATACCATCCAAGTACGTCCATCGTTAGGAACAGGAACAGAAATCTCGCTATGGCCACTAAACTCTGCCCATTGATTCAGAATGGTCAAGATAAAAGAAAGAGCGGGAGTAACAAATCATGTCACCAGGCTAAATGAGCAAATGTTTGAGAAACTTCTTAAATAAGAAGCAGATGTTAAAACTCTGATACAGCATGAAAACAACATGATAATCGACTGGAAGGTGAAGCCAGGTGAGTGCTCTGTTCAACAAAGAGGAAACAATGCCTGTTGTCACCACTTTATCAGAAATCCTGAAAAATACAGTAGCAGTCATAGAAGCTGTACAAGGAATTATAATATGAAAAGAAGAAAATTTTATTCAAAGACAGACTACATAGATAATCTGAGAAATTTAAAAATAAGCGATTAGAATGAATGAGAGTTTTCTAAATTGCTGAAGCAGCAACAACAACAACAGAAATCAGTAGTGTCCCTAAACAGCAAGAATAAATAACAGAAAGCATCATGAAGATGATTGATCGTCTCTGGAAGGAAATATGCAAGTTATCGGTAGTAGCTGCCTTAGGAAGTTAGTATCCCTTATTTCCTTCTTTAAAACATCTTTTCCAACGTATTATACTGGCTACAATCTTTACCCCATAAGGAACACCTGAAGTCATGACAGCATGACGAGGTTTCTTATATAAAACAAAGCTACATGGAATTGTTCTAGAAGAAAATTCACTTTGCTAGTGCTCCAAGCTGGGCACCCAGCAGTGCTGTGGGTGACAGTGGGCAGAAGCTCCCCGAAGGGGCTGTGCTCTTTTGTCTCATTCTGTGTTCAAGCTGAAGTCTGGGCTGCTCTTCCCTGACTATCCCAGTTTTTCACCAAACCATAAAATTTCATTTGAAAAGAATATTTTGGGCATCTGTATTTCTATTTGTAATGCCATATTGATCATTCTTTCTACTGAAATGAATTGAGAGAAACGTATAGGCTGATGACTTTCATGAATATTTTTATATGTAAGGCCTTGTCTGTGATTTATATTCAAACCACGTTTTTTTTAAAGATTTTATTTTATTTATTTGAAAGAGTTACAGAGAGAGGTAGAGACAGAGAGAGAGGTCTTCCATCCGATGGTTCACTCCCCAGATGGCCGCAATGGTCAGAGCTGTGCCAATCCAAAGCCAGGAGACAGGAGCTTCTTCTGGGTCTCATACATGGATGCAGGGGCCGAAGGACTTGGGCCATCTTGTACTGATTTCCCAGGCCATAGCAGAGAGCTGGATCTGAAGTGGAGCAGCTGGGACTAGAACCAGCGCCCATCTGGGATGCTGGCACCTCAGGCCAGGGCTTTAACCCGCTGTGCCACAGCGCCGGCCCCTTCAAACCACATTTAAAACCTATACCTAGGTGTGTAAAGCTCTTTCGTGAGCCTGGCAACATCTTTCTGGATTTTTTTTATACAATATGGACTCACTGAGGAAGAAAGCAACGCACCATCTAGCTGTGGATGTGTCCGTGTCACGTGTGCTGCTCGGGGGCGCCATCATGGTGTCACAGCGGGGTCAGAGTCCCACACACCTTCGTCCTGCCCTTGTAGCAAATGCTGAGAGTCACGAGAATGGGTGAATAACCAGATTCCAGAGTGTACAGGCACTAAATACTGGAAGTAAATACAAAGGTGTAAAGACAAATGGGATTTATCAAACTCAGAAGCTTCTGCACAGCAGAGGAAACAATCACAGTGAAGAGACACCCAGCACAATGGGAGAAAATATTTGCAAACTGTTTATCCGACAAAGGATTACTATCCAGAATACATCAGCAACTCAAAAACACTCTATAAGGGGCCAGTGTTATGGCATAATAGGCAAAGTCACTACCTGCAGTACCAGCATTCCATATGGGCACCAGTTTGAGTCCTGGCTGCCCCACTTCTGATATAGATCCCTGCTAATGGGCTGGGGAAATTGGCAGAGGGTGGCACAAGTGTTTGGGCCCCTGCTACTCATGTGGGAGACCCTGATGAAGGTCCTGGCTCCCAGGGCTTGGCTCAGCCCTGGCCGTTGCAGCCCTCTGGGGAGTGAACCAGCAGATTGAAGATCTCTCTCTATCTGTTTCTCCCTCTCTCTCTAACTCTCACTTCGAATAAATGAAACCCTTTTATAAAAAACTCAACAACAAAAAGCAACCAATCCAGTTAAGAAGTGGGCAAAGGACCTGAATAGACCGTTCTCAAAGCAAGATATACAAATGACCAACAGATAAATGAAAAAATGATCAACATCACTAGTCATTAAGACACTAAGGAAATACAAACCAAAACTACAATAAGATATCACCTTACCCCTTTGAGAGTGGCTGTTATCCAAACGACAGAGCAACAGATGTTGGTGAGGATATGGAGATACAGGAACTCTTATATACTCTTGATGGGAATCCAAATTATTGCAGCCACCATGGAAAACATGGAGATTTTTAAAGGAACTTGAAATGAACTTGCCATATGATCCAACAATTTCACTACTGGGTACATATCCAAAAGTCATGAACACATTTTATCAGAGATACCTGTGCCACCGTGTTTATAGCAGCACTGTTCACAGCTGCAAAGATATGGAATCAACAAAGGTGTCCATCAGCAGATGAGTAGATAAAGAAAATGTCATACACTCCCACACACACAGACATGCCCGTACACACACAAGAGAGAGAGAGAGAGAGAAAGAGACTATTCAGCTATCAAAAGAATGAAATTATATTATTTGCAACAAAATGGTACATCACACTGAGTGAAATAAACCAGATACAGAAAGACAAATACTGCATGTTCTCCCTTATATACGGGAGCTAAAATTAAGAAATAAAAATGAAAAAAGTTGGTTTTACAGATAATAAATCTTAGCAACTATTAAAGGAGTTGAGAACGTTAGCAGAAATGACCCAGTTCTTTTGAAACATTTTTATTAAGCATATTCCACAGAGATATGGAGACTTTCAGTTAAGAATTGTAACTGTGACAGTCAAGGAGGGGATATTTAACTTGCCAGAGCCCTCTGAGACTCAATGGACCACGCAAACATTTCTCATATGGCTTGAGTAATGAAACTTAATTAAATTTAGACATTGTTAGAGTAATTGCTGAAGACTTTATTATCTTTTGCAAAAGCTCATGTGAAGTACAAAGAAAGCAATAACAATAACAAGTAACCAGTTTATGTGCCCGCTGGAGTGGGCAGGTGTTAGTAAACTGGCGCAGGCGCAGTCTCTTATCTGTGGCGCGATCTACATTCTATGCCCTGGTACCCGCGCCATCACTGACATTCTATGTCCCGGTACCAGACACCATTACTGAAAGCCAGGTAGCCACATGGCCCAAATTACCTGTGCCTAGCTCCACTGCCCAACCTCACTGCCCAACCCCTGGAAAAACTGTATAAGACCCCCATCCCAGACATGTGGTCTCTTTTTCCTTCGCCGCCCCTTCACTCCGGTCTGTAGGGTGTTCCCCTTTCCCTTACTCCGGTGTTCAGTGTGTTTTGCGACGGCTAACATTAATATATAACATTGGTGCCGTGACTTGGCTAACATTAATATATAACAGCAGGGGAATGGGTGTCACCAGGCGCAGGACGGACTTGTGAGTCTTCTTTTGTTGGCTAAGAGTGAAGAACCCTCCCTTCAGCTTCACCTTGGAGTCCCTGCAGGCTGGATGAGGTGGTACAGAGTCCTGGACAGGGACTCTGGCCACCAACTACACCTGGCACTTGCTCACATCACCATTGTGAGAGACGCTTTGAAGATCAACATCGAGAAATGCAAATGAAAAGCAGTTTTATTCATTTCAAAATGCACTTGGCAGGCCAACCCAAGAGAGAGAATGCAAAGCTGGCTTTTTTTTTTTTTAATTTTAAAAGTAATGCAATTTGAGAGAAAGAAGAAAAGGTTAAGTTCAATAGCAAGGCTATGAACCCAAATGATTTCCAAAGGTCATATACACTTATTAAAGTTGGAATACAAATTGTTTTGAATTTTCTTATAGCAGAAGGGGTAGGAATCTAATCCATTGCACAGTACATGATGCTGATAATAAAAAACTCTTGCTTACAGGAGCACATTTAGCTCTTCTTTTGAGACAGAGAAATGTGCCTTTTAGTCCTTATGAGATGACATAATAAAAAAGAATCTCCTATATCCTTACGGAAAATCCAACATAAAGTTTAAAAATCTGCCAAAGCCACCATCCTTATATACTGATGGGTGGTGCCCAGCACAGCTCAGTGGAAGCAGTTCACAAGGCCAGATAAGCAGGGAGCCAGCAGCCTGGCTAATCCCTCGCTGGCTTTACAGCAGGTGTGGGGACAGAAGACTAAACACCCTGAAGGCTCTGTTGCTCCCCTGTGATAAGACCTGGGAGGCAGAGGCAGGGTTCTGCGGTCTGGTGAGCAAGTGCTGGGTGCGCACAGCCGTGAAGGGTGAAACGCTGCGTGAATGTGAGGCATTTCTCACCCAAGATCCTTGGCCGCTATTGTGTGGAAGACTGACAAAGAGACTTAGCTATAATCTCTCTCTGAAATCATTTCCTTTCAACAGATGGGTGCACTTTTTCATTTCCTTAGGAGCAGGCGGGTGGCCATTTCAGGGGAGTCTGGATGGCACAGAGGAGTGTCAGCGAGGGAGGAGGTTGGGGAGACACTCCTGCCGTCTGGTCAGTGGGGGAACAGCAGCAGAGGGCTGGTGCTGAGCCTGTGTTGTCCACACACAGACTTCTTCCCTGGCCAGCGCAGGAGCACCTGTACTGAGGGGGCAAGTGCCAGGGGGCTCAGTTAGGAATAGGACATGGAGTTACACTGCTCTTAGGATAAACTGCACCAGTAGGAAAGGATTAACCAACATCCTTGTAAGCTTATCATGGTCATGGGAATAGCTGTAATTTATTTTTCAAGTACTAAAGTTTTCCAGGATTTTTTCTAGTAATTTTTAGTTCATCATGTATGCCTCAGAGTGATTCTGTGAAATAAATAAAATGTACATTTTACAAATAAAACAAGGCTTAGAGCAATGCATAAGTTTCCCAGAGCTACACAACTCTTTTTTTCTTAAAGTTTTAATTTACTTGAAAGGCAGAGTTACAGACAGAGATCTTCCCTATGCTCCCCAGATGACTGCAACAGCTGGCACTAGGCCAGGCCAGAACCAGGAGACTGGAACTCCATTGGGGTCTCCCCTGTGGATGCGGGCACCCAAGCACTTGGATCATTTCCCACTGCCTTCCCAGGCACAATAGCAGGGAGGTAGGTTGGAAGTGAAGCAGCCAGGACACAAGCCAGCAGTCATGCGGGATGCCAGCATCACGGGCGGCAGCCCAGCACTGCGCCCCAAAGCCTATCCCTACACAACTCTTGAAGAGGTGCTGTGGTCTATGTCCCCCTCAAAATCTGTATGTTGAAACCTTATTCCAGGTGACCATTTGGTGATAGCCCCTAGGAGGTGTTTAAATAAAGTTTGAGTCAAGTTTGATAACGTTTGGGTGAGGGTGTGAGAAGAGGAAGCAGCACCTCGCTCACCTCTCTCATACTCCTCTGCCGTGGAGAGACGCAGAGAGGAAGTAGCCGTCTGCAGGCCAGGACGAGAGCCCTCCCCAGCTGCATCCCGGGATGTGGGATTTTTCAGCCCCAGAACTGTTGGGGATCAAGTTCTGATGTGTGAGCCACACAGTCTGTATTCTTCTTGATTTTGTTGCCACCATCTGAACAGAGCAATAGAAGAAGGCACAGGTGAACTTACACCCAGCGTCTGTGTCCCCTGGGGTCCAGTGGGCGCGGCGGCACCTCTGGGGAAGTGGTGGTAACTTGCAACACTGACGGTATCTAACCTGGGTGCTCTTTCTCACCATGCTCCAGTGGAATCTGGCCTTGCTTGTTCAGAAAACTTCCTTGTCTGAATTGAATTCTTTCATGTCCTCGTGACAGAAGCAGAGACAAGCCAGGATAATGACCATTGAAAAACCTGGAAAGGATTCATCTTGAGAAGACCTGGCCAAGGTGACAGTGATGACCATCAACCAAGAGCCAACAGAGGCCTCCTTTTTCTAATCCCGAGGGTCCCTGGAGTGGTGCCTGCAGTTAGAGGGCCCAGAGCTCTGTGTGTTGGATCAGAGCAAGTGGAGCTCAGTCAGATTTGAAAGTGTCCTGAGAAGAAAGGGCTGCTCACAGAACCAGTCGTGTGACAGGACCTTAAGTTTGACATTGGGGTTAGAGCCACATGTGTAGAGTTTGAAACCCCGTGGTTCCAGAACCTGAAGTTAGGAGCATCCCGAGATTTTGTGGTTCCAAACTGAGCTTTTGTTGTGATGGTTTCCCCAAATGAACAGCTTCCGGGATTGAATGACGTCTTCCAAAGCCAAAGCCCTGGGAGGCCACAGGGTCAGGTTTGTCTCTGGGAAGTGGATTTCGGTGTCTCGCTGTCACCAGACCCACACGCTTGCTGCACTTCCAGGCAGAAGCTTCTTCCGTCCCATCACACAGCCCCCTTGCCTCCCGCGTGAGAGCAGTGGCCACTCATCGGGCAGTGTTGGAGTGACGCTAGCATGCTGCTTCCTAAGAAGGCTTGCGGATAGCACGTGTTTCTTTAACACCACGTGTGAGTGTGAGCACGCCTGCCTGCTGTGGTCCAGAGCTGCAGGGAACAGGGCGTGTGGGGTGGGGCCTCCTAGCACCATGTGTAGAGAGCTCTGCACAGAGCAGTGCACACCTGCAGCACCCAGGCACACTTGTCTTGCCAGTGCTGTTTTATGGGGGCCGTCCTGTCCGGCTGGCTGATCCCGGATCCGTGTTTGTTTCACAGAATGTGCAGTCGGCTGCCTGGAAGCCCCAGGCTGGCAGGGAGCCCTTTCGTGAAGCTCAGTGCTGTGTGGTAGCCTAGTGGTAGCCTAGTGGTGGGAGCAGGGGATTGTCACTCTCTGAGCACAGCTCTGTGAGTCTGTTCCCACGTAAGTGAATCTTTGAAATTCCTCTGCTTTTATTTATTCCGTGAGCAGAAATGATGTTATTGGTGTGACAATGTTTTCTTCCTGAATAACTGAGAACACCACTTCAGTGAAGCTTTAAGAGCTATATCGCGTGAAAGAGAAACTCTGTTCACTGTTTTATTGCTCGTTTTTATGGACTGGGTGTTCAGGAAGGTGCTCCAAAGTTTCTGTTCATAGCCTCAAGGTACTTTAGGGCCGTGATGAGCCTCGCTCATCTTGCATTTTGTCTGTTTCTCACTATCCTCCCGTAACCCTGGGCCAGAGCTGCAGCTCAGAACCACACCTGCTCGTCATGACTGAGGACAGAAAGACGCACCTGGTGCCAGCAGGAGGGCGGGCAGGAGCTCGTCCTGACTGGTCTGTGCTCCAAGGACACACATTGGATGACTGGAGGGAACTGAGTTTGGATATTTTGGTTGAATTATGAGACCCAGTGCGTGGAGGGGAAGCCTCCTGGCCCAGGTGGGACTGCATGCAAGCAGCCCTTGAGCTCCAGGCTCAGATAACCGAAGCCAGGCAGGGGCCGGCAGTTTCCTCGTTGACCTGAATGCAATAAAGGCTGGCAGCAACGCCGTGAAAACTCCCGTCTTACAGAAGAGCCGAAGATGCTTGCACATCTTACTTTTATTTCAGTGGAGTAAGAGAACGAGGCACTTAGAGCAGGCAGACTGTCAACTCCGAGAACTGCACACAAAAATAAAAGCTCTCAGAGTGGAGAAAAGAAATGGCATGGGCTAGTGAAAATCTGCGGGGAGATTCAGTGTTTGTGGATATACGGCTCCCTCTTGGACACAACTGAACAGGTGTCTTTTCTTTGGCAGTTCCATGCCCCGAGCTCGGGTGCTGCTGTACTGTCGTCTGAGGGTGCCCCGTCAGCCTCTCCTAAGGGCACCGAGGTGGCCCAGGCTCTTTTTCCTCCGACCTCCTGCAGGACAGCCTGGCAAGCCCTGCAGTAGACACACGTGTAGAGGCACACTTGGCCTTCGTTGGTCCCTGTGGCTGGTGGCTGGCCTGTTCCATGTCCTTGTTCACACATTTCTTACAGCAGATCCCAGTGTAAGGAGACATCATTCAGAGTTCTGTTTTCATGGGAGCTCAGAGTTGCCTGTCTGAGTTTCTGTGCTAGGGGGACTAGTCCACGTGACCAAAACAACTGTGAACCTGACAGCAGAAAATAAGCAGCTCACACGAGGACAGTGTCTCGAAGGGAACTCTTGTCAGTGATACCCTTAGCATCATACAAATCCTGGCTGTGCAACGCACAGAGCTGACATGAGAATGTTATCATGTGGGAAATAGATGTAATTCTAAACATATTTTATCTGTCTACTCTAATTTACTCGAAGTATTAAGAAATTCGTTATTTTTGCACTTTTGCTATACTAAAACAGCTACTTAAACCGAACAAAAAACTAACACAACTCTTCAACAAGTTCTTTGATTTCAGTAATCGCAGAAAAAGCTTTCTGTAGCGTCTGCAGTGTAAAGGTTCACACTGTTGTGGTGACGGATTTAGGCAGTTAAACGTGCTCACAGCAGGCGTGGAGTGAGGTCAGAGCAGTGACTCAGAGGTACCAGAGACGCGAGGGTACCTGCCACAGGCAGTGCACCGTCTGGGGTGTCTCGGCACGCTGGGCCAGGTGTGTGGCTAGCCTAGACCATTAAATAGTTATCCCTGAAGAAACAGTACAGTTTTGTCCAAAAAAACCACAATGTTCATTTTTGAAGCGACTTCAAACACATCTTAGATGGATGGATAACACAGAAGAGTTTCGTCCAGTCGCACAGTCTTGGTAACGACTGCACCAAGGAAGCAAATGGATCGAAATATCCACAGGAACAGGCTTCCCACATTCGCTGGTGAGCAGTCCTCAGTACTCAAAACAGAGTAACAGGAACACACACACACACATGCGTGTGCATGTGTGCAGAAACAACGCTTACATGTATATACTCGTCTGCATGCATGCCTAAAACAACATGCCTACACATGTGTATACATGTGTGTGCACAACGCACATACACGTGTGCACACATGTGTGCTTGTGTGCAGAAAGACAAACACATAGACACACGCTCTCATTGGCTCCCTCTTCTCATACGCTACTCCAACATGATGGGGCCTGGATGAGATTGGCCACAGAGACAGAGAAGACTTGCCGTGTCATTCCCATGTCTGTTTGTATTGGGAGGTTCTTCTGTGCTTGATTTTGTCAGAATTCCTTGGGAATGTGAAGATCTTTTGTTAGGAATTACGGTTTGTCTCTAGAATATCACTGGGGTTGGTGTCTCAAATTTAGGAGTTTCTGTCTTTGAAGACCAACCTCACAGGCCAGCTCTGGCCCCGTGGGCCGTTTGTGGCGTCTGCCGAGGGGCAGAAGGTCCCTGGGAGAAGCCCTGCACCGTGCTTCCTCCTGCCCTTGCTACTTCAGCCATCGCTCAGCGCCATGGCTTGCAGCACTGAGCTCACTCCCTGTCACTGAGGGAAGCCTGCAGCTGAGACAGCGCCTTCCTTGACTCCTCATTGCATGCGTGATTTTCGCTGTCTTGCTCCGCCCCTGCACTAAACTCTAAGCCCCGTGCAGACTTTCTCCTCTCAGTGTCCATCCTGCAAAGCCTGGTGAGCCAGGTGCTCCCAGGACGACGGACACAGAGTTAGCCCTGGCACAGGAGACTGGCGAGAGCTCTCGTGCAGTCCTGGCACACGGGAGGCACTTGCTCACACGTGCACACACATGCACCTGTGAACACACACATGCACCAGCTGGCACTACCCCAGGCCACGTCTCATTTCATATCCCACACACAAGGAACCGTATGTGCTCAGGGGTGGCTATGCAGTCTTAGGGAGAAACACTCATGGCGTCTCGCCTGTGTTGTTCCCACACCTGCCCTGTGTGAAGTTGCCCCATCACTGCACACTGTGGGACTCTCAGTTCCTTCTTCGGCACCGTGCGTGGGGCCCATGCCTTTATTATGCAGAGAGTAAGGGTGCCGGGCCAGCCCCACCAGCCCCCGGGAAGGCTCCCTGTGCAGGCTGTGCTAGGTGGGGGGGGGGGGGGAGCTGTCAGCATCATCGGGCTGCTCTCTGCTGGAGGCAGGGTGTGCCGGTGGGTGGCAGGGGATGGGGTGGGGGTCAGGGAGGTGAATGAGTTTGCACCCCAGGGACCAATGCTGCAGTCATTAGTGGTCGGAGAGCTAGGAAGCGGCCAGACCCCTGGAGCACAGGGTCTCTGAGGCTGGGCAGGCCCCTCCCCGGTGCGGTCCTCATGACCCTCGGGTCAGGATCCTCCTCCCCTGTCACTGCCAGAAGCCTGTGGTGAGGGTTTGGTCCCTGATGCCAAGAACTTCCCCAGCAGCTCTGGTGCTGGGAGCCGGCAGTCAGCAGTGGGCACTGCTCCCTAGGGGTCGGTGAGCAAGCCAGCAGCTGGGCTCTGTGCCTTACGTCCACTGCCAATCTCTGACCTCAGAAACGTGAAAAGTCAGCTGCAAAACTACTTGTTCAGGGGCATGGGCAGGGTCCTCGGGGGAAGTGAGGCGGAGGCTCTGGCCCCCGCTGGAGGGGCTGGATGCAGAGGCAGTACCAAGGACCCTGCCTGTGCTGATCACAGCAGCAAGATGACTGGGCCAGCTGCTGGCTGTCGCCTCTGTATTTGCTAGTGGACCTAACAGGGGCAGCTGCTGCTGGTCTGTACCTGCTAGACGTGGGACACGTGGCCCAGCACCTTGGGGACATGATGGCAAACCTTTGTCATCTGAACGTGGGTGCGGAAGGACTGAAGATGATACCTGGCAAAAACGCTGTGTAGTGGCTGTTCCTGATTTGGTGGCTCTCTGGGAAGTCACAGTCATGCCCACGGTGGGGGGGTGGGGGAGCCCTGCTGCCCTGCTGTGACGGACAGGCCTGGCTTCTGCAGCCCTCTGTCTATCAGTGCCTCCTCAGCCTCCTGCTCCCAGAGTAACAAGCATCTGTGGGGCCATCACTTGGAGTACAGCGCCACCTTGTGCCTGTGTCCTTGAACTACATGTCCTCCTGCAGGAGGAGCCAAGGCTGCGGAGAAGGAACAGCTGGGCCTGCACAAACACCCAGTCCCCAGGGCCACAGATCCCCTCTGCTCCACCACGCTCCTTCCTCACCCGCATGTGGAAACCCACAGCGGTGCCAAAGGGCGGGGCACCTCCCAGAGCAACTCCCCATAGCCCCAGAATGCTCCAGGACTCACCCAGCCTACAGTCCCTGGGGAGGGGCCGCACTTTCACCCCGGGGGTCAGGCTCATGCCACCAAGTGGAGGCGGCTGCTGTGCAGGGCCGGCGTTGCAGGACACAGCTGGCTTTCCTGGGGCCGCGGCTGCGTCGGCTCCCGCCTGGCTGCCAGCACCTGCCCACAGAGGGCCCGCCTGTCCCTCCCCAGGCCCACAATCCTATGTGAAATCTGAACTGGCCTCTGGCCCCAGCAATGTCGACAGCCTGTCTGCCCTGAGCCAGGAGTGCTGCTGCTCCAAAACCCAGCCCCTGCCCCCAGGTGTCTTGGAATTCCAAGGACAGGGCCGGACCAGGCACTAAGATGGTCTTGGTCCTGGTAGGACATAAACCGATGGCAATGGGAGACATGCAGACACTGCACCGGTGGGCATGCATTTTTCCAGGAGCCACTTACTACTGTACCTTGCCGCGAGCCACACTTTGTGACCAGTGCTCAGCCGGCACTCCCACCGTGCTGAACGTGAGGACGCAGAACATCTAAACGGCTGGTGCGGCGCAGCCGGGGCGAGGAGCCGACCTGTCTTGGTTTCCGTCTCAGAAGCCCGCAGCATCACCAGCTGCGGAGGAATCTCGTGGAGCCTGCTCAGGCACCTCCAGGTCGTAGAGCGGAGAAGTGTGTTCTGTCCCCAGTAAAGCTGAGCAGACAGAAGCGAAGGCGGCTGCGAGCGCGGGAATCCTGCCCGTCAGGTCCTTAACACAATCAGCCGTCTCCCAGTCCCTGCCAGGCACTTCTTCCTCCCTTGCCCGTCGGCATCTCTGTGGTTGGCATTCGGTGGCTGAGGAACACACTGGTGGAAAACCTGGGTCTCCGCCACCCTCCAGGGAGGCCTGTGTAGTGCTCCTGGCTCCTGGCTCCTGGCTCCTGGCTTAAGCCCTGCTCAGCCTCAGCTTAGGGGAGTGACCCACTGGATGAGTTTCTCTCTCTCTCTCTCTCTCTCTCTTTCTCTTTCTCTCTCTTTGCCTTTCAGATACATAAGCATTTTTTAAAGGAAAAACAAAGTGTATTTTGGTAGGAAAACAGTGCAATCCATGTCTATGAGGGGTATTCACAAAGATTATAATTTGTGTATTATGAAAAAGCCATGCATAGATTTCAAAATAGTTCTGCACAAAATGAACTTACCTTTAATTCCATTTTCCATGAACTTCTGAAGTACCCTTGTACTGATAAATATGTCCCTTAAATTAGGCACACTATAATGGTTTTTATTAAAGTATTAGTCCTGGATCCACAGAAGTATTTTGCTTCTTTTTAAAATTTCTTTCTTAAAGATTTTATTTACTTGAACATCAGGGTTGCAGAGAGAGAGGGAGACACAAAGAGAGAGAGAGAGATTCCATCTGCTGGTTCACTCCCTAAGTGGCCATAATGGCCGGGGTGGGCCAGGCCAAAGCTGGGAGCCTTCAGCTCCATCCGGGCCTCCCACGTGGGTGCAGGTGCCCAAGCACGTGGTCTATCCTCTGCTGCTTTCCCAGGCATGTCAGCAGGGAGCTGGATGGGAAGTGGTGCAGCTGGGACTCAAACCAGCGCCCACATGGGATGCCCATGTCACAGCAACGGCACCTTTACCTGCTATGCCACGGTGCCAGCCCCTCAAGTTTCCTTACTGTGGTAACATATGCGTGACATAAAGCATCAAGTTTCCCCTTTCTGCACTTAGACAGGGTTGTGCAGGCCTCACAACTACGTCTGAAACGGTCCCATCACCCCACGCTGGAAGTCTGTGCCCACTCCGTTCTCTCCGAATCCTCTGTTGAGTTCGGCTCTCCTATTCTGCTTACTTCACATGAGTGCAGTCGTACAGTCTCTGTCCTCTGGCACCGGGTGTACGTGGCTTCACGAAACACTTTCAGAGGCTGTTGTTTTGCGAGCGTCCGGACCGCACTGCCGCCTGTGGTTGAAGGTAACTGTGCCGGGCTCCGTGCACCTGCTGGCATTTGTTTTCCCGTTCACCTGGCGACGGACACGCTGGTGACAGCTGTCGGCTGGCTCTGGTGAATGCTGATGAGAGTGACTTCTCAGTTCCTCTGGGTCTGGAATTCTACAGCAGCTCTTACGGACTGAGTTACTGCCTCTCAAAGCCCAAACTCCCAGTGTAACTGTACTTGGAGATGGGCCTTTAAAGAAGAACTGAGGTTGCATAAGGCCGTGGGCCTTGTTATGGCTTACATCAATGTCTGGGTGCCCCCAAAAGGCCCACGTGTTAAAGCCTTGGACCCCAAAGTCCAAGGTCATGGTAGCAGGAGGGTGAAGACTCAGTCCAACGATAGTGCCTAAGTCAGTTTGTCATGGAGGAATCTCCGGGATGAAACCCGGGGTCCTTTAAAGGAGAAACACAGACAGATCCAGGCTTCCTCTGGCCACGTGATGCACTGTGCTGCCTCAGGACCCAGCCAGCCAGAACGCTGTCCCCAGATGCCACACCCATAGGGCCAGCCGGTCCTGGACTGCGAACCCCAACAACCCCAAGTCCAAATACGCCCCCTTTCTCCACAAGCAACTTGTTCTAGCTGTTTTGCTGCTGCAATGAAGAGCTAAATGGTACAGCCCAGTGTCTTTATGAGAATGAGGGTCACCAGGGATGCACGTGCCCAGGGAAAGGCCACGAGGGGTGTCCACCTGGAGCCCTGGAGAAAGGCCTAGACCACGTCTGCCAACACTTTGCTCTTGGCCCTCAAGCCTCCAGAACCCTGAAAAAGGGAAGTTCCTGTTCTTTGAGCAACTCAGCCTGCGGTGCTTGACACACAAAGCCTGCAATGGAATACAACAATTCTGCTCCAACTTTCTGAAGAACCCCAGGCCCTCCCAGTGTACCTGCGTAAGTGTGCCTTCTCGTGAACCGCATTGATCAGGGTTCAGATTTTCCCAATCCTCATTACAAACTGTTATTTTCCCTTTTAGTGTGAAATTATAACCATTTTATAAGGTGTAAAGTGGTATCTCGATTTTCCTAGTGACTGATGATGCTAAGCACCTTTTAAAATACTTATTTGCTTTATCTTTGGACAAATCACTATTCAAATCTTTGCCTATTTATATTAAGTTTTGCAGCTTTTTTAAAAAAGATTTATGTATTTTATTTTAAAGAGTTACACAGAAAGAGGAGAGGCGGGGTGGGGCGGGGGGGTGTCTTCCATCCACTGGTTCACTCCCCAGTTGGCCTCAACAGCCAGAGCTGGGCTGATCTGAAGCCAGGAGCCAGGAGCTTCTTCCAGGTCTCTCATGCAGGTGCAGGGGCCCGAGGACTTGTGTCATCTTGTACTGCTTTCCCAGGCCACAGCAGAGAGCTGGATCGGAAGTGGAGGATCCAGGACTGAAACCGGCACCCATATGGGATGCCGGCACTGCAGGTGATGGCTTTATCCGCCACACCACAGTGCCGGTCCCAAAGTTGTTCAGCTTTTTGCTCTTGCATTGTAAGCCTTTATATTTTGAACACTAGGTAGGCCCTTATCAGATGCATGATTTGCAAATATTTTCTTCCATTCTATTGGTTGGATTTTCACAAAATGTTCTCATACCCCAACATTTATAATTTTACTGAAGTCCAAGTTATCCATTTTTCGTTGTTGCTCATGTTTTGATGTCATATCTGAAAACCCATTGACAAACCCTGGGCCATGAAGATTACATGTTGCTTTCCTTTTAATAGTTTTATGAATTAATTCTTGTGTTTAGGTCAAACTCTCATTTGGAGTTGGTCTTTGTATATGGTGTGAAGTATGGTCCAACTTCATTCTTTTACATGTGGTATCTGGTTCCCAGCACTGTTTGTTGGAAGCTGTTCTTTTCCCACTGAGTGGAGTTGGCATTGTGTTGGTGTATTTTGGACTGTTTTCTGTTTATTATGTCTGTCCTTAAGTTGGTTTCACAGTTGTTGATTACTATAGCTTTGCAGTAAACTCTGAAATTAAAATGTGTATGTCTTCTGATTTTTTCTTCTTTAAAAGTTATGTTGGATATTTTTAGTCCTGTACAATTCTATATGAATTCAAGGGTAGATGAGTTTTGACAGGGATTGTACTGAATCTGTAGATTGTTTTGGATAGTATTATCATCTTAATAATATTCAGTTTTCCAAGCCATGAGCATGAGATGTGTTTCCACTTATTTGTATCTTTGCTTTCTCTAAGAAATATTTGGTAGTTTTCATCATACAGTTCTTCCCTCCCGTCAGCTAAGTTTCTTGCTAGGTGTCCTATTATTTTATTTATTATTATATGACTGTTGTGAATTAAATTGCTCTCTGTTTTCTTTTATGGGTTATGCATTGAAACATAGCTGAACTTATATGCTGATCTTGTAACCTGCATCTTTGCTGAGTCCAAGTATTACCCTCTTACCGTTTCCTGTGGATTCTTGGGGATTTTCTAAATATTAATTGGGACTGTGCCCTCCGTGAACAGAAGTATCTTTAATTCTTCCTTTCCAATTTTGATGCTTTAACCCCCTTGCCTGATTTCCGGGGCTGAAACTTCTGGAACAGTGTCAGATGGCAGTGGTGAAGTTGGAAAGCCTTGTCTTGTTCCTGTTTGGGATAAGGGCACTTTCGTTATTTCATCCCTGAGTATAATGGCAGTAGTTGTCATAAAAGCACTTGTTGCGGTGGGTAAGTTCCCTTCTGCCGCTGCTTTGCTGAGGGCTGTTTAGTGATGGAAGAGGCTCCTGCTCTGTGCGATGCATTTTCCACGTAGCTGAGATGACCCTGAGTGCTTTCTCCCCTTCCTTCTGCGTTCAATCACGGATGTCTTGTTGTTGGTCCACCCTGAGACTTCACTTGATCGTGTTGTTTAATTCTTTCAATGTGCCCTCGGATTCCATTGGTTAGTGTTTTGCTGAAGATTTTGTAGCTGTGTGCCTGCTGTTCCTCCTCTTCTACCATATGGAAGAGTTTGAGACAGATTTGTGCTACGTTTTCTTTCAGTGTTTGATAAACTCGCCAGCAAAGCCATCTGCTCCCCAAGTTTTCCTTTTAGGGGATGTTTTGTGTTACTGCTTCACTACCTTTATTCTTACAGGAATTTTGTGACTTTTCTATTACTTTTGGAGTCAGCTTAGGTAATTTGTGTGTTTCTAGGAATTCGTCCATTTCATCTAGGCTGTGCGTTTGTTGGGGTCCATTTGTTCATAGCACTGTCAAAATCCCTTTTATTCCCATGAGTTCCCTCTTTCATTTCTCATCTTAGTCCTTTGTGCCTTCTCTCTTTTTATTGTTGTTGCTCTAGCTGAAGGTTTATCCATTCCGTTGATCTTTCTAAAGCTCCAGCTGCTGGGTTTACTGAAGCTCTTGTTTTTCTATTCTTTATTTCATTGATCTCTGTCATGATCTTATTGCTCCCTCTCTTGCTAGCTTTGGGCTCCATGTGCTCGGATTCCATTGCTCTTTTTGGGAAACGATCAGGAATTGAGACCTTTTTCTGTTCTAACGTAAGCGTTTGCGCCCAGAGCTCCTCCTGGACTGTTTCCGCTCAGCTCAGCTGTGCTCTGTTCTCATTTCCCCCCTCCTTTGCAAAACCCCCGAGTATTGCAATGTGGTGAAACTGTAGAGGAGCCCCTCTCGTGGACAGCTCGCGGGGTTTGTTGCTGCGGGGGCTGTGGCCGGTCAGCTCCCGGCCCCCACCTGGCATCACAGGGCGCTCCTTGCCACCCCTGTTCCTCGGGCCTCTGCTGCTTAGAGGTTGTTCAGTTAGTGTTTTCACAAAGATGGTCTTGAATTCTAGCAGAGAGAGAAGGAGGAGCGGGGAGGGGAGGAGGAGGAGACCTGGGCAGGGGGGAGGGGTGGCAGGCAGGAGACACGCGGGGCCTCTGGCAGCTCTGCAGATTGGCTCTGCCTGGTGCTGCCTTCAGCTCTTAGCCAGACTTCGGCTTTGCCTCGGGATCAGCCTGGGTGAAAGCTTAGGGTCTCCTTGGATTTGTTTCTGACCACACATCTTGCCGCGGACGTGTGCAAGGCTGTCTAGATTCCCCCGTTTGCATGGGTGCTTGGGTGGGGTGACGGAGGGCTGATATCCCAAAGAACCCGGGTCCGGCTCCCTCCTTGGCCAGCAGAGGTCTGTTGTGCGTTCTGGAGCCGCTGTTGGCCCAGGCGGCTGCGGTTGACTGCCTGCCTGACCACGCTAGAAGCAAGGCCTCTGAGAAGGTTCTGAGTTCAGCAAACAGAGAGGAGCACCTCTGTCGGTCTTTCAGGGAGCAGCAGAACGTTCCGGACGCGTGACAGATTCTCCACGCAGGGGGCTGGAGTTGTGGCGAGGTAAGCCGCCACTTGCAAAGCCAGCATCCCAGACTGGAGCAGCAGTTCAAGTCCCCGCTGCGCCACCTCCCACCCAGCTCCCTCCTAAAGCACCAGGAAGGAAGCAGAAGAGGGCCCTGGTGCTTGGGCCCTGCCATCCACGTAGACCGGGATGGAGCTCCTGGCTCCCGGCTTCGGCCTGGCCCAGCCCTGGCTGTTGTGGCCATTTGAGGAATGAACCAGCAGACAGAAGATCTCTCTCCCTCTTCCTCTCCCTCCCCCTCTTCCTCTCCCTTTCCTCTCCCTCTCTCTCACCTGCCTTTCAAATACATAAATAAATCTTAACAGAAAATTCAGTGGGGAAAATGAAAATCAATCAGGTGGGCACACTGCCTGCTCCCTCCTGAACCGGGGCCAGTGTCCCGTGCTGGGGAGTGGGCCGAGGGCTGCAGGGCAGGAGAGCTGGGGGGCGGGGAGGCGAGCCCAGGGCAGATACAGCACCTGGGCGCCCTGCTTCCACACTCACCCTGCCTGCTCCTCGGGCAGCCTTTGCCGGGTTTTCCGCATTTCTAGCAAAGCCGGGCTGACAGGTCCCGCGTGGGCCTCCCTGTCTCGTGGGTGGGGGATGGGAGGCTGCAGCTGCTCTTCCCTTTGGCTGGCATCCTCAGGGCTCATGCTCCGCGGTCTCACTGTTTCTGTCAGCAATTTCAAATGGTAGGTTTTTATGTCGTGTTTTCTCAGATTTCTTGTGTAGAAATGGAAGTGAGTTTGTGTATCTATATGAAATGCCACTCAGCAAGAGGCGGCTCCTTTGAGTGCGGTCTCGGGGAAAGGAGAAGGCAAGACCCGCTCAGTGGCGATTCCTGAGCCACCCTCTGAAGCCGGGTGTCCTTGGATCGAATCGTGGGTTCTCGCCTATCCGTGCTGTGACCCCTGAGAAGTCACTTCACTGTCCAGCCCTGGTGTTCTCCCCCGAGCCTGGGGATCACATGGCACTGCTCCCATCAGCGACTGCCACCAAACATCTGGCCTCAAATAACGGATACTGCGTCCGGCCCGAGATTGTACAGGCGGCGGGGATGGCTGGGGTGGGGGTGGGGGTGGGTCCTTGCTGTGGGGTCCCCCAGCTTCCAGCAGGCAGGCCCCTGGCTCTTCACATGATGGGCTCCTGGTTGCAGAACCTCCAGCAGGGGGCAAAGCCCAACTTGCAGATCTTTCTCAAACTCGGAGTCTTTTCCTAGCTCCTGTCCCGTGTCCCGCACAAGTCACATGTCCAGCACAAGTCCAGCTGGTGGGAGACCACCCAGGGGTGTGGTGTGTGGAGCTGCAAACACATCAGACAAGCACAGCCCACCCAACACAATGCAGCCCACTCCCTCTCTGGCACTAAGGACCACCCCCCAACATTCAAGCGGGCCACTCCCTCCCTCACTGCCTGCCAGCACCCCAGAGTTCTCACCCCCCCAACACAAATCTGCAAGTCCAGGTTAAGGGCAGCATGTCCTGGGACAGCAGGACAGGGCTCCTGATGTTCTTAGAAGGCCTCTGTCCAGCTGCAGGAATCTACTGGGCACCTTCTTAAATAAGGAGGCCTTATAGCCTACCTTAGTCCACTTCCTGTTGCTCAGCACGGGGTGCCACCCACTGGGTAAGTTACACAACATAAAGGGGTTTATTTTTGCTCCCTCAGTTCTGGCCCACGGTCAAGAGCCACACCTGCTGGTGGCCTTTCTGCTGACAGGTTCCCATCACGGTGCAGGGCATCACTGGGTAAGAGACAAGGTGCACAGAGACCCGGCCGGGCTGGCTTTCACAGCAGACCCGTCCCGAGATGACCCATTAACCCGGAAACCCTCTAGTCCCTCCTGAGAACAGAACCTTAGGGGCCTCTTAGTGGCCCACTCAATCCCCTCCCCCCAAACACCACCCAGTATCTCTTAACAGGCTTGAAATTCCTGCATGAGCTCAGAGGAGACAAACCAGCCTGGCAGGCAGCCAGCCTTGCTTCCCAGTGCTGGAGGGACATGAGAAGTCGGAGGCACTTGTCCCTCTGAACTCTGGGCTGAAGAGACAGCAGAACTCACCTGCCAGTGGGCGTGAAATGTTCCAGACACGTGTGCAGAAGGGCAGAGAGCAGCCGGCATCTTACAAGGGAGGCAGCAGCCTGGGTTTTCTGGAAGGAACATGACCTTGTCAGAGCGGAAGGCATCTCTCCAACTGCCAGTTCTTGTTTGAGCTATCAGGGCTGCCTCCCTAGAACTCAGAGAAGGAGCAGGTGGCAGTGATGAGAGGTGTGTGCTGTTCCCTTCCACGCAGGCACCTGTGCTGGGCTTCTCTTACCAAGTCCATCTTGTAGATGGTTCAGGATACCGATGGATGCTCTTTCCCTGGAACACAAGTCAGTTGATGGTGATGCAATGAAGCACATCAAAGTCTAAGCTGCTCTGTCTACTTGGGGTTCTTGCTGATATTTTACAAGATACCGAATCATACAGAAGCCAAGAAAAGGCCTCCAAACCCTCCCACAAATGGATGACCCTAGGGACCTCCCCTGTGTTCATGTTTTCTACACGTTCATTTGCGTCATCCCTGGGTTCTCCTGTCAGGATGTATTGAAAGATGGTGGAAAGTTCTGTTGCCTCATATGGATGGTTTTCTAGAACACAGTTTCCAAGGGGGTAAACTGTGAATCCGTGAATATCAGATTATCTGTCTCCATCGATAGAATCAATGACACGCCTGCCAGGGAGGAATTGTGTACATTTTCAATCTTTTTTTTGGTAAACATTCAAGGCACACTAGCGATGGGCTTCAGCACTACAGGGTTGGGTCATAAGATGAATAAAACATGGTGTCCTGTAGCTCGAGAGAAGGGACAGACGTTGACAGAGCTTCTCTGAGATGACTGTTGTGAACCAAGCATTTGCAGAGAGGGCACAGCTCCACCGGGACCCAGGGGGAACTGGGGTGGCAGGGTACGTTCACTTGGCCAGGAGCAGGGAGACGATTCCAGATGGAAGAAAAATTTTAACCAACGAAGTCCTGCTCCAGGGTAGCAAAGTCGAAGGGAAGAAACTGACCGTGCGCTATAAGGCAGGTGCTTCATGCTTTGGTTGGAATACCACTTGGCTTCCCTCTTCGTGCGTGCATTCAGGTCCCACAGCCATGGATTGATGGTGCTGGCAGGGTAGGGGCTCGATCTCCACTGTGTAACTATCCCAGTGTACATGTTGGACTATCTTAGAAGAAGACTCTTCGCAAAATAAGTTAATAATCCAAAATGTAAAAACATGCCAGGTGATGGCACCTGGGAGGTGAGCCCAGAGGAGGTGTCTGTCCCGGGGGCGTGTCCTGGGAAGGTTGTTCCCGGAGGAGGGTTGGTGCTCTCTGCAAACCTCGCAGCTTGTAGTCTCCATCACTCACCAAACTAATGGGCTGCCTGATCTTGGATTGTGCACCTTTTAAGGCAAAATAAAAACTGCCTTGCTCCCTCAGAAGCCCTTGGCCACTACTGTAGGTAAGGAGTGAGAAACTGCGCAATATGTTACAGTCACTGTAGCATTAGGAGCTTTACACAGCTGTGATTTTAATGTTCATTCCTTTGAAAAATTTTAAACCCTTCTTTTAATATCTTTTGGTCAAATAAATTAAAACAAAATAGTTTAAAAGGCTGTCAATGTAAGGATACAGAACACTTGGCGCTCCCATAAGTTAGAGCTGTGCCTTACCCTGTGGCTTAGAGGTTCTACCCCTTAATACAAGTGAGTGTGCATGTGCACCAAAAGACAGCTACAAAACATACTGATATGTTTTACTCATAGTGGCCTCAAACTGCAAGCAGCCCAGGTGCCCATCAAGAGGAGAATGGATTGCCCAGTATGGCATATTCACAGAGCAGAGAGCTCCCTGAATATAAAAGAAATGAAAGACTTGATCTATACAAGATGTGGTCTTACATAATAGAATCCCAAAAACATTCTGACTGAAAGACACTTTCAAGAAGAGAGCACACGCTATACAATTCTGTTTACTTGGAGTTCAAGGATGTGAAAGCCAGTCAGTGGGGATAAGACACAGTGATGCTATTACTGACAGCTAAGAGACACAGGGAAACTTGCTGGTGTGAAATATTTTTCTGTATCCTGATTGAGGTGGTGTGTGCATGGGTACAGACATATCCAAATACCACCAAGCTGAAAGATGTAAGTATTTTCTTGTATATAAAACTAAACATTTTAACAGATGAGCAAACAAGAGTGGTCGCAGCTACTTGGGCCCTGGGCATCTCGAGCTTAGGGATCTTCAGGTCTGAACAGGCGAGCTGAGGCTCCAGCCCTGTGTAGCGGGAAGGTCTAGATGGGCTCCATATCTGAAGCTGGAGATGGTAAGCCAAGACGGTGTCCTGACACCCGGAAAACACCAGCCATTAGTCCAGGCTGCTGAAATGCACAGTGCGAGGTGAAGCATGATTGGACAAGAGTCACACCCACAAGAGAGGAATATCGACCATCCACTCCGTTTTATACTGATCTTTATGGTGGAAATCCTGGGAAAGGAACTGAGAGATAAGAGATGAAGTCTGTGGGGCTCAGGCAAAGCCGCTGTATAACTATTCCAGTGAACACATTGGACTATCTTAGAAGAAGACTCTTTGTAAAATAAGTTAATAATCCAGAATGTAAAAACATGCCAAAAATGCAGTCTTGAAGAATGTTTGACAGCACCCACAAGTTGGAAAATTCAGCTCTAAGTATGTATAGACAATGGAGCATTCTGAAGAGTCTTCAAGATAGCATTTTGAAATATAGGGGCGAAACAGGAATGAGATATAAATTGGTAGAAAATTTTAAATCTAAGTGGTAAAACTTAAAATGAATGGTGATGTCTATTGCAGTGTCTTTGATTTATTGGAGAGAGAGAGAGAATATGTTCTACTTGTTCATTCTCCAGATCAATGCCTGCAATGGCGAAGGTTGGACAAGGCCCAAAGCCAGGATCCAGAAACTCAGTCTCGGTTTCCAGTGTGGGTATCAGGAAGCTAAGTACATGAGCCGTCACCACTGCTTCATAGGCAGCTGGAGTCAGGATCCTGACACGGGTGTTGATCCCCGGTCCTCTGATACAGGCCACAGATATCTTAACCAGCATGTTAATCACTAAACACCCACTCCTATTGTTGTACTTTAATGAGGCTTCCTACAGCCTCTGCAGAAGCATTTGGGTACCATAAAATTGTCTAAAACTGAAATCTCATATTCCTTTCAATCCCAGTCTGATTCCTGGGCCTACAGTGCAGTTAAAACTCCAGCACACGAAGGTATATTCCATGGTGGTTTTATATTATACCCTAGTTTTTAATAAGAAAGAATACAGTATTATGTCAAATGCAATATGCTGCATACATTCATGAGCTGATACATGGTGATGAGAGAGGATGCCTACTTACAAGTGAGTTGACTTGGTAGGGTTTCTGTGACGTGTTTTTCAGAAGAAAAAATGTATAAAAATGGCTCTGTTGCTCATTTTTTCCTAGTAAAGGCACTGAACAAAACAAAACTAAAACCTCGACATATTCTTATTTATTCTATTTTTATGTGACATGACAGTGGAATGTTAGGGAAGTAAACACACTAGCTGATATTACGGTCTTTGCAAATGTAGAGAAAGGGATTGGAATCAAGTAAGGGAGAAATCAAGTGATTTATCTAAAAATATGTATTTCATTCACTCGGGATCTTGCAAAGCAATCGAGCAGCCTTTCCTGAGTGGCTTGGCCTGTTGAGGCCCTGGGAAGCACCAGGCAGCCCCACCCATCACGTCATGGCCCCAAGGTGCACTTGGGCAGCCCATTCTCAGAAGCTTGGCCCAGTGAAGCCCTGAGAACTAGATGCTTGGCCTTGCCCACCCAGCTTTGTTCCTTGGAAGCAGCTGGAAAGACTTCCCTGAGCAGATCAGCCCTAGAGGCCCTGTGAAGTTTCTGTGTCCCCTCTGGGCCCATGGCTTCAGCTCAGACACCAAGAGGCCCACACCCTGCCCAAGCTAACTACCCCCCATGCCCACGTGGTGATCATCTTGGTGCTAAGTGAAAACAAACTGAAACTTTAGCCAAACGGACAGTGCGAGAGGGCCCCACCCCTACTGTGGCCAACCCTCAGACCCCAAACAAAGGAGGTGGCACAGTCCTAGCATTGAGATCTGCGGGGAGCCCTGGGAGTCCTGGACCTGGGGTCAGTGTTTACAGGACACAACGTGCCTTTGGTTTGGACTCTGGTTGTGCCGAGTGGGCTGCCCTCCCTGGGCTCAGTCTCCAGGCCTCACAAGGTCCCCTGTGGGGATGCCGCTATTTCTAAGATGCACATTTCCTGGATTTTTGTATCTGTGGATCTGGTGGGTGGACCTGCACTCACATGACCCACAGAAACTAATGGAAGTGTCACACCTGCAACCAGCTGTACGAGACACACAGAGCTTCCAGGGGTGGGGCAGTTCCTGAACTCCTGCAGCCAGGACACAGAGACACCACCGACATCATCAGTGTTGATTACAGCTGCAGAAGGTGCACAGACACTACACCAAAGTGGCCACCAGGAGCCAAAGCCAAGACGGCACATCCAACCAGTGTCTTAGGACACATCACCAGCAAAAATACCTTCACCATGAAAGCTAACCTAGGGAGTTGGTAGAAGCAACTGGTCTACCAGATGCACAAAAATCTACTTAGAGGCGCAAGAATCACAAAAAAGTAAGACAGCACCCTTCCAAGGGAACATGGTGACTCTGGAGGAGGCCACAAAGAAATGGAACCAATGAATTACCTGACAGAGAATTGGAAGGAGTGATATTAAACAGATGTAATGAGATACATGAGAAATAGGTAATTCAACAACTTGTATGAATGACAATTTCAGCAAAGCTATGGGGACTATAAGAAACAAAACCAATCAGAAGCAACAGAGCTGAAGAACCCAATAAATGAAATTTTAAAAATATAATTGAGAGCCTCAAACTCAGAATAGGCAAGCAGTGGAAACATCTGCACCTGAAGATGGGAATTTTTAAGTAATCCATTCAGATGGAAAAAAAAACCAAAAGAATGAAGAAAACCTGTGAGATTTGTGGAACACCATTGAGCAGGCAAATGTCCATGTTATGGGTGTTCCAAAAGAAAAGAAGGAGAAAGACGTATAAAAGCTATTCAATATGATAGTTGCTGCAAACTTTCCAAAAAAGACACAGATAACCAGTCCAGGACTCCCAAAGGAGCCCTATAGATTTGACTGAAATTAGCCTCTGTGAAACAGCGTGTACTCAAACCTCAGAAACAGCAAGACGGAGGAATCTGAAAGCAGCAAGTCACTTACGGGACTCCTTGTGAGGCTGATGGCAGACTTCTCAACCCAAACCTTACAGGCCAAAAGAAAATCAGATGAAACAGTCAGACCCCTGAAAGGAGGGGGGACCTATCAAGAGTACTCTGCGCAGCAAAACTAGCTTTCAGAAAGGAATGCAAAACAGACGTTCGTGGATAAGCAATACTGAAGGAATTTATCACCACCAGACACGTTGCACATGAAATAGGAGAGTCGTACAGAAGTGAGCAGCGACCACAAGAGCATGTGCACAAAAGATGGAGAGGAAAAATCCATTCCAGTTTTGCTTCTGTTGTGGGGCAGCAATATTGCACACACTTAGGTGAGCAAGGACTGAAAGGACAGCTGTGGAAAAAGTCTGAAATAAATGCACACAGCCAGGCGATTTGCTGCGGTCATGACATTTTACTCATGGACTAGACCATCTCTTGTGAAAGTGACAAGGCTGCAGCGGGCGACCGGGGGACTACAGGTCTCACATCTCATTTGTCCACCTGCTTCTACTTCCAGTGAGGATCCCTGCCCCTTCTTCCCTAATTCAGAATTTAGAGGAGGGACAGGAACCATTAGTTCCTCCTCCTCTTAGTCTTTCATATCTGAAGGGGGGACCTGGATTCCTGGGATTGCAGTGTTCCATGGAAAATTGGTTTGAAATTGTGCAGAGAAGTAATCAAAGCAGTTTTGTCATTATAAGATGATTCCACATGGGTAAAACAAGTCTGGAAAGAGGCCTGGAATCTGTTTTTCCTATGGAGGGGAAAAAAAGTTTCCAACATAGATAATGGGAAGGAAATGAAAAGGTTTGTCTCCAAAGCCACCCCAGCGTGGGCCCCCGTGCTGGGCTGGAGGCCCCCAGGAGAGCAGTGGCCTTGGGGTGTGGTGCGACACTGGTGACAGCAGGCAAAGGGGCAGGGGCCAGATGCCATTTGGGAGAAACAGGCCTCTTTCCCGTGTCTGCTGCGACCTTGGCCAGCCCCTTCACTCCACTGCCTCGCACACTCCCCCTGTGTGCACTGATGTCTTATTGGGATTCTTTGCAAGTTACATTGTCAGAATTGTCTTCAGTGCTTAAAACAATGCACAGTACATCCAAAAAGTCACTACTAAATGATGATACTGGAAGTCTATGCCGTTCAGCCTGTCTGCCCCAAGCTACCTGCAGAGAGGGGTCACTCCTGGTTCCCTCCACTGTGTCCTTGTTATTTATACAATTATCCACCCAGTGATATTCTGGGCGGTGCTGCACAGAATAGTTGAAAAACAGTGGCACCTTTTCCTTAGGGGGAGAAGTTATACTTGATTGGGTGGCAAATGGACGTGACTTCCATTTAAAAGAGCTGATTTTGATTTTTCTGCCTGTGACTTTGTGGTCTACACATTTGAGCAAGTTGAATGAGTATCTGTGAGTGTCAGTTTCCCCTCTGTTCAGTGGGAAAGTAGGACCTGTCTCTCTGCGTTCTGAAAATGATCAGCTGTATCTAAAAGCTGCAAACTCAGATGTAAATACAATCTTAAACTTGTACTTAGGGGCATGCTTTGGACATAATTGATATTTAATATAGGACTTGAATTAACTACTTATTTGGAGAAACTCTGGGGCTGTTAGCACCGAGCAGCCCAGGAAGACCAGGGGAAGAATTTTCCTGTTGCTTTTCAGAACACTTGACACTGTGTCTATTTTTAGCAAGCTCCCCCTTCCTCCTTTCTGACAGCCTGTATCTGCATTCAATCACTACCTGTCAACACAGTTTTATTTGGTATGAATAAATATGGCGTAATTAACTTGGAAATGATTCTCTTAATTGCAGCTGTGGAGTTGCTTTATTTTCCCCGCCTTCCCATCTAAAGGATGTGAGACATCCTGCCAAGACAACTTAAAACACGGAGTCTAAACTTACCCACACGGTCCTTGTGATGTGCTTGCGTGCTGTGGCTTTACCCAGTCCCCTTGACAGGTCTTCAGGTTCAAATGCGTTTCAGTGCATTTACTCCTAGGCTGGGGGGGGCTGCAGAGCGCAGCTTGGCTGTCAGTGCCCCTGGAATCGGTGCTGAAGCCCAAGGGAACTGGGAGGAAAGGTGCTTCTGATGGCGTCCACCACCACGTGCTGCCCGAGGCGAGGGAGAACATGGAGGAGCCGTGGTGTTACCGGGCACATGGTCAGGGTTCAGAAATGTTCATGGATCACTTGTCCTTTGCCTTCCTCCTCCACAACTGCTTCCATGCCTGCAGCCAGACTCACAACTGACGGATCCAGTCTGCAAATGCTGGATCTACCTGATGAGGGTGGTGGGACCCAGAGACCCCCTGTGGGGAGCAAACCGGACTAGACTGTTACTGGAATTAAGACTTATTCTATGCATCTGCTCTCCCACAATATGGCGCTGGGAGAGAAGTAAACAGCTTCCGCACAGCTGCCTCCAGTTCAACCAATTAACTGTAGGACTTGCTCCTGATTGGAGAGCAGCGTACTCGGCGTGTGGGCAGCCGAGTTGGGATTGGCGGAGGAGGACTATAAAGGAGGAGAGAGACGGCATGCACCGGGAACATCTATGGGGAACATCTAAGGGAACCCGTGCAGCCCCCGAGAAAGCCGGCCGGCGGTGTGCCGCTCCCCTGCGGAAGTGGGGAATGCGGCCAGGGGGAACTGCCCTTCCACGGAGGTGGAAGGGATAGTAGCCAACCCGGGAAGAACCAGCAGCAAACCCGGGGAGGGCCGAGCAGACGAAGGAACAGCGCAGGGTCCTGTGTCGTTCCTCCACGAAGAGGGGGAGCGACACCCCCGAACTGGGGGTTATGACCCTCGCGCATCCCCCTGGTCCTGTTAGGTACTGCAGGCTCAACAGCTGTTTGCGCCACTCATTGCTTCTATTTAAGAGGTTGTTGTTGTGTTGCTGTTGTTAGCGACAGGGAGTCATTTCTAAGGGTGCCACCGTGAATTCCCCATCCCCACTGGTAGCATCTGCTTCTTCCATCTGACTCCTCTGTCCTTGGGCCTAGCCTAGGTTTTAAGGGTGTGGTTGAGAAATGCATCCTGTCACTGTTGGGTTGGGCGTCTTACATAATTGAGTTTGGACTTCCATCTCCTCTCAGTATCTTTGGGTATTAACTTAGAAAATTTTAGCTTTTATTCTTTCCAGCTGTCTCCCTGAGCCCTTTTGACTTTTTTTTTTAAGATTGTATTTATTTATTTGAAAGGCAGGGTTACAGAGAGGCAGAGGCAGAGAGAGAGGTCTTCCATCCACTAGTTCACTCCCCAGATGGCCGCAATGGCCAGAGCTGAGCGGATCTGAAGCCAGGAGTCAGGACCTTCTTCCAGGTCTCCCATGTGGATGCAGGGGCCCAAGGACTAGGACCGTCTTCTACTACTTTCCCAGGCAATAGCAGAGATCTGGATCAGAAGAGGAGCAGCCAGGACTAGAACCGGCGCCCATATGGGATGCCGGCTCTGCAGGCAGCGGCTTTACCCACTACACCACAGCACTGACCGGACCCTTTTGGCTTCTCAGGGGGAGTGTTACAGCTGCGTTTGCCCGCTGCCTGGGCAACACTGGGGCTTCTAGCACTGCACCTCCAAACGCTTCTAGCACTGCACCTCCAAACGCTTCTAGGTTGTCATGTATGACGGGTTTTCAGAAAATGCATACTATGAAATCCCATCCATGGATTTCCGATTGTTTCCATAAGCTTATGTTTTAACTGCAGTTTTCCATGAGCACTAGAGAACCCTCACATGTGCACCTGTGGACGGGAACGGAGCAGGTGCTGATGCCACTGCTTTCCGCAACCGCAGGCCGAGACCACCGCCCACGTCACGGCTGCGTCGATCCACCTCTCCCGACTCTTGCCGAGACATTGTCCCTCTGCCTGAAGATGAGCCTGTGCGTCAGGGTGAATCTTCTCCGTACTTGTCCACCGGAAACCGTCTTTGCGTTGCTTTGCTTCTTAAAGAGCCATTGCTTAATCGGCACCTCTGGTTTGACCATTTCATTCAAAACTCTGAGACATCCCTTCACTGCCTCCTGGTGCCACAGTGGGGCCTCTCCTCAAGCCCTCCTTTTGCTCCCTTAAAGGTGAATCAGCTTTGCTTCTCTGCCTGCCTGGAACAGTCCACACTGCCCCCGTTCTATAAGGCATTCCAAGCTGTGGGTCTGTTTTAACATTTTCCCTCTTGTCTGTGGCAAGGCTGCTCTCATCTGTGGTTTGATGCCTTTCCTACCTTCCCAGCCTCGATCTTTGTAAACCTTGCCCATGCCCTGTTTTCCCCGCTGCTGCTGGAGTGTTTTCTTCACACAGGGTAGACCATGGGTTGACCACCGTGGCCGCTGGCCAAGCCAACAATGGCTGCCTGTGTTTGTGAATAAAGTTTGTGGTCACACAGCCACACTCACTCATTTACGTGTTCAGTGTGCAGCTTTCCTGTTACAATGGCAGCTGCGTGGGCTGCAGAGACTGCCCGGCCCAAGGAAGCCCGCTGTCTGTCGGATCTCAGCTCCACGCCCTCCACGCCTGCTCCGAGCTCTCTGCGTTTTCCCGCCTTGGTCTCCCAGGGCTTCCTTCTGAGGATTCCTCTGTCCTCCAGCTCCCTCGCTCTACCTTCAGCTGCATGCACCTTGTCTTGCTGCGAGCCATCACCTCAGTATCGTTACCCTTCCAGTTTTAGGACTGTTTCCATTTCCCTGGCATTTTATCTTTTTGAAGATGGTGGGAAGATTTAATTTAGATTCTGTGGATGGCAATTACAATATCTGGAAGCTGATGTTCTGTTCTGCTATTCTTACTCTTCTTGTCTGCCTACTCATTGGTCACTGAGCAGCCATCTCCGTATTCAGAGCCAACCATCCCAGTATCTCAGGGCTTGTGTTCAAGTTGACCCCTACCTCACAGCCTTATGCTCCGTCACAATGCTATGTCATGGCCCTCATTTCATCTCAGCACCCAGGCACTGCATTGCCTCACATCGTCATGAGAAGGGTGAGGACAGTACAGTGAGACCCTGGGGAGAGAGAGCAAGCACAGCCACCTAGCTTGTAGTGCAGCTACTGTCACAGTTGTCCTATTTCACTGTCAGTCATTGCTATTAATCTGCTACTGTGCCCAGTGTATAATTCTACTTCATCAAATATGAGGGTACTCCAAGAAGTTCATGGGAAATGGAATTAAAACGTGTTTATTTTGGTACAAAACAATTCTGCAATCCTTGCATGGTTTTCTCAAGATACGCGTTTCCGCTTACTTTCTGAAGTCCCTCCTGCATATAGCAAACCTCATATAAGCAGGACGGGAGCTCTCTGGGGGGTGCCAGGCATCCACGGGGTCTCGGAAGGTGCCCCCATGGATAAGGGGAATTACTCGCAGTGGGATTCACTGTCCTTTATCTGCCTCGAGTCTTCTGTGAAGAGCGATGTGGAAGGCCTCTCTCTGTGGGAACTGGGCTCTCCACGCTGCATCTTGTCCCGGGCCTCCTTCTCTGTGGGCCCTGACATTGCTCTGAAGGAGCCGTTCCTGGGTACAGCTCTGTCAGCCCTGGGCACCCAGGCAGCCCCACCTCTGCCCATGCACGGAACATTCTTCTGTCATCTTTGGCGGTGGCCTTGGTTACCTGGGTTGGCTTGGGAGACGATTAGGAGGTGGTCAGGACATGTGGGAACTCCACAGCAAGGTGCTATAGTTTCTTTGAGAAATTCTTATTGGTCCCCTCTGTGTGTCTTGCTGGTCCCAAACAGACCACCACCATTGTATTTCAGAATCTGTTACTCTTCCCCGAGAGCCTGGGATTCCTACTAGGGTAATTATAATTCAGCCTTTTGGAGGGCAATTTCTCTTTTTGCTCAAATATTGATTCAAATCATTTTATTTAATGTTTAAACAATTTATAAATACATTATAAATTATAAATCGATACACTTATAAAAGATGATAAAATATTAACAATATTTATCATTTTATATACTCAGTCCCCAATTAACTGAGTAAAATTTTGTTTCTCTACATTTAAACTTTTTTTGAAAATGAATTATAGCTTCATACCATGTGGGAAGCTTAGGAGAAAATGAAAACAGATTTTAGATCAGCATCCAAGTGCCATCTGCTTGCTTAACAGTTGCTTACAGATTTTTCTGTTTCAGAAACTACTTAAAACAGAAAATTATTGTATGTAAATATTGTAGAATACAAGTAGATTTACATGTGCCATAAAACCTGAGAACAAACTAGTGATACAACCAAGATCGGTTCTGTTCTTTTATGAATTTGTCAGAAGAGTAATAATGAAAGTTCTGCTCTCTGTCTTGCATGGAAGCTGTCCAAAGTCTACATTTAGAAGTAGGGGAGATTCCTGGACATTTCTCTTTGTGCTGCTGAGATTGTTGCAACCCCCCCTTTTTTTTATTTGAAAGTCGGAGTTATACAGAGAGAGGAGAGGCAGAGAGAGAGAGAGAGAGAGAGGTCTTCCATCCAAGGTTCACTCCTAAATTGGCCGCAATGGCTGGAGCTGCGTCGATCCAGAGCCAGGAGCTTCTTCCATGTCTCCCACACGGGTGCAAGGACCCAAGGACTTGGGCCATCTTCTACTGCTATCCCAGGCCATAATGGAGAGCTGGATCTGAAGTGGAGCAGCTGGGAATTGAACCAGTGCCCATTTGGGATGCCGCACTTGGGCCATCTTTTACTGCTTTCCCAGGCCATAGCAGAGAGCTGGATTGGAAGTGGAGCAGCCAGATCTCAAACGGGCGCCCATATGGGATGCTGGTGCTTCAGGCCAGGGTGTTAACCTGCTGTGCTACAGTACCAGCCCTGTTCCCAACCCTTTTAACATGGGCACATGCAGCATGGCATTAAAGCAAGTTAGGAAGGAGAGGAAAGCATGTCAGTGTGTCCGTAAATAAACCACTCATGAGATCACTTTTCAGTTAAATTTACATACCTAAGAATAATTGTGTGTTAATTACAGAGTTCAACCAATAGTATTAAGTAGAACAAAAAAAATACTAAAAGGGTTTACATGCTTGGTTAGTTGTCACTGATCAGGGAGAACATATGATATTTGTCCCTTTTGGGACTGGCTTATTTCACTCAGCATGACGTTTTCCAGATTCTTCCATTTTGTTGCAGATGACCAGATTTCATTGTTTTTTACTGCTTTATAGTATTCTATAGAGTACATGTCCCATAACTTCTTTATCCAGTCTACTGTTGATGGGCATTTGGGTTGATTCCAGGTCTTAGCTGTTGTGAATTGAGCTGCAATAAACATTAAGGTGAAGACAGCTTTTTTGTTTGCCAATTTAATTTCCTTTGGGTAAATTCCAAGAAGTGGGATGGCTGGGTCGAACAGTAGGGTTATATTCAGGTTACTGAGGAATCTCCAGACTGACTTCCATAGTGGCTTGACCAGTTTGCATTCCCACCAACAGTGGGTTAGTGTCCCTTTTTCCCCTCATCCTCGCCAGCATCTGTTGTTGGTAGATTTCTGAATGTGAGCCATTCTAACTGGGGTGAGGTGAAACCTCATTGTGGTTTTGATTTGCATTTCCCTGATTGCTAGTGATCCTGAACATTTTTTCATGTGCCTGTTGGCCATTTGGATTTCCTCTTTTGAAAAATGTCTATTGAGGTCCTTGGCCCATCTCTTAAGTGGGTTGTTTGTTTTGTTGTTGTGGAGTTTCTTGATCTCTTTGTAGATTCTGGTTATTAATCCTTTATCTGTAGCATAGTTTGCAAATATTTTTTCCCATTCTGTCAGTTGCCTCCTCACTTTCCTTACTGTTTCTTTTGCAGTACAGAAACTTCTCAATTCGATGCAATCTCAATTGTTAATTTTGGCTTTGACCACCTGTGCTTTCAGAGTCTTTTCCAAGAAGTCATTGCCGGTACCTATATCTTGCAGGGTTTTGCCAATGCTCTCTAATAATTTGATGGTGTCAGGTCGTATATTTAAGTCTTTAATCCATGTTGAGTGGATTTTTGTGTATTGTGAAAGGTAAGGGTCTTGCTTCATGCTTCTGCACGTGGAAATCCAGTTTTCCCAGCTCCATTTATTGAATAGACTGTCCTTGCTCCAGGAATTGGTTTTGGATCCTTGATCAAATATGAGTTGGCTGTAGATGTTTGGATTGATTTCTGGTGTTTCAATTCTGTTCCATTGGTCTATCCATCTGTTTCTGTACCAGTACCATGCTGTTTTGATTACAACTGCCCTGTAGTATGTCCTGAAATCTGGTATTGTGATGCCTCCAGCTTTGTTTTTGTTGTACAAGATTGCTTTAGCTATTCGAGGTCTCTTGTGCCTCCATATGAATTTCAGCATCATTTTTTCTAGATCTGAGAAGAATGTCTTTGGTATCTTGATTGGGATTGCATTGAATCTATAAATTGCTTTTGGGAGAATGGACATTTTGATGATGTTAATTCTTCCAATCCATGAGCATGGAGATTTTTCCATTTCTTGGTATCCTCTTCTATTTCTTTCTTTAAGATTTCATAATTCTCATTGTAGAGATCTTTAATGTCCTTGGTTAAGTTTATTCCAAGGCATTTGATTGTTTTTGTGGCTATTGTGAATGGGATTGATTTTAGAAGTTCTTCCTCAGCCATGGCATTGCCTGTGTATACAAAGGCTGTTGATTTTTGTGCATTGATTTTATATCCTGCTACTTTGCCAAACTCTTCTATGAGTTCCAAAGTCTCTTAGTAGAGTTCTTTAGATCCCTTAAATAAAGAATCATATCATCTGCAAAGAGGGATAGTTTGACTTCTTCCTTCCCAATTTGTATTCATTTAATTTCTTTTTCTTGCCTAATAGCTCTGGCTAGAACCTCCAGAACTATATTGAATAGCAGTGGTGAGAGTGGGCATCCCTGTCTGGTACCAGATCTCAGTGGAAATGCTTCCAACTTTTCCCCATTCAATAGGATGCTGGCTGTGGGTTTTTCATAAATTGCTTTGATTGTATTGAGGAATGTTCCTTCTATACCCAATTTGCTTAGAGTTTTCATCATGAAAGGGTGTTGTATTTTATCGAATGCTTTCTCTGCATCTATTGAGATGACCATATGGTTTTTCTTCTGCAGTTTGTTAATGTGGCGTATCACATTGATTGACTTGCACTCATTGAATCATCCCTGCATGCCAGGGATAAATCCCACTTGGTCTGGGTGGATGATCTTTCTGATGTGTTGTTGCATTCTATTGGCCAGAATTTTATTGAGGATTTTTGCGTGTATGGTCATCAGGAATATTGGTCTGTAATTCTCTTTCAGTGCTGCATATTTTTCCGGCTTAGGGATTAAGGTGATGCTGGCTTCATAGAAAGAATTTGGGAGGATTCCCTCTTTTTCGATTGTTCTGAGTAGTTTGAGAAGAATTGGAGTTAGTTCTTCTTTAAATGTCTGGTAGAATTCAGCAGTGAATCCATCTGGTCCTGGGCTTTTCTTTGTTGGGAGGGCCTTTATTACTGTTTCAATTTCTGTCTCAGTTATGGGTCTGTTTAGGTTTTCTATGTCTTCCTGGTTCAATTTAGGTAGGTTGCATGTGTCCAGGAATCTATCCATTTCTGATAGATTTCCCTGTTTGCTGGTACACAGGTCCTTGTAGTAATTTCTGATGATTCTTTCTATTTCTGTGGTGTCTGTTGTTACGTTTCCTTTTTCATCACTGACTTTATTGATTTGGGTCTTTTCTTTTTTTAGTTAGTTGGGCCAATGGTGTGTCAATTTTGTTTATTTTTTCAAAAAACCAGCTCTTCATTTTGCTGATTTATTGTAAAAATTTTTTTGGATTCAATCCTGTTGATTTCTTCTCTGATTTTAATTATTTCTCTTCTCCTACTATATTTCCATCTGGTTTGCTGCAGATTTTCTAGATCCTTGAGATGCACTGAAAACTCATTTATTTGGTGCCTTTCCAATTTCTTGATGTAGGCACCTATTGATATAAACTTTCCTCTTAACACTGCTTTTGCTGCGTCCCATAAGTTTTGGTATGTTGTGCTGTTATCCTCATTTACTTCCAGAAAGTTTTTGATTTCTCTTTTGATTTCTTCTATGACCCAGTGTTCATTCAGGAGCATGTTGTTCAATCTCCATGTGTTTGCATACTTTCTAGGGTTTCCTGAGTTGCTAATTTCCAACTTCATTCCTTTATGGTCTGAGAAGCTGCATGGTATGATTCTAACTCTTTTGAATTTGCTGAGACTTGCTTTATGGCCTAGTGTGTGGTCAATCCTAGAGAAGGTTCCATGTACTGCTGAGAAGAATGTAAATGCTTTCTGTGTAGGATTGAAAGTTCTGTAGATATCTGTTAGATCCATTTGGGCTATAGTGTCATTTAAATCTACTGTATCCTTGTTGATCTTCTGTCCTGTTGATCTGTCTATTTCTGAGAGTGGAGTATTGAAGTCCCCCAGTACTATTGTATTGGAGTCTACATCTCCCTTTAAGTCCCTTAGCATATTTTTTAAATAAACTGGCGCCCTGTAATTAGGTCCATATACATTGATAATAGTTACATCTTCCTGTTGAATTGAACCCTTAATCATTATATAGTGCCCCTCTCTGTCTCTCTTAACAGTTTTTGTGTTAAAATTTATTCTCCTCGAAGGTTGTTCAGGGTGCAGTGGTGTTGGTGTCTGTGTCCCATCGGGATGGGGCTCCCTCCTAACACTTCAGTGACCCCCAGAGCGCTGCATCCTTGGGGCTCACATCGGTGCCACGTCCTTCCTTCCATCGACTTAGGAAGGCCACACACTATCACTGGCCCCTGCCCCTTCCAGGCCTGCGACTGCTGTCCCCTTCCTGCCAAACGTCTTTTTCCAAATTGCGCGCCCTCGTGTGCTGAGCTGCACTGGCTGCAGCCTTTGGGTCGCATCTATGCTCACTTAGGTCTCCATTATGCTTTATTATGTATTCACCTGCACCCGTGTTTCTGTCGTTCACTTCGCAATTTCGCAAACGGGCTGCCTGCCACAGACAGCACGGTGTGTTCCCTGCTGTGGGGCTGGCTGCCTGCTGGCTGTGAGGCACTTGGGCAAACCTCTTTCCAACGCTGCAACCCCGCAGTGTGCAGTGACGGCACACTGGTCGCTAATATGATCATGGTGGAAGTTAGTTCATGACCATCTTTTTGCCTGGGGCGTTTTTAACTCCTGAGAGCAGAGAAACACCTAGCAGAACACCACTTAATGTTCCTTCTTTTTTTGTTGTTAGATTTTTTTTTTTTTTTGACAGGCAGAGTGGACAGTGAGAGAGAGAGACAGAGAGAAAGGTCTTCCTTTGCCGTTGGTTCACCCTCCAATGGCCGCCGCGGCCGGCGCACCGCGCTGATCCGAAGGCAGGAGCCAGGTGCTTCTCCAGGTCTCCCATGGGGTGCAGGGCCCAAGCACTTGGGCCATCCTCCACTGCACTCCCTGGCCACAGCAGAGAGCTGGCCTGGAAGAGGGGTAACCAGGACAGAATCCAGCGCCCCAACCGGGACTAGAACCTGGTGTGCCGGCGCCGCTAGGCGGAGGATTAGCCTAGTGAGCCGCGGCGCCAGCCCTTTTTTGTTAGATTTAATCCTGGTTCATGCAGCATGCAGCTGCCTCCCATCCTGCTGTTCCGCGTGAGCTCACGAAGACGTGGGTCTATCTCTTAGCTCTGTGGCTATTGTCTAGGTGCTCACTGAATTTCCTAAATGCACTGCTTGCTCAGAGATGAATTTAGGTATGGTAGAGGGCTCTCAAACCATCTGCTAATAATGTAATTTCCTTCTAATCCTAGCATGAATATTTATCCCAAAGCTTACCATTCAGGTTTCAACCAAATCCTCTCACCCTTCGCAGTAGCTCTGTACCCAGGAGTTGAGACACCTCCGGCAAGGACGGTGTCAGTCTCTGAGGTCGAGGCAGGCCTCCCAGAGGCCCCAGGCAGCCCGGGGTGGTGAGTCCATGCATACTGTGCAGAGGGGTGAATGGAGCGGGGCTGACCCGTTGGGCTGGGGGTGGGCAGTAACGTGAGCCTGCTGACGCGCTGCGCACAGATCACGGCTGCCCGAACCTGCCGTTGGAGGAGAGCCGGACACCAGGGCACCGTGGACACAGGCTCCTCTCCGTTCTTGCTGGGTGTGTGGGGATCATTGCTTCTGCATTTCCCAGTGAATGTGCAGAAGCTGCTAATAGATGCTGGCTTCGCTTCTGGTGACCTTGAAATAGATTACAGGAACCCGAAGAGGGCGCTTCCTGGAGTTGCCGTCTTTCCTGGGAGCTTTTTCAGGAGCCACGTAGGCTTCTCTCTTGAAGGTGGAACGTGATGGCGCATCACTGTATGGAACAGAGCTGGATCTCACGGACGGAAGTGGAAAAGTATCAATCTGTGCACTGCCCATGGCTCCCATACTCTTATGCATCCAGTAGGGGAGACAGCAGAATCTATGTTGAGACACTCGCACTGTCAGATGGGAGTCCCAGGAGCTGGAGCTAAAGCCATCAAAGGTTCAGAGAAGGGAGCAGCAGCCACGGGATTCCTCTGGGGGACACACCTCGGCCACCCCTGCAGGCCCTTGTTCCTTCAGGGTAGGAGTTTGTTCTGGGAGCTCCTGGGGGCTCCCAGTGTGGCTGTTGACAGTGACTGTGAAAACTTTATGGGAAGAGAAAGAGCTTTTTGGGAATAAATTACAAACTTAATTAGCATATTTTTCAAATATTCTGTTTGAATTCAAAAGCATTCAGTTGGCCTTTAACAATAACAAACAGATACCCTGGTGTGCTGTCAATCACACTTGAGATGTGAAGTAGGGAGACCACCTGGCACATTAGCTAGAATAGAAAAACTTAGAGATAAATGTACGTTTTGCAAAATGAAGTCAGATATCTAACCCCAGGTCTAACCTTGTGATCTTTCTACATTTTTTATTTTCTCATTTGAATGTCGAAGGACTCAAAACAAAAGATCTCCAATGTCTGATAATTTGTAGTTAGAGCATCCTGAGCTGCAGTGGCCATCAGCACCCATGCATCTCCCTTGGAACGGAGCGGGGGGAAACCCAGGCACAGCACAACTCAGCGGTGGGTTCACAGCCGTGGAAATAGCGCCAGCACAGGTGATGGATTCTCTCCATGACATAGGCCAAGCATAGTTGCTATAAACTTTGAAACTCGACTGTTGTAGAAATTATATCCTTACACGTGAGGGCACTTCAAAAAGTTCCTGGAAAATGGATGTAAAAAAAGTTTATTTTGGTGCAAAAGCATTTTGAAATCCACACGGAGGAGAGATCCACAAAAAGCGTAGTGGGAAATGCACAGTAGGATCAAACTAGGATTTCAAAACTGCGATGATTCTGTTTCTAGGCAGTGCAGTAGATGAAGTATCCTGTTCTGTTAGATGTCCACGAGGCACAAGGGGGCCCCTGGGGTCGCAGTCATGTTGTGTTCCAAGGTCATGTGACGTTCCAGGCACCTGCAGGCATGTGGCGGTCGCACTGTAGACAGGTGGCCAGGTCAGTTCACCTGCCCCATGAGTGACCTGCACGCGTTCTACAAAGACGTCAGTCACATCTTCTCTCACATTTGCCCGGTTTATTTCTCAGGCGTTTCTCCATGGGCTGTCAGTGTTGAGCAGTATTGATAACTGACCCTGAGTGGAGGCTCCATGGCCAAAGGCATTTAGACCTGAAGTGCTCCGTGCGGCGTGGCGTAGCCGAGCCGCGCCCCTGGAGGGCCCTTCCTCCACCAGGTCTTCAGAGGAGCTGGGCTCGTCTCTCTGGCAGTGGGGCCATTTTAAACAGATGGGAGTAGGAGCTTTGGAAAGCGCCTCCCGTTCTTCATCACTTCGAGTGCGAGTGCATTCTGTGCATTTTCCGAGATGTGCGGGCTTTAACCTGCGGAATGTGGATGTATTTTATTTCTTGGATTCTGGTGGAGACTGAGTGGCGTTTGATAAATTAGGTCAACATGAAAGGATGGAAATACAATGACAGAGGAGTTCTGCTCTGGCTTCCAGGAGTCCTGGGGCCGGGGACGTCCCCAGAGGGCTGGCAAGGAGCAAGCTCAGCGAGACGTCTGGCTGCTCCCGGCACTCCCTGGGCAGGCAGCCTCCAGCTGACCCACATTTCCCGTGGAGGAGGATTTCCACTGCGCGGAGGCCACATGTGCCTCATTTGCATGCTTATTCTAGGGTCACGTGTGGGTTTTTTCCCCTCATTTTGTTCTTTTTTTTTTTTTTTTTTTGACAGGCAGAGTGGACAGTGAGAGAGAGAGACAGAGAGAAAGGTCTTCCTTTGCCGTTGGTTCACCCTCCAATGGCCGCCGCGGCCGGCGCGCTGCGGCCGGCGCACCGCGCTGATCCGATGGCAGGAGCCAGGAGCCAGGTGCTTTTCCTGGTCTCCCATGGGGTGCAGGGCCCAAGCACCTGGGCCATCCTCCACTGCACTCCCTGGCCACAGCAGAGGGCTGGCCTGGAAGAGGGACAACCGGGACAGAATCTGGTGCCCCGACCGGGACTAGAACCCGGTGTGCCGGCGCCGCTAGGCAGAGGATTAGCCTAGTGAGCCGCGGCGACGGCCCCCCTCATTTTGATGTTGTGGTTAAAGGATTTCGTACTGGGTGCCTTCCACAAAACCGCACAGGCAGGAGCACAGAATCCCGGGGCGTGCTCCTGTTGCATCAATGCACCTGGGCGTGCAGGATGCGGCTTGGCAGGAACAGGCAGTTGCTCTGTGGGGGAACGGTCGGTGTGCCCGGGAGTTGTTTTCATTTCGATTTCCTGTCTCCAAAGGAAAGGTTACAAATAACCTGGTGCTGACATAAACTGCTGCCACAACCCTGGCCCCGCAGGCCTCCCGGGCTGCCTGGGTTTCTGCTCTGTCGCTCTGTCATCCCGCAAGCAGGGCCTCCCTCTGTGCCTAGACCGGGGAGAGATGGGTCCCCGGGTACTTATCTGTGTCTTTGTTCATGGATGGTGGCTTCTGTGGCTTCCCAATCCTCGTTGTACAACCATAAAGTACACTGGAAGCTTACCCAGCAGCACAGCAGGGAAATTTTATCTCTGTGCCAAAGTCATTATTTGATTATAAAAATTTAACTCAGCCACCCAGACACTGAGCTGTAGTTCTGTGCCGCACACAGTCCTAGACCCCAGGGTGCATCCTTGGAGCCAGGGAAGAGCAGGGGTGGGCGCCAGGGCTGAGACTGTGGAAGGCATTTGTGCCGGAGACGAGGGCGCAGCAAGGGAGGTGCTCAGCCACAGACACTCCAAGGCTCCAGCTTCTTCTGCAGGCTGAGTCATAGCCCAAGGCCTTCAGAGTTCAGCACACGGCGAGTGGCAGCAGCACCCAGCCTCGGCACAGTGGCAGTGGTTCCCAGACCGCATTCCAGGAGACAGGCTGGAGGCTCTGCCACGGATGCTGGACAGCTCCTTCCTTGGCTCGCCACGGAGGCTGTTTTTTTTTTTTTTTTAAGATTTATTTATTTTTTTTGAAAGTCAGAATTACACAGAGAGAGAAGGAGAGACAGAGAGAGAGAGAGAGATAAAGAGAGAGAGAGAGAGAGGTCTTCCATCTGATGGTTCACTCCCCAGATGTCCGCAATGGCTGGAGCCATGCCAATCTGAAGCCAGGAGCCAGAAGCTTCTTCCAGGTCTCCCACACAGGTGCAGGGGCCCAAGGACTTGGCCCATCTTCCACTGCTTTCCAGGCCACAGCAGAGAGCTGGATCAGAAGTGGAGCAGCCGGGATTCGAACTGGCACCCATACGGGAGCCGGCACTGCAGGCAGTGGCTTTACCTGCTACACCACAGTGCCGCCCCCACCGAGGTTGTTAATTGTGCTGCACATCCCAAGCCAGCTGGATACTATGTGACTCGGTTCACTCATGCTGTTATAACTCAATCCCACTGCCAAGGGAATCCGGAAGCATCAGAAATTCACATTTTCCTTGGCCGGCGCCGCAGCTCATTAGGCTAATCCTCCACCTTGCGGTGCCGGCACACTGGGTTCTAGTCCCAGTCGGGGTGCCGGATTCTGTCCCGGTTGCCCCTCTTCCAGGCCAGCTCTCTGCTGTGGCCAGGGAGTGCAGTGGAGGATGGTCCAAGTGCTTGGGCCCTGCACCCCATGGGAGACCTGGAGAAGCACCTGGCTCCTGCCATTGGATCAGCGCAGTGCGCCAGCCGCGGCAGCCATTGGAGGGTGAACCAACGGCAAAGGAAGACCTTTCTCTCTGTCTCTCTCTCTCTCACTGTCCACTCTGCCTTTCAAAAAAATAAATAAAAAATAAAAAATAAAAGAAAAAAAGAAATTCACATTTTCCACTGTGCTGGCAGGTTCCTGTTTTCTGTGGCAGCCTCCCCGTGTGGCACAAGGTGGGAGGGTGTGGGGGATGGCAGCTTCCTTGAACCCCTTTTGTGAGTCCCTAGTCCCATTCATGAGATGAGTTAACTGTCTCCTGAAGGGCTTGCCTCTTCCTACTCTCTACTTGTCATGAAGTCTTAACAAGGGGTTTGGGGCAGACACCACATCCATGCCCTACGTTGGACCCAAGCGCCCTGATGGTGTGAACACCAGGGCTCACGGTGTGAATGCCCTGCACTGAGGTCAGATTAGCACAGAAAGCGACCAGGTGCCGGTCAGGAAAAGCATTAACACCATGATCTTGTGAAATGAGCCAGTTTTAGCCACAGGGCCCTTTACCTGCACCCAGGCCAGATCAATGTAATGTCACATGTCACTTATCAGACATAATATAATACTACAATACAAGTGTGAGTCCCCAAAGAAGCCCTCGCGGTCTTCAACAGGTATTTGCTTACAAACACAGCATCGGGACACTTGGAGAGGAATCTAACAGACTGCAAGTAGAACTACAGGGATCTGCTGCTACATTCCGCCTTCCTCTATCAGAAATCAACACATCTGACACAAAACAATCAGTAGGAATGTAGCTGACCCGAGCCTTCCCATCAATCAACCAGATACAGTCGACATCCACTGCCTCCTTCATCCAACAACAGCAAAACACACATTCTGGAACATTGACAAAGACCACATTCTTTGCCTTAAAAATAGCAAATCAGGGGCTGGCACTGTGGCATAGTGGGTGAGGCCGCCACCTTCAGTGCTGGTATCCAGTATGGGAGCTGGTTCGAGTCCTGGCTGCTCCTCTTCCTATCCAGCTCTCTGCTATGGCCTGGGATAGCAGGAGAAGATGGACCAAGTCCTTGGGCCCCTGCACCTGCATGGGAGACCGGGAGGAAGTTCTTGGCTCCTGGCTTCAGATGGGTGCAGCTCTGGCCATTGTGGCCATCTGGGGAGTGAACCAGCAGATCAAATCCTCTCTGTCTCTGTAACTCTTCCTTTCAAATAAATAAAGACATCTTAAATAAATAGCAAATCAAAGCTAAAATAAGCAGAAGAAAAGAAATAATAAGTGTTTGAGTAAAATCATTGAATTTGAACATAGGAAATCAACAGAGAACAATAAATCAATAATCCTGTAGCCAAGATAACCAAGAATAAAAGCAGTGGGAACTAAAATGGAAAATATCAGAAATAAAAAGTGGGACATGTCTAGAGAGCCCATGGACATTAAAAGGACAACAAAGAAACGTTATTAACAACTCTGTTCCCACAAATTTGGCAATCTAGGTGAAATGAGCCATTTGCTTGAAAGGCAAAATCTTCCAGAACTCACACAAGAAGAAACACGTAACCCTGACTAGGCCTATATATTAAATTGAAACAACAAGATCCTTCTAATACAGAAAGCACCAGGCGTGGATGGGCTTACTGGTGAGTTCTACCAAACACTTAGGAAAGAAACTATACCACTGCCCATGCCTCCCAGCATTGCTCTGTGATACCAAAACCAGACAAGCACATGGCAAGAGCAGCAGCCATAAATGTCTATTACGAATATGTGCATATGCACAAAGTCTGAACAAACTATCATCAAATTGAATACAACAGTGTTTAAAGTAAATTATATACCACAACCAAGGCATATAACCCAGGTATGTCAAGCTGGCTCAATACTTGAACATTAATGTAATCATCATGTCAGCACATGATCACAGGTAAGTCACATGATCACATCATTGATGTGATAAAATCTAGATGCTAACATCCAGCATACTTTCGTGATAAAAACTTAGTAAACCAGGAGGAGAGGAGAAGTTCCTCAACATAATAATTATCTGCAAAGAAACCTGAACATCAGACTTACGGTGAGAAACTCAAATTTTCTCACCAGGAGGAGACTGCCGCCTCTCAGCACCTTTCAGCACCATAGTGGGATCCTGCTAATGCAACACACAAGGGAAAGGATGACAGGCTTCGGGGAGCAGGAATAGGGTCCTCCTCGTCACAGGTCACATGGTGGCCTGTGGGAAACATCCAAGAGTCAAGAAAAATCATCCCTGGAACAGATAAGCAGGGTGCAGGACACAGATTAATCCACAAAATTCAATCACTTTCCTAAGTACTAGCAATGAGCAACTGGAAATGAAAATTTAAATAACTGTGTTATGTGTGTGTATGTGTAGCCACATATATTTAGGGGAAATTCGTTCAAAGAGCCTCACAGCTTAGTTAATTTATAAGAATGCTTGGGGCCAGTGTTGCGGCGTAGCAGGTCAAACTGATGCCAACATTCCATGTGAATGCCGGTTGGAGTCCTGGCTGCCCCACTTCCAATCCAGCTCCCTGCTAATGGCCTGGGAAAGCACTAGAGGGTGGCCAAAGTGCGAGGGCCCCTGCACCTACATGGGAGACCCAAAAGAAGATACTGGTCCTGGCTTCGGCCTGGCCCAACCCCACCCATTGCTGTTGTCTAGGGCATGAACCAGGGGACGGAACATGTTTCTCTGTGTGTGTGTGTGTGTGTGTGTGTGTCTCCCTCACTCTGTGACACTGAATTTCAAATAAATAAATAATTTTTTAAAAAAAAAAGAATGCCTTAGAAAATCAGTCATTGGACTTGTAGAAGTCTAAAATTATATTTCAGTTAAGTTTTTATGAGTTATCATTTATATGTGCTTTGATTCAACAAGAATTTATAAAATAATAACATTTTTAACTGTATCATTACTAAGTTTTTGAAGTAGGGAAAAAGAGCAACATATCACATAATTCCAGTTAAGTTACCTGATTAACTCTTTTCTCACACCAAAATCGTTAGGTGAAGAAAGCTGATTGTGCACATTAAGTGTGCATAGTCATGCAGCTGGTTTGGAACACAAACCGCCTCTCCCTGCGTCCACCTGCCCGTCAGACAGGGAGTCACACAGCTGCCTCTCCCTGCGTCCACCTGCCCGTCAGACAGCGGCGCAAGTGGCTGTCCCCCACACCAGCATGGGGCTGGAGAAGGCAGATTTAGACAAGTTGCAGTCGCAGTGAACCACCGCACGGAAGGCTCTGCCCGGGGACTGCTCTCAGCACAGCCCCAGGAGCAGACATCTGCCTGTCCTGGGCTTGCAGCTCCCTCGCCCAGGTCGGGGTGCAGACTGTGGCCTGTGGGGGCTGAGAGAGGGCTGCTTGTAGGTCACCACACACTTCCCTGCGCGCACGCAGGCGGCGCTGTGGCTGTCCGACTCCAGCGTGCGGTTTCCATCATTTGACGTCTGGTACTTTTGTCGGCTCTTCGCTTGTCTTCATAAACACAAGTTCCTGACAGTGTCTCTAGCTCTTCCTCACCTGAGGCGGAGGACAACAAATGCACGACGATGCGGAGGACAACAAATGCACGGCGAAGCGTACATTTCGTGCCTAGCCAGGGCCACATCCACGCGGTATTGACCCAAGTGTGGTGCAGACACACAGACGGTGGGGCCCGAAGACCAGGGCCAGTCTCTGGCCGGGCGGGCGAGGTCAGCTGAACATGAGCTTCAGGGACAGAAGCAAGGCACCTGCAGGCAGGACGTTTGCTGCCTTTTGTGAAAGGAAAATGAAATTAATTCACATTTGTGAAAAGTAGTCACACTGGAAGGAGAAATTATACATTACTAAAAGCCGCTGCTGCGTTGCCTGGAGGTGGCGATGAGAAAGCAAGGATGGGGTGGAGACATGGAAACTGCCTGGCCTAACTCGTCACTCGCCGTCACTCACTGTCAGTCACATGACTGCACAGAGGGGACCGAGGGGGTTCCTGAACAAACGCACCATCTGTAAGAAGTGAAAGGCGGACCTCTGTTACGTATTAGAAATCACATTCGTGTTGACTTTGAAGCTGCCTTTTGTAACTGTAGGATAAAAAAAAAAAAAAAAAAAAAAAAAAAAACACAAGTAATGAGCTCATTTCAACAAGCAAGAGCCCTAGTGTAAAAAAAAATGAGATCTACTAGTGGGCTTACATCAGTCCTGGTGAGAACGGAATGAAAAATAAAAAGTGTGAACTTCACTTCTCAACATAAACTCCACTACCCTGGAGATGCTTCTGTTAGTCCACCCCTAAGGGCGCAGGGTCCCAGGAGAGCCCTGGCAGTCTTTATACCCTTCTGTTAGTCCACCCCAAGGGCGCAGGGTCCCAGGAGAGCCCTGGCAGTCTTTATACCCTTCTGTTAGTCCACCCCAAGGGCGCAGGGTCCCAGGAGAGCCCGGCAGTCTTTATACCGCAAGGAAGGAAAGGGGCTGCCCGCTAAACGCATGTCGAAGGTGAGGGAGCCGGAGGCGTTCAGGATGGGCCAGGGCAGGGCAGTGAGGATGGGCCGCTGGGCCCCTGCGGAACTGCGCTGTGTGAAAGGGAGGAGCGGCACTCGTGCTGGCAGGACTCGGGAGCTTCCAGGGCTGCTCTGCTGAGGCTTTGCCTGACGCTGTCAGTGCACTCACCTAAGCATGATGCTGCCACCCCCGACTCTCCCGGAAGTCAAGGGGAAGCACATCCGAGCATCAGTGCTGTCACCCCGTGGCCCTCCCGGAAGTCCAGGGGAAGAACCAGCATCAGATGCTGTCACCCCGAGGCCCTCCCGGAAGTCCAGGGGAAGAACCAGCATCAGATGCTGTCACCCCCTGACTCTCCCGGAAGTCAAGGGGAAGCACGTCCGAGCATCTGTGCTGTCACCCCGTGGGCCTCCCGGAAGTCCAGGGGAAGAACGAGCATCAGATGCTGCCACCCCGAGGCCCTCCCGGAAGTCCAGGGGAACCATGTCCGAGCATCAGTGACCGTTGCCGGGACTTCACCCTTGGTAGCCACAGTTGTGGTTGTGTTTTGTCTTCAGAACGGCACCAGGAAAGCCTGCCCGTTTCTGCTCCAGTTCTTGGAAGAGAAGCTCGAGGACCTTGACGCCGCCTGTTCAACAGTTTGCACGGGCAGCCCTGCTCCTGCCTGCCCCGACCCGTGCAGCCCTGAACTCGCTCTGCCTTGCAGGTGTGGGGTCTGGGGTGTTGGCTGCTGCTGCCGCTGCCATTTGCCGATCCTCTTCAACTAGGACGTGGATAAGATTGACTATATTTTCCGAGAAAACTGATGTGGATGGTCTTCCCTGCAGGCTTAATTTTCGACGTGTCTTTTCCCTTCTTACAGTGAATTACCTGTTTACTTATATGCAGACGGTTCACTTATCTGGGGCACTGTCCCCATAAACTTTTCATGAAGAGTCAGTGATCTCACTTCCTCGACCATGCCTCATCATTAATTTGACATGTGTTCTTGCATTCATTGTATCCCATGTCCCCCTGATAAGGGGCCCTTTTCAAAGTGGTACCTTACCCTTTGTAGTGCCTCAAACTAGATCCTGCTGAGACGAGTTATAATTTGTAAAGGTTTTAGTGCAAAAAATTGAAATCTACGTGTAGTTTCTCACAGGTGTTTTCTATGAACTTTTTGAAGATAGCACAAAAAAAGCAAAACCTACGAAGAAAAAAATAGAATAAAGCAAGAAAATATGTTGAATTTAAAGGGTTTCATTAGTGGCCAGCACTGTGGTATGGTGGGTTAAGCTGTGGCCTGCAGGACTGACATCCCATATGGGCACTGGTTCCAGTCCCTGCTGCTCCACTTCCCATCCAGCTACCTGCTAGTGTGCCTGGGAAAGCAGCAGAGGATGGCCCATGTGGGAGACCTGGAAGAAGCTCCTGGCTCCTGGTTTCAGCCTGGTACAATCCTGGCCATTATGGCCATTTGGGGAGTGAACCAGCAGATGGCAAGTTTCTCTCCCTCTCTCTGTAACTCTACCTTTCAAATAAAGAAATAAATCTTTTTTAAAGAAAAAGGTTACATTATAGGTGAGAGATATACATATATAAAATCTAAGAAAAATGTTGAATTCTAATGATTATGAACTTATAATTGTGTGTGTGTTCCCATCTGTGCCTGCTAAGAGGGCCTAGGCACTGTGCCAATCTAGAAGAGTGGGCACACGCAATACCCAGGTCTCAGGTCTCGGTGCATTCTCCATCAAAAGGGAGAACCGGCCAACTCCAGACATGGACACGATGAGCTGAAGGTATGTTCTTGGTTCAGAAATGAGAGAAACTTTAAGAGACTACAGTAGTGCATTAAAATGGTACCAGAGCTGCCTGAACACTCAGGTTCTCATAGGCAAATGTCAGACTATTTGAAAATCAAAAACAATAATGACTTTAAGAGGCTGCAAAACATGGAAAAGTTAAGATCAAAAATCCTACAGCAATATAAAGAGTGAAGATGTAAACTAATAATCTGGAAGAAACTCAGTAAATTTACTGTTGCAATGACACAGAAAGGTTGATTCAGGCTAGGACTTGTGCTGCGTTCAGAACACAAGTGTGGGGCACAAGGAGGTTCCGGTCCCAGCACCATGCACTGGGAGGCAGTGTTACTCTCATTCCGTGGGGGCGGTCACTGGGGCGAGGACAAGGAGTTAGTCCAAGATCACGTAACTACCCCGGAGCAGAGCCAGATAGTTCATGTATGTTTACCTAGAGACAAGACTTCTAAGTACCTGATTCTACCAATACAGGCTTTCTAGGCATTTATGTTGCACCTTCTGTGTACAAAGCATACTGACAAATGTTGGGATGACTTAGAAGCAGATCGTGTCTCCCAAATTAAACTCCGCCAAGCAAGATGAAACTGGGATCTGGGAGTCGTTCGAAACGAGTGGATTATTTTTTTTTAATAAAAAAAATTGTATTTACTTAGAAGCATTCATAATGTCAACAAAACAGCTGCAACTTTTTTTTTTTTTTGCAATTACAGAGTGGTATTCAGTTAACAGAACAACAATTATTTCGTATAACTACCGTCCCCATATATAACTAATTTGTGCTGTGCACCAACAAGAACCTGCTTTAAATTTCCATGCCAGCCGGCGCCGCGGCTCACTAGGCTAATCCTCCGCCTAGCGGCGCCGGCAGACCGGGTTCTAGTCCCGGTTGGGGCGCCGGATTCTGTCCCGGTTGCCCCTCTTCCAGGCCAGCCCTCTGATGTGGCCAGGGAGTGCAGTGGAGGATGGCCCAGGTGCTTGGGCCCTGCACCCCATGGGAGACCAGGAAAAGCATCTGGCTCCTGGCTCCTGCCATCGGATCAGCGCGGTGGCGGCCATTGGAGGGTGAACCAACGGCAAAGGAAGACCTTTCTCTCTGTCTCTCTCTCTCACTGTCCACTCTGCCTGTCAAAAAAAAAAAAAAAATTTCCATGCCAATTTACAACCCCCATACTGTACCAGGCAAGGTTAATGGCTATTGAAAATACCACCAGGACAGGGCTATCTAAAGACACATTCGGTAGTGTGTTAACTATACAAAAAAAGACACTGTACAGTTTAAAAACAAATCTTACACAGCCTTACATTTCAATTTTTTTTCTTTAAAAGGAGTGAGTTGTGTACAGGGGGGTTAAATGCTTTATAGACAAGAAAAAAAAAACTGCGCTAGAACCAACTTATTCATCATCATCATCTTCTTCTTCATCTTCATCTTCCTCGTCTTCCTCTTCCTCCTCATCCTCTTCGTCTTCTTCATCCTCCTCCTCTTCCTTCTTTTTCTTGCTCTTTTCAGCCTTGACGACTCCCTTTTTCGCTGCATCAGGTTTTCCTTTAGCTCGGTATGCAGCAATATCCTTCTCGTACTTTTCCTTCAGTTTGGCAGCCTTCTTCTCGTAGGGCTGCTTGTCATCTGCAGCAGTGTTATTCCACATCTCTCCCAGTTTCTTTGCAACATCACCAATGGACAGGCCAGGATGCTCTCCTTTGATTTTGGGGCGATACTCAGAACAGAACAAGAAAAAGGCCGAAGGAGTCCTCTTGGGCGCATTGGGATCCTTGAACTTCTTTTTTGTCTCCCCTTTAGGAGGGATATAGGTTTTCATTTCTCTTTCATAACGAGCCTTGTCCGCCTTTGCCATGTCTTCAAATTTTCCCTTCTCTTTAGCAGACATGGTCTTCCACCTCTCTGAGCACTTCTTAGAAAACTCTGAGAAGTTGACGGAAGCATCTGGGTGCTTCTTCTTATGCTCCTCCCGGCAAGTTTGCACAAAGAATGCATATGATGACATTTTGCCTCTCGGCTTCTTAGGATCTCCTTTGCCCATGTTTAGTTATTTTTCCTCAGCGAGGCACAGAGTTGCCCAGTGCCCGTCCGGCTCTCACTTGAAACGAGTGGATTATTAAACCTGGAGGTGTCAGAGGGAGAAGAGCAGAATGCCGGGCCACTCCCCTATCACAACCTTCAGGGGCTGGCCCCTTTGCCCACTGACTGGCCTGAAAACAACCCCAAAAAGCATCAGTTACTCCACTTGGACGTATGGGAAGGCTAGTTTTTAGCTTGAAGTTCTGTAGATTAATTTCTTCTTAAAATGTTGCAGATGAAACTGGTCCATCTCTTGGATGACTTCGCACATTATAATTAAACATATTTTGCCTGTTTGAGCACATTATAAAAGGCTTAGAAACAAAGAAAGAAGGAAAATGAGAATTTTGGCAAACAGATGAAGTTCAAAGTTCAAAGCCTTTATTTAGACTGCAGTAATTACCGATGTTTGAATTTCATTGTAGTTCTTTTTGATATTTGAAATTTAGATGGAGATTTGGAAGCAAAGCAATTGTTCGTATTGGAATTAGGTGTATGAACCTCAACAAAAAAGCCACTGACTAAGAAGCCATTTGTCTCAGCTCACACTGGATATCTTTCTGATACTCATTGTGTCACACTGTTGAGCTCATATGCAGAGGGAAGGGCAGATGTGACACCTTGGTTGACCAGTTGGTGCTGCTGACTGGGCGCTGCAGAGGACTTTGGTCTCCTGGCAGACTGACAGACCCCTCCCTGCACATGCTCAGTGGTGCCTCTCCACAGGTGGTCCCCTGGCCATGGTGTCCTTCACCTGGGAACTGAGCAAAGCAATGTGCAGGCGGCATCCTGTGCCTGGGAGTCAGAAGTTCAGGGGCAGACCCTGAGCCAGCATTTCACAGACTGCAAGTGTCCAAACTTGGAAACCTGCTCCAAGAGGAGGGCGTTACACCGGCTTGTGCGCCTTCAAGCAGTCTGCGTGTTGAAGCTTTGTCATGAAGAACAAGAGTGGTTCCGTGAAGGTTTCAGTTAATCGTGCTTTCTCTATGGTTACTTAGAAATAATTAAATCAAACGATGCCAACCTGACCCATGTATATGGCCCCAGCAACGGAAGAGCCTGTTAATGAAAAATAGCAGTGTTGTCATAAAAATTTAAACGCATTGATTTCATTTCAGAGACAAAATGCTGAAGCACTTCATTTTATGACTTCTCCATTGTCCTTCCTGAGAGTGAGTGGAACGTGCTAAGAGCCTGATTGCCTAATTATGAGCATTATGTATTTATGCCCCCCCCGCCCATACTAAAACACATCTTCCGATTTTCAGGTCCAAACTGCTTTGCCGAAACTGCTGTCATCCCAGCTGGCAGGGAAGTGAAGACTGACGAGTGCACCATCTGCCACTGCACCTACGAGGAAGGCACGTGGAGGATCGAGCGGCAGGCCATGTGCACGAGGCACGAGTGCAGGCAGATGTAGTGCTTCTCGGAGCGGGAGCCGCACGCGCGCTTTCCAGAGCAGTCAGTCACTGCTGTGACCACCCGGATGACTCTGAGGACACTTCCGACGGGGAACCGCGGAGACTGGTTGGTGCTTCTGCTTTTCTTGGTAACAAACACTGCAAGAGAAGGCAACGGATGTATTCCACACACCATCAAGGACCTTGGGCATAAAATCCCTCTCTAAATAAATGTGCTATTTTCACAGTAAGTACCCGAACGTGCACTATTATATATTAAATGTATTTCTATAACCCCTTGATTAGAGAGCGTATATAAATGTTTTCTAGAGGTACAGATTAAAAACACTGTGTTGTCAACCGTCCTCGCCGTGTGCCTGCATGTCTGTCAGTTCTAAGCCCAGCGAGGCGGGCGTTCACGAGGGCTGGGCCACCTTCACCCCCTCACACGCAGCAGTGCATCCAGCCATGGGTCACGCACGGGGTGCTTTCCCCTGCAGCCCGGTGCAAATTCCATGTCGTGACAGACACAGACCTCACGTCTATCCTCAGGGGATCGGCTCTTTATACAGAAGTTCTTTCCTTCTCTTAGTAACAGCCCACGTTTCAGTTTCTTTCTCCGTCATTTGGAAAGTGCAAGGCTGAAGATGACTAACACACTGTTCTTACTGCTTCCCAAGTTCCTCCATTGTGGACCACAGCTAAATGCACACATACTTCTTATTACATCACTCTGTTCTAGAATTGACTTGGATTCATTCCTTAAACTGAGGAACAGTCGGCTGGAAGGTCTCCGTTCCCACTCCAGGAGCATGCAGGGAAGCAGGGACGGTTCCCTCGATGCAGCCAAGTTCAGGGAACTGAACTCTGGATGAGCTTGCACTTCAAGTCCAAGTGCGGTACAGAAACCTCGGCTGCCAGTTGAGCTTCTCGCATTTCCCATAGGAATGAGCCATCTCCTCTCCCTACAGTGCACAGTAAGATCCCCAGTGACCGCCCTGTGCCAGCCATTCTCCAAGAGCAGGGCGACCAGCAGTCCTGTCCACCTAAGTTAAAATACACACACTTGAAGGCCAAGTGCACTCCACGGCTTGCTTGTTACACAGGGTTCCAGACTTTGTTTTCCGTTCACTTGGACAGGGAACAAAAGAAGCTACTGGAAGCTCTGACGCTTTGATCCATGCATGTCACAGGATAGCCCACCGTGGCTGATCGCACCAGCACTTAGGGCACTGAGGAAAGAAGTGTTCGTAGGTGCAGACATAGAGTGAAACAGGAAACTTAGAAACATTTGAAGCCCTTAAAATGCTTTGCATACATTGTTACTCCTAAATTGTGTATTTATCAGCTATTACGTATGAAGTAATTGGATGACAGAAAGCACTAAGGTGTGGCTTCTTGCCTTCTTGCCCGTTGGTCTCTGCACGACAGGAACGTGAGGTTGCAGCGTCCTGTGTTGAGAGCCTGACCAGCGCTCCGCCGATTGGGGTGGGAATGGCCTCCTGAAACGCACGCAGAGAACACAGCAGATGGTGAAAACACACGAATGGTGGTCAGTGCTTAAAGACCACTTAATCTTCAAGGGAACATGGACACATCTGTCACTGCTGAACCCCAAGGCTCAACCCCAAAGACTTTACCCAGCCTAATGCTGCCACTAACTCTGAACCATCACGCATTTGCATATGCTCTAGCTAATTTTCATCTCATTTGTAAAGAAAGTGGGAGTCAAATGGACCATATGCACACAGACTGCATGAACGCACTCAGGGAAATTATTAGCTAATTGCTCAGGTGTGATCAGCTTTCCACGACTTAACTGTCAGTATTAAAGACTGAGACATCGGCCATTCCTCCATCTTACAAGGGTACATTTTGTTGAGACAAGGTTACATAAAATTGTCATTTTGCCAACAGATAGCACTAGCCCGCGTGTGGGTGGGCCATTATCTGCCTCATAGAGTGGACATCTTCTCTCACCTGCACAGGATGCTGTCAGACCCCGCCCATGTCGTCCACAGCCTGTTTCCCTCGCTAGTGCAATCCCTACGAGAATAGGCAGTGAGAGCTGAAATAACCACAGTGGTCTCTGCATGCTATGAGAACGTCAGAAAACTGGGTCTTTGTTTGCTTATGTAGAGAATGAACATGGTGTCACCTGGAAGATCCACAGACCTTCCCTGGATCGACACTGGTCTCAAGCAGTAAACCTTGTATTTTCTCTGAGGAAAACATTTCCATTTAAAAATATGCATCATTACAATAAAGGAGCTTGATACAAAAATGTTATTTCCTAAATATCTTTTTTAGTAGGTTGCAAATTATGGCCAATTGATACCTTAAGACATATACAGATATGTTGAAAACAACAACACAAGGGCAGACATTCTGGGTAAACCACCTGTCGGGACCCCAAGTCCCATATCGGAGTGCCTGGGATGGAGTCTTTCCTCTGCTTCTCATCTAGATTCCTGCTGATGCACACTCTGGGAGGTAACCGGCAGCAGCTGATTGTCTCAAGGACTTGGGAATCTGCCACCCACATGGGAGACCAGTGGAGGTCCTGGCTCCCAGATTCATTCTGGCCCAGTACTGGCTATTGCAGGCATTTAGGGAATGAGCCAGCAAATAGTAGATTTCTCCTATCCATCTCTCTCTCTCTCTCTCTCTCCCTCCCTCCCTCCCCTTCCCCTCTCCCTCTCTCTCCCTCTCCCTGCTCTGTTTCTCTCAACCTACTGAACTGAGAATCAAAATGTGCCTTCTAATTAAGTCAAGAAATTAATGTTTTAGTACAGTAAGCAGCACATCTACAGAAAGACAAATGAACTATCACAAGAGATAGTAAAGGGACTGGCTAATTAGAGCATGAAATGGTTGAAATTTAGAAAATACAGAGTTGTGTTAGAAACCTTTAAAACTGCTGGTGCCACGGCTCACGTGGCTAATCCTCCGCCTGTGGCGCTGGCACCCCGGGTTCTAGTCCCAGTCGGGGCTCCAGATTCTGTCCCGGTTGCTCCTCTTCCAGTCCAGCTCTCTGCTGTGACCCGGGAGTGCAGTGGAGGATGGCCCAAGTGCTTGGGCCCTGCACCCGTGTGGGAGACCAGGAGGAAGTACCTGGCTCCTGGCTTTGGATCAGCGCAGTGCGCCGGCTGCAACACACCAGCCATAGCGGCCACTTGGGGGGTGAACCCACGGAAAAAGGAAGACCTTTCTCTCTCTCTCTCTCTCACTGTCTAATTCTGCCTGTCAAAAAAAAAAAAAAAAAAAAAAAAAAAAACCTTTAAAACTTTGAGAAGAATGACTCAAAACTCAAAAACTTCATTACATAAAAACACCCTTCTGAAAGAAAATAATAAAAGTAGGCTTTGGGTGAGGTAATTTTCCTTCAAACGTATTTTCAGAATTCTTTCATTTTTATAGCTGGTAGCTTTTCTTTCTACACATGCATGCATCTGTACAAATGATTAAATGTACTCACTGAGACCTACAACGTACACAGAAACATGAGCAGGATCTGAATAAACAAAGACAAATGCACCAATGCATCACTGGGCGAAACTCAGAAACCCAAGGAAGTTGCCCTCAGCAGTAAAGGGTGTCTGGGGTGGCGGGAGACTCTGCCATACTGATTTCCCCATGTAAAGTCTGTGACCACTTGCACATAGCTATAAACACCAGTGTATGCATAGACACGTGTGTACAACGACATCATGTGCCAGTTACCATCTGGATTTATTTTTGAAGGAATTTTAAATGCTCCTTACATCCAGTATTTCAAAATTCAAAAGCAAAGTATTGTGAATGGCACCACTTCCCGCGTATGTGTAATGCATTACAAAGAACAAATGCTATAAAACCACAGTGCTCGCTCTCGACAGACTGACAGTGTTCTAAAAGACTGCGTTTGCTGCACGTGTGAGTCGCAGTTTCCTATGGATTGCGGACAGTCAGGATGGAAGTCAGTTTTCCAAGCCGATCCATGTCCTGCGTCCTAACAGGTGCGCGGGTCAGACCTCAGTTTTATCTCCCAGGGGTAACATGACCAATGAATCACCAGTGTTTCTCCTTTTCTGACAGAGGGAGGACTTGATGTTCAGTGCTGCACATTCCACAAGCAACTCCAGCTGGGGTAAAAGAGAGCAGGCACTGACCAAAGAGGAAGGTTCCAGATGCTCTCAGGAGACAGGGAGGGGACGGCTGGCTGGAGGACGAGACAGGCCTTGAAAGGTGAATGCAGGTTGTGCCCTCCTGGCCTGAGCCTGACTCCAAATCCGTGGGGCCACAGTCTCCTGACACCAAGGCCAGAGCGTCCCCCCACATCACAGACCGTGGGGCCACAGCTCCTGACACCAAGGCCAGAGCGTCCCCCCACATCACAGACCGTGGGGCCACAGCTCCTGACACCAAGGCCAGAGCGTCCCCCCACATCACAGACCTCCTCAGTGAACGTCCGCCATCCCTGCTTTAACTCCCAGTGAAGGCCATGCTGTGTTCATCAGGTGCACATTTCCCACCTCTCTGCACCTCAGCCTGTGCATCAGCAAAACAGGATGGGACCACCGGCCTCTGAGTGGATTAAATGCACAGACCCGACGAGACAGTATTTATAAAGCACAGGGTCCATGTAGAAATGTTTGTTATCTGACCCACTGAAAAAATGAGAAGATTGTAATTAAAACATTTCAAAGAGTCTAAGTGAATAATTTGCAGATCGCTTTTTCATATCCTACCCTTCTTATGTATATTATATATGTCTTTGTTTTTACCTCATATCTGCCAGAAAAATGCTTCATATTACTTTAATTCCCCATGGTGCTGACTTTATATAATTAGGTCCGGTTTGCACGTGTTGTCGGATGGCTCAGATGTCAGGGGAACCTCCCAGAGGTCCTGAGTGCAGGCTCAAGTGGGGCGCAGGAGCCTTGGAAGTCGACCCACTTCCTAGTGCAGCTCAACTCCCTTCAGGGCCTGCCCACGCTCCGTCTCATCACACCCATCTCCTGCTCAGCACACCCAAAGGATGACAGCGCCCACTTCTGATGCAGCTCAGGTCACATGGCCACTCGCTGGCCAACACCAGAACCAGTGCCGATCCAATAGGTGTTTCCTGAAAGGAGAATATTCACGGGAAGAGGCCTGCAAGTCTTTCATCAACACCCCGAAGGTCTGCCCGGTGACCCACCCCAGGAGCCGATACAACCTTCTGTCTGCTACGCCATTCTAGCAGGCTGCACCCCTGGGTCACATTGCACAAGTGGGCAGCAGCTTGTGCAGTAGCCTCGGACGGTGGCAGAGCCATCTTGCTCTGACCCTGCTATGACTTGAAGATAGTTTGTCGCTTCTGAAACTCATGCTGAAGTGTGACTGCCATTGTGGCAGTGTTGGAGAGGGGACCCCTGAAGGTGTTTGGGTCATTTTGAGGGACTCATGCCTTTCTGGGGGGTGGGTCCTCATGGAAGTGAGTCATCACGAGTGGGCTGCTTCAAAGCAAGCCCACGCCTCCTGCTTCCTCTCTTCCCAGGCTCACTTCCCGTTTTGCCCTGCTGTGTTTGAAGGCAGCATGAGGCCCTCATCAGTCCAAAAGCTGAGGCCTTAGACTTCCTGGATGCCAGAACCAAGAGCCAAGGCAAGTGTTCTTTATAAGCCACCTGCCCTACGGATTCTGTTACAACAGCAGGATAAGGGCTCAGACAGAGCCGCATCCCAGCTGATGGTCTTTCAGGCTGCGAAGCAGCAGAGTAGAAGCACCGCTCCCAGTTGAAGTAGATGTCACTCTAAAATCGAGAACAGCCCTGTAAGCCTCGTGCCTCTTTGCATTTAAAGAGTCTGAGAAGAAATCTGTAATAGGGAAGGAAGCCAGCCCGTCCTCAGCCACATGCAGACGACTGGGGGCAGAGCAGAGGAGGGTGAGCAGACCTGAGGCCCTGGAGGCCCCTCCGCATCTTCTGTCTCCAAAGTTTGACTGCGGTGACTCAACACAACACAACATGGCAAGACAGAATGCAACAGACGGTCCCTAACTTCTGATGGTCACACTTAGAATGGTTTTTGACTTTGTGAGTGGGAAAGTGATGTGCACTTCCTAGACACTGTACCTGGAGTATGGAATTCGGGTCCCTTCCCTGTTGGTGACACGCCACCCAGTCCTCCCCTAGGATGCAGGCAGTGGCTCTGCGCCGCAGCCCCCAGTCTGTCCCACAGCTGTGCGCACCAGCAGCCGACCCTGCCCAGTGTGCTGCGTCACCAGCATTGCACGGTTTTGCTCCGTCTCACCTGAAAAGCGCTGCATCAGAATCTGGGTACCTCTGCTCTGGTGAGACACTCCAGATGCCCAGCATGAAAGTGGGGGGTCAGTACTGGCTCTTGCAGGTGACTTAGGACTTTTGCAACCAATTATCTCAACCATTTTAAAGGACAAGAAGTAAATGAGCGATGCGGGGAAGTTGTCAACATTGGTTAAACCCACTGTCATCATCAAGAAGAGAGCTGGGCTGGCTGACGACACACGAGAGATTGCTTGTCACATGGATGGGAGAGCAGACACAGAGACACAAACCACTTAGCCTGACAATCCACGGTACGGCAAGAAGTCTTCAACATGCTGAAAGGGTGCGCTGTGAGCCTGAAACAACTGTTTCCAGAAAGTCGTGCGTGGCAACACTTCCAGGGGCGTCCCAGTCTTCACAGGAAGGCCGTTGATCAGGCAGCAAGTGCCACAACCAAAGGTGCCAGAGCTTTTGGTAGAGGAGTGCACAGGGCGGAGGAGAAATGTTTGTCAGAAAAAATACTCAGTGTTGATGAGACAGGCTTGTTGTCAGTACACATATATTCACCAGGAGTGCATTCAGACTGTGTAACACTGATTTTGGGTGGAAATGTTGAGGGACTCAGAAAAGAGACTTTCTTTTTAACGTAATTTTTGGTTATTTATTTTATTTGAAAGGCAGAGACACAGGAAAACAGAGATCTCCCACCTACTGGTTCACTCCTCAAGTGTCCACAACAGCTTGGGCTGGACCAGGTTGAAGCCAGGATGCTGGAACTCCATCTGGGTCTCCAATGGGTGACAGGACCCCAAGTGCTGGAGCCATCACTTGCTGCCTCTCACGATGTGCACTGGCGGGAAGTTTTATCAGCAGCTCTGAGGCAGGACTCGAACTGGGGACTCCAGCATGAGGTGAGTGTCCCAAGAGGCAGCTCACACGGCTCTGCCCAGTGCCTGCCTCTTCCTCCCCTGGGGGAACACCAGAAGGTGAGCAAGCTCACACCTGCCACTTACCACTGCAAGAGAGCCCGCAGGGCACCAGCACCGTGGGAAGACGGTTTCTAAAACGCTGTGTTCCACAGAGGATCACATGGGCACAACAGCCTCTCATTCAGGGTTCTCCTGGTCTCAGTGCTCCAGGGCAGTGAGGGGCACACTGGAGATGCGCATGCTGCTGGGAAGACCCTGCGTCTGCCGCTGACCACGGCTGCACTCATGCCATCGAGGGACCAAGGTCACAGCTGCCCTCAAAGCTGACCGCCGATGTCCAGCATCTGCACAGCTACTGGAGCCACTGAATCAGGCTCTGGGAGTCCTGGAAGGCTTTGCTATTCTAAATGCTACCCAGAACATCCCCACTGTAGCATGGGAAGAAGTCACACAGCGATGCGTGACCTGCACTCGGAAGCCATGTAAACACATGCAAAGGCTTTAACGGCGACTCTGGGTTGATGAAAGTCAGTAACAAGATAGCGTCAGGAAGCCGCGAGATGTACACATTGACAGGACGCTCATAAACTTACTGTCACTGAAGCTCCCGAGCTTTCCAACAAGGAACGAATCAACTGAGGCAAACGACGAAACTGAAGCGGAGGAAGAAGTTGTACTGGAGCCACAGAGTTCACAGCGAAGGCGGCAGAGGCATTTGCAGCGAAGTGCACGTTAGAAGAGATGAACATCGATTGTGATTCACACGAGCTGACAGGCAGGTACAGCATTCCTCTGTCACCCAGAAATACGTACAGAAACAAACGCAGTCACAGCTCTGTATCTTCCTGCCAACCACCAGCACGTACTCATGGCCAGTGCCTTCACCGGAGAGAGAACTGATGACCCCGCCACTGCACAGCCCCATCATTCACAATTCATTGCAGTCAGTAGGCTGTGTACATGAAAAGAACTCTCAGCATATGGTGTTTTTCCACTCACAGTGAGGTTCATTAGGACCTAACCCCATTTGCCCCTTAGAAATCCACATCTGGCCCGTGCCAGATCCCGGATCTCTGATTTCTGAGAGTGAAACTGAAGCTACAGTGCAGCGTGGGAAGTGGAATAGAATTGATAAGGATGAAAACCACACAGGTTAGAGGGGGGACAAACCATGGAATCTGCGCCAATTCGAGGAAGACCTCACTGCCTCGTGCCCACAGCGGGGCTGCTGAGGGGGCGTCCTGTCCCCTCCTCTGCTGTGCAGGGATTCTTGGCTGCGCAGGGTGCGCTCTCTTATCCATTTTATATCAGGTATGTTGGAGGCAGATAACCTGTCTAGACCATAGGACACTGGGCATAATGCCCCTTGTACACCTCATCCACGATTCTGAAATTCAGCTTGGATGCAGTAGTAAGGACTGGCAGTTGTCCAGGCCAGAGAATGACATTACATCAAGGCCTTTTAATGAGAAGGGTGTGTATCAGGGCAGACTAAAGGAATGACCCACAGTCAACAACTGTCACTGGCCCACCCAACACCCACCACTAGTGCATGAACCCATCTTACTCCCTTTCACTTCCAATTTAAATTAAAAAGTGAATACATTCATTTCCCAATTCCCTTACAATGTCTCATAGCCTTGAGACACTATTCACTCACTGCCACATAAGTCTCCTAGAGGTTTTCACTTTGCCTTTTTATCTGAAAGGAAGACAAATGAAGTGCCTACAGGTGTAACAGCGTCTAAGCTGCCCTAGGACATCGGAATAAACAGGACAGGGGCCACAGGGTAGGAAGTCACAGGGAAGCCACTGCACCAGCTGAGTGCACTCTGCTAACGAGCAACGGAAGCAATCCCGGCTGACACAGGCTCCCCACCTACCATGACTTCATGACTACGACTCGTTTTCCTCACGTATGAAATGAGAATAATAATAAGTCCCGGAATGGGTAGTTTAAATAGGAAAATCTATGTGAAGGGTTCTAACATCACACAATAAACATCATAAAAACCTGCAGCAGCATAATATATGGGGAATGCTTACACACATTAGCTCTCAAAAAATGAAGATATTAAAGGGGGAACTATTCCCATGTACTGAATTATTTTAAAAACACATCAGAGAAAATATGTGGTAGCTTACAAACAGGTGTGATTATTTAGGGAATAATTTGGCAAATGGTGCAGAGGACTAGAAATATCCAAATACATCAATTGTACTTCTAAGACTACTCAAAAAGACTAGAGAATTTAAAGGAAGATGTTAACAGCTATGCTGTGTTTAATAATGAGAAATGCTTAACCATTTTACTGCACTTTTTGCAGGGGCACGTGAAATACTTTAGTCCCTGAAACTATATTAAGTGAACAAATATGAAAACATAAAATATCAAGAGTATTGGCTGCATTATGGTACATCTAACATGAACAAAAATTCACATGAAAGCACAGATTTACCAAAACATTAACACTGCCAATTTCTGAGTTATGAAACTATAAGTGCTGATTTCTCCTTATTTCTATTTCTATTTTACTAATTCCTTGTGATACCATATCTCTTACAATGCTTTTTCCAAATAACAAAAACCTAACTTGGCTAAAACCAGTCAAAAATTGTTTTTTTATTATTAAAGAGAACAGATTTCATAGAAAAAATTCTAAGAAGATAGCCATAATTCTCTCCCTCAATATCCTCTGCTTTTTTTTACTTTAATTTTTGCAATGACATGTTTTCTATTTACTTTATAATTGCAAGCTTAATGCACCAAAGTAGCCATAATGTTCAACAGGAGCAGAAAGACCCGTTCCACAGGGATACAGACAAGGGCTACAAGCAATAATGAAGTCACATCAGCTTCACTCATGCTTTTTTTGTAATCTATATTAACTACAACATATCAGAGAAAACATGGGATTTGTCTGTTGGGGACTGGCTTCTTTTCCTAACCATAATGGTCTCTTGGTGCATCCATCTTGCTGCAAAACACAGGAATCCATTCTTTTTTATGGCCGAGTAGTATTCTGTCAACTCATGGTCAGCTTGGTTGATTCCGCGTCTTAGCTACTGTGGACTGAGCTGCTATCAACATGGGGGTGCACATAACTCCTTTGAATGCCAATCTCATTTTCTTTGGGTAAATTCCCTGGGTCACGTTGACCATGGAGGCCCAGGGCAGGCTGGGTTCAGGTGCAAGGAGGGCAAGGACACACCCTCCTCAAGGCCCCAGTGCTTTCACTGTGTCCACTTTGTCCTCAGTGAGCACAGGTCAAGAAACTTGTCCTTACGGTAGTAGAAAAACTGGGGGCCGAAAGAGCCCTGTGCTGAGTGGCTTAAAAGGACCATCTCTGCCGTACACAAACCCCGTGCTGTCAGGCAGAAGGGGAGAAGGGAGCTGAGGGCAGCACTGGGCTGATACTGGCAAGATCATCAACAATGCATTCTATACATCACTACTTCTTTGTTTCATGGTACATTTATTGTTGTTTTTTTGAAATTAATTCATTGCATTGTAGAACATTTGGGAAACAGTATCAAAAAATTAACACATGGTCTCATTGCATGAGACAACCGTTATTAACATTCTGGTGCATTTTCTTTTTTCTAAGAATTTATTTTTATTTATGTGACAGAGGGGGATGCTCTACCCACTGGCTCATACACAAATGCCCACAGCAGGCAGGGCTGGGCCAGGCTGAAGCCAGGAGTCCAAACTCCATCTGGGTCTCCCACATGTGTGACAAGGACTCAAGACCTGAGCCGTTGTCTTCTGCCTCCCAGGATGTACGTTAGCAGGAAGATGCCACGTGACCCGGGCATGCCAAGTGGTGACTCCACTGCAGCTCCTAACTCCCACTCCGGGTATTTGTTTCAAAATGTTAATACAAAATGTTAATTACTACGAGTAAATTCACATTCAAACTTCTCTAATTAGTTTGACAGTGAAATATCCAAAATGTTACTTACTCAAGGAAAGAAGGCATTTGAAAAAATACTTTATAAACCATTCAAGAGCATTACATCATCATGATGAAGTGGTTTTTGAAGGAATATGCCCACAGGCTGTTTCTTTTCCTCTGGGTGAGAACCTCGGGGTTGTACTTGTCCATAGGAAACCAAATGAGAGGCTTATTCAGTCACTGGTCTATTTTTACAGGGTCATCAGGTGTGTGGTGTAGGTGAACTTTTCCTGTCAGTGTGCTGCACAGTTGTGCTGGGATCCCACTAGACTACATCTGCTGTTCATAAAAGCTGACATCCTTTTAAACAGGAAGTGTGAAGAGCAAGACAGAGGATGTCCCAGAGAGTAAAGCTGACACAAATATAAGTAGGACACAGAGAAACTATTCATTGCATAAGTTACTCATGCACTTCTCTATGTTTAAACTCTGAATATCTGCTAATTTTTCATATTCAGATACAGCATCTCACACTGAGAGGGTGAATGCCAGTCTGGGCTGGCAGGAATGGCTGTCAACAGCATTTGACAGAATGAACTCAGAGCTTGACCGGCTGACTCTCGTTAGTAGAGGTGTTCTCAGGGAAGGAAAAGACCTCATCGGTCTCTTCAGTGGGAAAGTTCAAGTGGTAATTTAGGTACACACAATGATTACTGCATTCCCAAATGTCAAAAAGGTAATTTAAGGGACTCGAAACTGAAAAGCTTAAGATAACCACACAGAATGAAATGAAAACCTCACCATGTGGCTGTGACAAGGCCATATGCTCAAGGTGGGGGAAACACTGTAGTAGGGGTCCCAACTTTCAAAGTGGCTGTGAACTAGGAAAGATCAATGTAGAATGAGGAAAAGCATGTGAAGTCAGTCAGAGGAATCAAACAAGGTGAAATAGAAGTCATTATGAAGAATGTGGTGGCCTGAATATAATGAACACATAATAAAGATAAGGTGGGACATTTTTAATAAAACCTTAAAATTTGTGGGGCACTAATCCAACACAGTATGATTGAAACAATTTTCACATATTTATTTATTTGAAAAGCAGACAAGACACAGTGAGGGAGACAGATCTCTCATTTGCCAGATCACTCCCTAAATGCCCACAAGATCTGGGGTAGGCCAGGGCTGATCCCAACAGCCAGGAACTCAACTGGGGTCTTCCCCAGGAGGGGCAAGAGCCCAACAATGTGAGCCGTCACCTGCTCCTTCCAGGGTGTGCCCTGGCAGGGAGCTGAAGCAGGAGTGGATCCAGGACTTGAAACGAGGCACTTCCAAGTGGGATGCTGGCGTTCCAAGCGGCATCTGAAGTGACCTGCCAAGTGCACAGCACCATTTTTAAAACGCCATGACACAAGAGATATTCTGGGGCCACATGTAGGTCTGAAATTAGAAAGCACTTGGACAAACAGTATTTGATTAAAACAATGACACCATTTTTTGTAAAATCTGATATATTTTTGCATAATAGTGATTTATTATATATTAATATTTCAAAATATAATTGTATGTTTAATAAACCACCGGGTAAGTCAAGATGATGGCCTAAATGCATGCTTTGGCTCCATATACCAGGCTGTTATTGCACTGAAGGCAGTGAATTCCATCACGGGGATTGTAAGATCCAGGGCTGCAGATCACTGTGAATAAAGGAGAAAGCCGTGAGTGGCGGGTCCCTCCAAGTCACCCACGTCAACTTTACATGGAGGAACTCTCAAAGGAGATTCCTTAAAGGTTTCAACTTCTTAACAGAAATAAAATAGACATGATACGAAATTTTTCATCTTACCTCTTTCTAAATAAAACAGACATGATACGAAATTTTTCATCTTACCTCTAAGTGTGCATCTCTGTAGTATTAGGTATACTCACATTGTTGAACCAACCTTGAGAATTTTTTCAGCTCACAAAACTTCAACTCCATACCCACCTACAACTCATCTCCCCTTCACCTGGATGCTGGGAGCCATCTTTGTACTCTCTGTTTCTAAGTGTGTGACTACTTCCCCTATCTTATAGGTGGAATCATACACCAGAGCTTTAAATTTTCCCTCTAAACCTGGATCAGACCAACATCATAGCCTACAACAACTTCACGGATAACAAACTGTTGAGACTGAAGGCTGACTGGACCATCCCTGAAGTTACAGTGGAACCCCTACAAGGCCAACACCTCATATGGAACCAAATGTGATCAGATGATCCATAATGAAGTGTTTTAGTTGTACAAAGATGGATCCAAGTTGGAAAGGAAATGGCACTTATTTTTAATAATCTCCAATTTAAAGTCCTATGTCTGTAATTTCGTAAATGTGAAATTCTGGAAAAATTACTTGGCCTAAGTTAACTCAGTTTGATAGTCCTTAATATAAGGATAATGTATATCACAAACATATTACCACGGCTAATTATGTACAATAAGTCAAGAAAGATACACACAAAACAAGGTCCGATACCATCTCTGCCACTGACTAACTTTAGGATGCTAGGTGAATCAGACAACTCTCTTAAGTTCCACTGCCCTCATTTTTAAAACAGGTACAGTAACAGTAACCAACTTTGTATACATGAAACAGCACCCAGTTTATCACAGGCACTTGATAAACACTTAACACTACACACTCTGGGACGACTGCCTCCACTTACCACCTCCACTGGAGACAGGGACATAGAAGTCAGGTAAGGCCAACCACTCATCTGATTGGTCTAGGATCTCATTATATTGTCCTATATATTTTGAACTATAAATGGCTAGGAATTCAGGATATGTAAATAACATATCCAAGGCATGGCTACATTGCAGACCATCAAAGAAAATTCTTTTGCCAACAGTATGACTCAATCACATCATGCTCATATCTGGTTTATATAATATTTGATTTCCAAATTGAGAAATATTTTAATTGTTATTCAGAGGAAGTAATTTCCCTAATAGTTTCCACAGGATTCTTCAAGTTTTAATAGATGTTTCATTTGAGGAATATGGTTTAAGATGGAAAAAGATACTTGTTAAATTGTTTAACAAGATTTAACAAAGTTAAATTAGCAATGATAAGGACTGCTTACTGGTAATGAACATATTAAACTTCCAATGATATGATGTTTCCCAAATATATATGGGCTCATGATGCACTTTCTCTCAAAACATGCACTGATATATTTTGAAGCATAAAGGTAAATCGTGAACAAAGGTAGTGAAAGTGTTAAATCACTCTCCAAACAGAAGAGGAGTTTGCACACAGCCTTTACACTCATGTTATATGGACTGTGCAACACTGAACAGTATTCACACTGGCATAAATCTGTCTACATTCAAGCTTAAATAAATATGATCTTTTAACAGCTGTTCTTAGAATTAATAAATCTTGTTCATTTATCATGACAAACATACTAATACGAGGTTTTAATAAGGGAAAGGGGGTGAGGGTTGCATGGAAACTATAGTACTACCTCATAATTTTTATAAATTTAAAATAATAAAAAGGAAAAATGAATTAACAAATTTTCATACTACAATATATGCAATACATTCGTGTTATTAACTTAGCATCTTTTCCTTATATATACTAAAATACTTTTTCTCTACTATGTGGAATTGAGGTAAATGTTATTTAAATATAAGACACAAAATTAGCAGACTATACACAGAAAGAGGAGTTATTACTAACCAGTACTGACATATAAAAATTGTAAGAAAGTACAGAACAAAAATCTTCAAGAACACTGGACAGGGAATTCCCTATGAAGAGCCCTCACTATCTGTGTGTACTATCAATGTGAATACGTCTGGGGCAGGACATTACTGAGGAACACACAGAGCACACAGGGCCCGCACAAGCAGCAGAGAAGCCCTTCCAAGCAACACAACACCCAAGGCAGCCGTGGCTACACAGAAATCAGAGACAATGCTCAACATCACTAACTACAGGAGAAGGCAAATCAAGGTATAACCAGATCACCATACTCAGTAGGACAGACACTACAAAAACTACACGGCAGAAAGTCACAGGCTACTGGATGCCAAAAGTAAGAGGACAAATTTCAGACCCCGGTGAGTATGGGAAGTGACGGCAGAAACCCAAGGCAGTGTGGAGAAACACAAACAGGAGCTCGGAACCACGTGTCTAAAGGACCCCAGATCGCTGGCTGCTGCGCCACCTTCACGAGCACGGGTGATGTAGCAAGGAGGTCAGAAACAGCAAATGCTCGGAGTCTGACAGCCGGTCGGGTGTGAGGAGACAGGTCTTAGAAAGGTGAGTCCAGCACATTAGTAGAACCAATCAGCATTCTGTGGAAGAGAGATAAGCCAGATGAATCTAACAGCATTATCTAAAAAGTTGAGGATATCACAAAAATCGTTAGATTGGAAAAGTACACAAAATTATGATGCACACTGGTTCAAAACAACACAGATGTGGTATTTGACAGACAAGGGCTTTAAAGTAGTTAGCATAAATGTATTCAGAGACATAAAGGATGATGTGGTCATAAGAAATAAGCATACAGGAAAAACATACCAGGGAAATGCAAACTAGAAAACATACAGAATGGAAATTATAGACCTGAAACACAAAGAAATCAGAGGAAAAAATCTAGGTATGTTTAATAGTGGAACAAAGACAAAAGGATAATGTCAATCAGTAAATTTAAAATCGGATCAGATTTGCCCATTCTGTATAAAAGGAAGAAAAAGAATAAAAATTTATAGAATGACATGCCACTTGAAAAGATTGTTCAAAAAAGAAACAAAAAAATCAAGCAAAATTTCTCAGAATCAGCTTTGAAAGAAGAGCTGGAAAACGGCCAAAGGCTTACAGAAACAAACACAGAAGAGACAAAGGCAACTACAAATGGAACGAGCACTAACTGTATGGAATTCTTATTTATGCTTGAAGTGAAGGCTTGGGGATTCTCAGTACAATGAACACCTGATTTCTCTTTACAACATAAAAGGATGACACTTTTAAGTGACAAAATAATAGAGCCATCACTAAAAATTCTATTAAAAATTTTATTCTCTCCCTATGTAGTCAATTTAACAACATTAAGTCTTTAAATTTTGGCACATAAAATGTCTTTCCAATCATGTTGGTCTTATTTTACTTCCTTTAGGAATGTTTCCTAATTTTCAAAGTATGAGTCTTTAACCTCTTTGGTTAATTACATCCTGATAATTCTTTGAAAGATCTTGTAAATCTGTTTTCCTAAATTCTTTATGGAACTGTTCATGGCTAGTATACAGAAACATACCTGATTTTTGTGTGTTGATCTTGTATCCTTTGACTTTGCTGACTTCTTGTATTAGCTCCAGTAGCTTTTTGTGGTTTGCATGTATTTTCAGATACATACATACTCACACACAGTCTTCATAATGTTCAAGGAAAATGCATATAATAAATTATACATAAAATTATAAATCATTTTTGCATCAAAATAAACTTTTCTTTCCATTTTCCATGAAATTTCTGAAGTACCCTCTTTTATATATATATTTATACATATATGTGTAAATACATACATATATGTATAAATATATAAATATACCCAATAAATGTAATATATAGAGGATATACAAATATATAAACATAAACATATATTTACATATAAACAAATGCATACTTTTATTTCTTCTTTCACACTTGACAATAATATAAAAAGCCATGTACAGATACAGTGCTATACATCAACATTCTAGCAGTTTTATTTGAAGAATGGAAATATGACTCTCAAATCTGAATTAAATTGTAAGTAGCTCCAAATGCCTAAAAAATTTTGAAAAAAATGAACAAAGTTGGCAGACTCACACTTCCAAATTTTGAAACTTACTATAAAGCTACAACAATCAAAACAGTTTGGCACTAGCATAAGGAAAGAATAGTGGATCAGAATAGAGTCCTGCAATACCTCATACATATACGCCAACTGATTTTCATTAAGAGTACCGAGACCACAAAATGTGAAAAGGAAAATTTCTTCAGCAAATAGTTCTGGCCACTAGTCAAGGAATGTGGTTCACATCATTTACAAACACATGGAAAAAATGAGAGTTGGAATAACTGCTTAATCAATACGAGAATTTTTTTGAGGTCATTTATTAAAATAGAACTACACAGAGCTGGTAGTTGCACAACACTGTGGTTGTGCAAATGTTACTAAACTGTTCAAACTAAAATGATTAATTTGAATTCATGTGAATTTCAACACAATAAAAAATGAATAAAGCTTCATTTGGTCTGTAGACCAATATATATATCTTAGTATAACATATGTGAAACTGATAACCAAAAAAGGAGACAGTGTGACTAGCGAGAAAACATGAAATAAATGCCCAAAGGCCTTGGATCTAATGAAGGACATAAATGAGCAGATCAAGAAGCTCAGCAAGCATCTGACAGAAAACACTCAAATAACTTCACTCTGAGGTATTACAGGCTCAACGTGCTATCAGCTCAAAATAAAGAGAAAACCCCCAAAGCTCCACAGGGTCAACAGTGATGCTGGAGTCAGGGTGTGATCGGTATCACTGGAAGCTCACTTCTCATCAGAAACAGCAGGTGCTGGAAGAAATGGTGCAATGGGTTTCCAGAAATTCAAGTAACAAACTATTTGTCCAAACTAAAGACAAAAAACACATTTTATAACTCCCAAATAGAGACACACGGACAGCAACAGTACAACGCTGAAGAAAGCTAAAGAAGTGCTTCTGTCTGACACTACTCAGAAGCCTGGACTACTACTTCCAGAAAGAACAACAGGAAATCAATTTACCATCTTGCCTAAAACAATAAAAAATAATAATAACCATATAAAATACATGGAAAAATCCTCTTCAAGACACAGGACACATAACCATAAAGGATAACAATCTTGGAGATAAGAAACAAAATGTGAGCCTAAAATTAGTAAACTAAAGTCCATCACTATATATTAATAATACATCAAAGTAGTACACAAAGCTATGCATTAATAACATCTGCTGTAACCCTGTATTAACAATGAATAGGAAATTATGCTGCAGACACTGAGGTGGGGCCCATCAAAGTCTCTAAACTGAAGGGATCATGCTAACAGTTGGAGATCGGGACTGTGCTGTGGTGCAGTGGATGAAGCTTAGCTTCCTGCTAAGGTGCCTGAGAAAACAGTGTAAGATGGCCTATGGGGTTGGGACCCTGACTCACCAGGGAGACCCAGATGAAGCTCCTGACTACTGGCTTCAGCCTGACAATGCGGACAACTGGGGAGTGAAGCAGCTAATGAAGGATATCTGTGTGTTTGAAGCTTTCAGCTATAGCTGTGGATTTGTCTATTTCTTCCTAGTGTTCTTTCATCTGTCTTGAAACTCAGTAATTAGGCAAACAGACGTTTAGAATTTTTTTTTTGACAGGCAGAGTTAGAGAGAGAGAGAGACAGAGAGAAAGGTCTTCCTTCTGTTGGTTCACTCCCCAAATGGCTGCTAAGGCTGGTGCACTGCGCCAATCCGAAGGCAGGAGCCAGGTGCTTCCTCCTGGTCTCCCACGCAGGTGCAGGGCCCAAGCACTTGGGCCATCCTCCACTGCACTCCCGGGCCACAGCAGAGAGCTGGACTGGAAAAGGTGCAACTGGGACAGAATCTGGCGCCCCGACCAGGACTAGAACCCGGGGTACCGGCACCACAGGCCGAGGATTAGCCTATTGAGCCACAGCGTTGGCCTAGAATTGGTTTTTTTTTTTTTTTTATTCTTTTTTGGACAGGCAGAGTGGACAGTGAGAGAGAGAGACAGAGAGAAAGGTCTTCCTTTGCTGTTGGTTCACCCTCCAATGGCCGCCACGGTCGGCGCGCTGTGGCCGGCGCACCGCGCTGATCCGATGGCAGGAGCCAGGAGCCAGGTGCTTTTCCTGGTCTCCCATGGGGTGCAGGGCCCGAGCACCTGGGCCATCCTCCACTGCACTCCCTGGCCACAGCAGAGGGCTGGCCTGGAAGAGGGGCAACCGGGACAGAATCCGGCGCCCCGACCGGGACTAGAACCCAGTGTGCCGGCGCCGCTAGGCGGAGGATTAGCCTAGTGAGCCGCGGCGCCGGCCTAGAATTGGGTTTTTTTAATTGAAGTTCTGACCCTACATCATTAAGTAATATCCCTATATATTCCTGATAATATTCTATTCGAATTTTTCTGTTAGACATTAAAATAACCACTTTATCTTCATTGTAATTAGTGCTTCATTTTGTAATTACTCTATTAGAGATAGAACCTAAAGGCATTTCCCTTTTTGCGTTACAAAAATTCTTCACAACATACTTTGATGTAGTTTTTTTTTTCCTTAGTAAATCATTAAGATAAAATGGTTTTCAGGGTGGGTCACATAGCAAACCTCAATGTGTGCTACATGTAAGAAATACCTCCAGGGCCAGTGCTGTCATACAGAGGGTTAAGCCGCAGCTTGCGATGCTGGCATCCCATATGAGCGCTGTTTCAAGTCCCCGCTGCTCTGCTTCCTGCTAATGTGCCTGGGAAGGTAACGGATGGCAGTACAAGTGCTTGGGCCCCTGCCACCCATGTGGGAGACCAGAATGGAGCTCCTGGCTTCTAGCTTCCGCCTGGCCCAGCCCTGGCCCTGTGACCACTGAGGGAGGGAGCCAGCACACAGAAGCCCTCTTTCCTTCTTCTCTCTCTCTCTCATGCCCTGCCTTTCAAATAAATAAATAAATCTTTAAAAAAAGAGAATCATCCAAACAAAAAAATATTTGAACACTGAGAATTAAATATATACCTGGGAAACAGAAACATAAAGCAGGGTTAGATATATTAATATTACACAGCTTGGAATTCAGAACAAAGATCACAAGGAAACCTTACTGCTCCTGTACCATTTGTTGAAGATATCATCATTTTCATAAGAAACAGACTTGGCACCCTTATCAATAATCAGTTTGTTGTAGCTGTATGGGTTTATTTCTGTACCACTTGTCTACAGCTCTACCCTTGTATTATTAGTGCATTGATTACTATTGCTTTGTAATAATGTATTAAATCTTGCCACCTATAAATGTGGGATTTTTTTCTATTTCAGTTGTCTTAGATTTCTTTCAGCAACGTTTTATAAATTTCAGTGTATCTCCTTGGTTCTGGCTTGATTTTGATGTTTGCTTATTCTAACCATCACAAGTTGTGTTTTCCTGCTTTTTTTCATGCCTGGTAATCTTGGTGTAGATTCCACACACTGTGTGAGGGTGTGTGTGTGTGTGTGTGTGTGGTATCTCCCTCTCTTTCTGTAACTCTGCCTTTCAAATAAATAAATAAATAAATCTTAAAAACGAGCTGCACACATAGAGAACCCTGGAGACAAGGAGAACCTCTTGTGAATACACAACAGAAATAAGCAGACGGGTTAGGGAGCAACTTCAGGCTGGGGAAAAGCTGCACACATGGAAAGTAATATTTGAGGGAAAATGAACAGTTTTACATATACAAGGGAAAGAGAAATGTAGGAAATGAATGCCCTCTGCTGTTCTCTTAAGAAGCTAAAAAAAAGAAGAGAATGCTAATTTTACTAATTTTCAAATGAGAAAAATGGAAACAGAACTAATAAAACTGATTAAACCTCTAACTAGAGCTAGTAGAACAAACAAAATATTACTGGAGACAAATGAATAGTATTAGGAATGAATGAGGAAATATCACTGCAGATCCTATGACATTAGGATGGAAACTAAGAATACTGTGGTCAATTTGTGGAGTAAACTTGAACATTTAAATAAAACAGATACCTAAGGATATAAATTATGAGAAAAGCTGAACAACTCTGCAAAGTCTTAACTCATTAACTAATGAACAGTCACTAGGCTCCTCCTCATCTGGAGTTGAAATTTGCTGCTGGCTCTAATTCCTCACACCCATGAATCACAGGAATTCCAGTTTTTCACTCTGACTCAAATGAATGCTGACCTGCAGACTCTGAGAAGCAAAGGGAGTCAGCTGAACGAGGCAGCGCACACGGGCAGACTCTAGGCTAGTCACTATTTTTCTCTCACTCAGCTGAGCTGTAAGTAGCATATGCACAGACATAAAACTCCGATAGAAACCTGTGCTCCTCTGACTGGGAGAACCAAGGAACGAAGCCTAGAGACACAGCAGTGTGAGGGTAAAATCTCAGAGGGGAGAGAAGTTCAGAAAGTGTTCTGCATAAGGCTCAGCCAAGGTGCTGAACACACATGCACCGGTATGTCTTAAGCACCCTACAGAGGCTTAGAGAACTGAGCTGGGATTTGACAACGCACAGGTCACCACCTAACCCTTCACGTACGTGCATGAGGAAGGGCTCAGACCGGCAGAGCGGTCTTTGAGACCTGAGCTGATCTGAGTCACTGCCCACAGAAGGACAGACTCCCTGATCTGAAGGGGATTTCCTGCTAAAGCAAAAACATCGACCTGCAGGGGACTACAGCAGAACTCAGATGGTACAGGATGTAACAGTCATAGTTTTATGACACAATGAAAATTAAACTGACAGAAAAATCAAGAAAATGTAATCTATTATCAAGGGAAAAGACAAATGAATGGAATCCCAGAATTTCAGATGTCTGAATTATTAAAGACTTCTAAAGAGCTACGATAACTATGTCTCAAGAGACACATGAAAATGTGCTTGAAAGAAATCAAAAGACAGTAAATCTTAGAAGATAAACAGAAACAACAAAAAATGGAAAATTTTAATACTTAGGACATAAAAATTTCACTGAATTCAATAGAATAGAGATAACAACTTAAAAAGTCAAAACACTTTTAGATCAATAAATTAAACTAAAGAATTTAAAACAACACTGAATAAGGCCTCAGGAATCTGTGTTAAAGTATCAATAGGTATAACATATGGGTATAACTGTCATTTCAGAGGGGAAGTTTGAACATGGTAGCTGAGTAAAGAAACCTCAGTGATTATAAGTTTTCTATATCTAACATAAAGTTACACAATTTTACTCCAAGTAAACAATGAAAAATAAATTTATATACTATGATCTCTAGATAAGCAAAAATATGTCGTCAAAATGAAATTAAACTCAGTCATTATGAATGAAATTAAACTCAGCAATTATTATATACATTAAAGTATAATATTAAAAATATTTGAGCAACAAGATAGCAGCTAGAGAGAACCACGGACCAGAGGAGACAAACAGAAAACAATGAACATTCTATCAGCCCTTTAAATGAACAGCAGACAGACAAGCTCATTTTAAAAATGTAAGACTCAAGCTGCCTGCAGCAGACCCACAGCGAGGTTCAAAGCAGACGACATATGAAAGCAGCCTCACTGTGCAAACAGTAAGTATAAGAATGCTGGAGCTATTATACTAAAAACATTCAAGCATAAGAGTGATATGGAAGTAACAACAAAACTAAGAACAACTAACAACAAAAGAACTAAGAACTAACAACAAAACGAAGAATTCACTAGGAAGATACATAGCGAAATTATAGGTGTCCCAAAACAATCTCAAAATAGAAACAGCAAAAGCTGATGGAATTAAAGAGTTAAACTGAACAATTCCATAGTTAGAAAATATACATACTTCACACTATTAGCACCATGATGTATTTTTAGAACACTACAGTCAACACCTACAATATAACATATCTTTTCTTTTTTAATCATCTATGGTATCTTCACCAACAGAGACCATCTGGTACACTGTAAAACCAATAGAGGAAGAGACTGGTGGGCTAGTGGTTAAAACGCAGGTGAAGATGTCTGCATCTCAGATCTGCATGCCTAGGTTCAAGTCCTAGCTCTGTTCCCAGTTCCTCCTTACTGCAATGCATACCTGCAGAGGCAGCAAATGATGGCTCAAGCAGTTGGGTCCCTGCCACCCAAGGAGAGACATGGACTGAGTTCCAGTTCCCTGCTTCGACTATTGTGTGCATCTGGGAAACCAGCACAGAGCAGCACTCACTCTGTATGTCCATCTGTCTATTACTATCTCTCAAACACATAAATAAATCATTTTTTAAAAATCTGGTTATTTAAATGTCCTGACCATATTGAGGCCTGCATCGTGGTGTAATGGGCAAAGCCACCACTTGTGACACCGGCATCCCATATGGGCACCAGTTCGTGTCCCAACTGCTCCGCTTCCCAGGGAGCTCCCTGCTAATCACCTAGGAAAAGCAGCAGAAGATGGTCCGAGTGTTTGAGCCCCTGCACCCCATGGGAGACCCAAATGAAGCTCCTGGCTTCTAGCTTCTGCCTTGCTCCACTCTAGCCATTGCAGCCATCTGGAGAGTAAATCAATGGATTGAAGATTCTCCCTCCCTCCTTCCCTCCCTCCCTCCCTCCCTCCCTCTCTCTCTCTAGCTCTGACTTGAAAATAAATAATATTTCTTAAAAAGTCATGACCATATAAATATCAAGAGCAGTAAAGAGGTTTAGGAAAACTGCATCTTAAAATATTTTGAATTTAATAAAAATATTTCCTTACTGAAATTAATTGGAATAAAGCACTAGTTTTAAAAGAAATTTTATCATTATACATGTAGCTTTTTTACCAAAGAAAAAAACCTAAAAATCAGTGCATCACAGAAATACTGTTGTAGACCTACCAAAAAAAAAAATCTCCTAAAATACAAGAGTTTAGAAAAGTAGCAGGAGGTAAGGTTAATGAACAAAACAATCATTTTTCTAAAAACTAGTAATAAACAACTGCAAATCAAAGTGGCAACAATACTATTTGTAACAGCTTTCTACAAAATAAAACAGAAATCTAACATATATAAGATCTACACAATAACTACAAAAACTAAATGAAAAAAATTCAAAAAAAGATCTAAATAAATGGACATATGATGTATTTGGTTTTGAAAATTTAGTAAAATTAGCAAAATTATACAAATATAAGTTTTACACAATAGCTATCAAAATTCCAGAAGGCGTTCTCTCCATACATTGATAGATGAGCTAATTCTAAACATTAAATGCAAGATCAAATAAACTAGAAAGGGAAAAATGGCTTTTTAAGAGAAAAAAGTATAGGAAAAATCACACTGATATTTAAAGACTTACTAAGTATAGTAGTGAAAACCATTATTAGCAAAGGATACACAGGTAGGTCAAAGGAACAGATGGATAAACTGGTTAACTCCAACAAGCACCACAAGATAATACCATTGCTACAGAACACTTTCAGAAAATAACCAGGAAGGAACAACATATTTTACAAAGCCAGCATAATCTTAACATGATGATGATATTATTAACCAAATAAATATTCCTCCTGAAAAAGGTATAAATACTAACTAGTCAAATCAAACAATAAGTAAAGAGGGTCATGACCACATAGGATTCATTCAAGGAATGCAAGATTGTTTAACATAAATCAAATTACCATACTAACACAAGAATAGAAATCATGACTATTTTAACTGACGCAGGAAAAAGCAATGGACAGAAGTCACTACTCATGATAAAGTCTTTGGAAAACTAAAAACAGCTGGGGACTTTTTCAAACTGACAAAAATATCTAAAAAAAATTATAAAGTTTTATTTATTTGAAGGCAGAGTGATTGTGGGGAGCAACCCGGACTGGACTGAGTTACTGGAATTAAGACTTATTCTATGCATCTGCTCTTCCACAATATGGCGCTGGGAGAGGAGAAAACAGCTTCTACGCAGCTGCCTCTTGCCAACTTGAGTGATGACCTCCAGGAGCTGATCCTGCTCCTGATTGGAGGAGAGCAGCGTACTCGGCGTGTGGGCAGCCGAGTTGGGATTGGCGGAAGAGGGCTATAAAGGAGGAGAGAGACAACATGCACCAGGAACATCTAAGAGGAACATCTGAGGGAACACCTGTGCAGCCCCCGAGAGAGCCGGCCGGCGGTGTGCCGCTCCCCCGCGGAAGTGGGGAATGTGGCAGGGGGAACCGCCCTTCCACGGAGGTGGAAGGGACGGTAGCCAACCCGGGAAGAACCAGCAGCAAACCCGGGGAGGGCCGAGCAGACAAAAGAACAGCACAGGGTCCTGTGTCGTTCCTCCACGAAGAGGGGGAGCGACATAATGGTGCCGTGACTCGGATATGAAGCCTAGGCAGGGTTTAGTGTCATTCCTCCCTGAAGAGGGGGAGCGACAAGTGATAGAAAGAGGAAGAAACAAACAGATCTTTCATCCACTGATTCATGCACCAAATGGCAGCCAACAGCCGAGGCTGGTCCAGGCCAAAGTCAGACGCCCAGAACCCCATGCGGATCTTCCTAATGGGCGGAACTTGGGTGATCTCTGGCTGCCTTCTGAGGAGTGTTAACAGGAAGCTGGATCAGGAGCAGAACCTGCGCTGACATGGGATGCCATTGTTCCCACAGCACCACAATCCCAGTCCCAGAGAAACTCTTAGAGCTGCGGTGGTAGTATAGACTAGTGATTTAAGATGCCTGCAACCCTCATCAGAGTGCCTGGCTTCTATCCTGGGCTCTGGTTTTTTTTTTTTTTTTTGACAGGTAGAGTTATAGACAGTGAGAGACTAACAGAGAGAAAGGTCTCCCTTCCTTTGGTTCACTCCCCTAATGGCCACTACGGCCGGCGCTGCACCAACCTGAAGCCAGGAGCTGGGTGCTTCCTCCCGGTCTCCCGTGTGGGTGCAGGGACCCAAGCACTTGGGCCATCCTCCACTGCCCTACCCGGCCACAGCAGAGAGCTAGACTGGAAGAGCAAATGGGACTAGTACCCGGTGCCCCAACCAGGACTAGAACCCGGGGTGCTGGCGCCGCAGGCGGAGGATTAGCCAAGTGAGCCACGGCGCCAGCCTAGGCTCTGGCTCTTTACTCCAGCTTCCCACCAATGCAGACCCTGCAATACAGTAGCAATAGTTCAAGTAAGTGGGTTCTTGCCAGGACATGGGAGACTGCATTGTGTTCCTAGCTTCTGGCTTTAGACTCAGCCCAGCCTATCCATGGTGGGCATTTGAGAAACTAACCAGCATATGGGAACTCCTCTGTCTGTCTGTCCCTCTCTGTATCTCTCCAATGAAAAAACATATATACAGGAAAATTCTACAGTTTATTTTAAGAGTCAACAAATGATTTGTTTTATCTCTAATATCAGCAACAGGGCAAGAATGTCGTCTTCTCCTACTTCAACACTGTACTAGAGGACTAAGAAATTGCAATAAAAGAAATACAAAGCATAGATATTAGAAAAGAAGCAAAACTTATCATATGAAGATATGTTTGTCATAATAACTGAGACCTAATCAATGATAACCAATGTCACAAGATCCAAGCTAACATTAAAATGCAAAATGTACTTCTTTTTAAATTTATTTATTTGGAAGATAGCAATCTTACACCTGCTGGTTCACAATCCAAAGGCCCACAACAGCTAGGGCTGACTCAGGCCAAAGCCAGGAGCCTGGAACTCAATCTGGGTATTCAACATCAGGTGCAGACCCAAGTACCTGAGCTATCATCTCCAGCCTCCCAGGGTGTGCACTGTAGGCAGCTGGAACTAGAAGCAGTCAGGACTCAAACTCAGGTGCTCCAGTATAGGACATGGGCCTCCCAAGTGGTAGCTTAACCTCCGTGCCAAATGCCTACTCTGGTCAACTTTATTCTTATATGCTACCTGGAAAATCAAATCACTGAACAATTCCATTTACAAGCGGAGCAAATAAAACACCCTTATTCATTAAGGAGGAATAACATTCATCATCCTTATGAATAAATCTAAGAAAATACTTCCTAGAAATGTGCAATAAAATTGTATAATTCCCCAGAGACAAATTTAAAAGGATTTACGCAAATACAAAATCATCATGTTCACTCTTAAGATTGCTAAACATTTTATAAGACAATTATCTTTAATTTTATCTCTAGACACAAATCAATTCAAATTACATTAAATTTTTTTGTGGAAATTAACCTAATTCTAATATATGTGTGTATGTGTGTATATAAATATATAAATTCAAGGGACAGAGTATAGTAAGCAAAGCAATTTTTAAAAATAAATAGCTAGTTTGGAGGACCATCTCATGTTATTTCAAAGTTAATATAAAGCTATGTTAACCAAGATACTTTGGTCAAGTGAATGACAGACACAATGACGAGTGGAATAGAATTAAACAAACACAATTATGGTCACACTTTTTACAAAGGCAACAAGGTATTATAACAGGGACAAGAAAGTTTCCAAAACAAATGGTGCTCATCAGAGCAGACATCCTTGCAGTAGCATATGTTCATCAACATATCCATACCATCATTACCCTCACACAAACTCAACATGAACCACAGTCCTAAAAGTACAATCAAAAACGAAAAAACACCTATACAAAAAACAGAGTAGATAATCTTTGTGAATTCATAGGAAAAAGTTTATTAGAACACAAACGCATGAACTATAGAATAAAAAGTAAATGGACTTCTTCAAATTTTCTTTGAAAACCAAACTGTAGATAGCAGTTTGGGAGAAGATATTCACCACGTATGTATCAGCAAAGGATTTTTGTTCATACAAAGTTAAGAACGCTTTTTTTTTTTTTTTTAGTTTTTTTTTCTTTAATTTATTTGTTTGATAGGTAGAGTTACGGGGGTTGGGGGGACAGAGAGAGGTCTTCCATCCACTGGTTCACTCCCCACATGGCCACAATGGCCAGAGCCAGGCCGATCTGAAGCCAGGAGCCAGGAGCTTCTTCCAGGTCTCCCACACAGGTGCAGGGGCCCAAGCACTTGGGCCATCTTCTACTGCTTTCCCAGGCCATAGCAGAGAGCTGGATCGGAAGAGGAGCAGCTGGGACTAGAATCGGCATCCATATGGGATGCCAGTGCCACAGCCAGAGGCTTAACCCACCATGCTACAGCATTGCCCTCCAAAGTTAAGACCTTTTACAAGTCAATAATGTTAAGATAACTCACTTAACTATGGGAAAGATATCAGAACAAAGTACAAAAGACACACAAAAATCCCTTTAGAAACTAGAAAAAATGCTCAAAATATCTTTTTATCAGGAAAATGAAAATTAACTACAAGGAGATAATAGTATGATACACACACTGGAAGGCTACAATTAAAGAGACTGACCATAACATGCTTTGGAAAGCAATCTGAACAACTGGCACTCCCAAGCATCCCGGATGGAACACACCACACAGCCACTGCAGAAAACAATTGGGCTTTCTTTTTTGATAAAGTGAAACATACACTTACCGTATGACCCAGCAATCGAAGTCATAGGTATTTTCTCAGGAGAACACAAAGACTTGTACAGGCATGTTCATAGCGGGCTTTATTTGTAATGGCCTAAAACTGGAAACAACCCAAATACCCATCATCAGGTGAATGGATAAACAAATGTGGTATATCCATAAAATGGGGTACTACTCAGCAATAAAGAGGAACACACCATTAATACATGCAACCGTATGAATGAATCTCAAAACTGTCATGCTGAGCAAAAATATTCAAACAGCATATACTACATAAAAATGGATGCAAATCTACAGTGCCTGAAAGCAGATCAGTATTTGCCTGGGAGTATATGGTGAAGTTGGAAAGGTTTAAAGAAAGCATAAACAAAATACAAGGAATGGCACGTTTCTTGACGATGGTGATGACTTCATGGTTATATACATGTTGAAGTCATTAAACTGAGCATTTTTTTTGTATGATCTCTAGCCACCAGGGAAATGCAAATAAAGACCAAAATAAGGTTTCAACTCACCCCTGTCAGAATATCATCCAAAAATCAAAAAATAATAAATGCTGGCAAGGAGGTGGAGAAAAAGGAACTCAAACGCACTGCTGGTGGGAATGTAAACTCAGTACAGCCATTTGAAAGACAGCATAGACATTCCTCAGAAATCTGAAAACAGTCTACCATAGAACCTTGCCATCTCACACCTGGGAATTTACTCAAAGGAAATGAAATCTTCATATGAAAAAGTTATTTGTAGTCCCATGTTTATGGCAGCTCAAGTCACAACAGCTAAGATATGGAATCAATCCAGGTATGCACCAGCTGGAAACTGAATAAAGAGAAAGTGATATAAACACAAAGTGGAATACTATTTAGCTACAAAAAGAATAAAATCCTGTGTTTTGCAACAAAATGTATAAAACTGGAGACCATTATGCTTAAGAAATAAGCCCGTCCTAAAAAGACAAATATATGCTTTCTCTGATATGTGACAGTTATTATAGAATGCCTAAAAAAAGAACACAATGTATAATAATGAAACTGAAATCTTATGATTACTGTTTTTAGCTCTTGTCTATATACTCCTGTGGAATAATGGTCTTTCTACATTTTATTTGTTGAACATTATGGTTAGTGGTGCATTAAGCCTGTGATTCTAAGTTGAAGTTATACACACACAGACACACACACAATCAAATACTTCTCAGCCATAAAAAAGAATAAACCCTGTCTTTTGCAACAAGATTAATCCAAATGGAACCCATCATGCTTGGTGAAATAAGGTCCAAAAAGACAAACATCGTATGTTTTCTCTGATATGTAGTAAATATAGAATACAAACAATGTGTAATAACACAGGACTGTGAAAAGATCTACAGAGAATCTACAGAGGATTCTGTCAGTTGAATTTCTGGCGTACAGAGTGGACCAACCAAGATGTTTGACGCAGCTGTATCAGCAGAAGCACTGCCAGTTCATACTACAGGGGCAGAGAGAAGATAAAACGAAAGGGTTGCTGGATTCCTAACATTCTATGAGCAGGACTAGGCTAAAGCAGCCACTCAGACGCAAATGTATGTAGCTGTCCTTCCAGAAAGAGGAGGAATGCTTTGATGGACCTCAGACAGCCAAGAGGTTGACCAAGCCAGAGAGTCACAGTCTCTAAGGCAGAGGACAAGAGAACCTCCCCATGGCCAGAGGGAGAACTTCCGCAGCTCAAGTAAGTGTAAGATTGAGCCACAGATTATTCTCCAAACTTATCATCGAAGAAACTTTCCCTTCAGGGATTCAAAGTTGTTCGGAACCATTGACTCTTTTCTTTCATACATTATCTCCTTTTTGTAACAAGAACATCTCTCTTAACATCTGTGCCACCATTTTATTTTGGAAATAGAGAGCTTGCTTTCTAGAACCAAATCTATACAGATGGAGAGGAATTTTGCTCCAAGATGGACCATATTTAGAGTTTCAACTATATAAGATGTACATGACATAGATAATGATAATTTGGGCCTTTCTGGTCTGAAAATATTGAGGTAAGAGTCTATACTTAGAGTTTATCCAGCAATGGGGTGGAACTCTTGGGAATGTTGGCATGGTGTGAACATATTTTACAAGGAGACTGGACATGAATTTTTTTAATTCTATCAATTATTATTAACACATATTTGGTCTTATTTATGTGATCCCTTTGACACTTAATCCTATCTTTATGATCAGTTATGAACTTAAACTGATCAAATTAACTAGTAAGATGGCAATGAGGGGCCAGCACTGTGGTGCAGTGGGTTAAAGCCCTGGCCTGCAGTGCCGGCATCCCATATGGGCGTCAGTCCTAGTCCCGGCTACTCCTCTTCCAATACAGCTTTCTGCTGTGGCCTGGAAAAGCAGTAGAGGGTGGCCCAAGTCCTTGGGCCCCTGCACCCATGTGGGATACCCGGAAGAAGCTCCTGGCTCCTGGCTTCAGATTGACGCAGCTCTGGCCATTGTGGCCATGTGGGTAGTGAACCAGCGGATGGAAGGCCTCTCTCTCTGTGTCTACCTCTCTTTTTTTTATCTTTCAAATAAATAAAATAAATCTTTTTAAAAAATATAGCATTGGTACCTGACAATTTAATGGGATTTGTAGTCCCATGGCAAGTGTTTAGTTTTACCCTTATGGGTAAGTCTGAGGGAACGTGTACCAAACTATACATCTCCTCCCTCTCTTATTCCCACTTTTATTTTTAACAGGGATCAATTTTCAACTGGATTTAAACACCTAAGAATAATTCTGTGTTAAGTAAAGAATTCGGCCAATGGTAAAAGGAGAGAATGATCCAACATGAGAAGCAGGACACGCAGCAGACTTATAGAATGACAAATGCCCTAAACAGCACTCTGGCCTCAGAATCAGCCCTTAAGGCATTCATATCTGGCTAAAAAGCCCATGAGAGTATTTTAGGCATGGAAAGCCACCACACTCTGGCAAAAAAAATGACCTATTGGAAAGATCTCTGTGAATGAGATCTTGGTGAAAAGAAGGGACCATCAAAAAAGGAGGTACCTTTCTCTGAAGGAGAGAACCTCCACTTTGACTATGGCCTTGTCTAAATAAGGTCAGAGTTTGTGAACTCAAGAGGCTTCCATAGCCTTGGCAGCTCATGACAACAGCCTCAGGTGATCACTGACATCATAAATAAGAGTGTCAATTGTTAAGTCAACAACAGGAGTCACTGTACACTTGCTCCCCACATAGGACCTCTGTCCTTAATGTGTTGTACTATGGTACAACTAGTCTTCAAGTGGCACTTTATACTCTGTGTGTCTGTGTGGGTGCAAACTGTTGAAATCTTTACTTACTATAGAGTTGATCTTCTGTATAACAAAGAAAATTAAAAATGAAACTTAATGAAGAATGGGATGGAAGAGAGAGTAGGAAGTGGGATGGTTTGGGTGTGGGAGGGCGGGTATCGGGGGAAGAACCACTATAATCCAAAAGTTTTACTTATGAAATTTATATTTATTAAATAAAGTCTTTCTATTAAAAATAATTTTTAAGATTTATATATAATTATTTGAATGGCAGAGAAGCAGAGGTACAGGTAGGTACAGGTGTAGAAAGACAGATCCTCCATCCACTGGTTCACTCCCCAAACAGCGACAACAGGCAGGGCTGGGCCAGGTCAAAGCCAGAATCTAGGAGCTTTATCTGTGTCTCCTAGGTGGGGGGCAGGGGCCCAAGTAACTGGGCCATATTCATCTGCCTTCCCAGGCACATTAGCAGAGAGCTAGATCAGAAGTGGAGTAGCCTGAACACAAACCAGTGCTCAAATTGGATGTCAGTGTCACAAGCAGTGGCTTAACCCACTATACCATAGTACCAATCCCAGGGAATAGGTAAAAATTTCTGAGAGCCAGAAGACTTTACCAGGTGGAACTATGTCCCTTCAAAATATGTGTTCAGTCCCTAACTCCTGGTACTTGTGTGACAGTATATTCTAGCTTATCTAAATCTAAGTATTAAAATATGGATTAAAATGAGAATACTTTTTCTTGTAAGGGAGATTAATTTAGAACTCAATAAATAAGGATCTTGGAAAAATGCACCCTACCCCACCCCCAGCAAATAATCAAATTATACAAAAACAATCGTATGTAACTCATAAGCCAAAGAAAAATGAAAAATTTGAATCAATTAATATTCTAAATTCAATGATATATAATATCCCTAGACTGCAACCATAAATTATTTTGCTACAATTTCAGAAGATGTAAGTAAAAGGATTCATGCTATGATATAGATTGTAAGAACCAATATTGTTAGAATGTCAACCTTCCAAAATTGATCTATATATTATCACTACTCAAATGAAAATCCCAACAGCCTTTTTGTAAATAGTGTAGCTATTCTTAAACTTATATAACAATGCAGTAACTTGGATGAGCAAAACCGAATCTGGAGAAAAACAATATAAAGTTGGAAAATTCACAATAAGAGGTATCAAAACACACAGTTGATTAAATGTTAATTAAACTGAATCTCTCAAAGATTATTATGGTGCAAGCACAATTAACAACTCTGTACCAATATCTACTAAAGCTAATATAATATGACATGCTTATGATCCAATCATTCCACATACAGATGCATATGCCATGGATATATATTTCCCCAAAATATGGACGATACTTTCCTTGCAATTGTACTCATAACTGGTTTTTACCAATATTAGTAATTATTCACAGTTATACCTAAGAATAGCCCAAATAACAATCAATGATAGAATATATAGACTGTCTCTAGCCAGTAACATACTACACATCACAAAAACTTATTTATCACCACATAAAAGAATAAGTAGGAACTTCACAAACATAATTGTAAGTAAAGAAGGCGGTCACAAAAGACCACAGAATGATGTGATTCTATCCACATTAACTTCAAGAATAGGCAAATTAATCTACAGTGATGGATGTCAGATTAGTAGACATTTGTAGCATAGAGGTATTGACTGTAAAGAGATCTGACGAGGAAATTTCTGTAATACTGGAAATTTTCAATATATTGAAATGAGCTGTAGTCAGTTTTATATGCATAAATATATGTATATATTCACATAAGTATGTATATACACCTAGTAGATAATATAATAATATGTACCACTTACACATATATCTAAACTTTCATGTAGTATCCACATAAAATTTGTAAATTATAAATTTTTAAATTATAAAATAGAATACATTAAAATTATATAACTAAATATTATTACCTTTATAACAACAAATTTAACTTTTAGAGAAATAAGAAAATTTAACAAAACACACAAAAACAGGAAGTCCTGATGGCATTATAATCAATAAGTTCATTAATCTTACTATCAACAAAAGCTAGCTCAAATGGCTTCACTCCTTTACCAAGGCCCCCAGGGAGCAACTAGATCACCCCATCCATATTACCATGGTCCCAGGAAGTAGCTGAATAACCTCCTCTCAGAGGTCTAACCCACGAAGGCACACAGAAACGGATGCCTGGCCTTGTCCACCCTCCCTCAGCCCTGGAAGACGCCAGCCCCTAGAGCCCCTGAGAAGTCAGCTGTGCATCCCTGACACTGAGGGGTTACCAATTTGGACACATGGCTGCATCACAGCCCCTTTGTAGCTCTCAAAAATGACAGGCACCTAACCCTGCTACCAAGCATGATACGCTACACGCACCTGGGCCCACTGGAGTGGTCCATACTCACCTGACCTACAGAAATTGATGGGATCCCACACCCACACCCACACCCAGATACATGACACACAGAGCTATCAGCTGCATACCAGCTGGTGGTGCAATCCTCTACACCGCAGCCTGGGATAACTGAGGCCCCAAGACATCAACATTGGTTATAGCTGAAGCTATATGGATACTAAAGCACTCACCTAGAATAAAAGCCCAACACAGAATATCCAACCAACACCCTAAAATATGTATCTAGAAGAAAGCCTTCTATAACTAAAGTCATCCCATAAAACTGGCAGGAAAAACTGGCCTACCAGATGCACAAAAATCTACACAGGGCAAAAGCACGTGAAAAACAAAGTAACATGATGCCTTCAGAGGAAGACAATAATTCTCTAGCAACAGAGTACAAAGAACTTGAAATAAATACGTTTCTGACAAATAACTCAAATTAATAATTCTATGGAAACAGAATGAGAGGAAAGAAGATACAGGCAAGACAACTCAACAATATTAGGAAAATAATTTATAATAATGAGAAATTCAGCAAAGAGAGAAAATCATTAAAACATAAGAAATTTTGGAGCTAAAAAATTCAATAAATTAAATTAAAAATGCAGTTAACATTCTCAGCAGTAGAACTAAATAGGGAAAAGACACAATTTCTGAGCTTGAAGACAAGTGTTTTAAAATAACCCAGATAAAATAAAAATAAAAGAAGGAGCAAGTAAACATTCACATCATGGCTATTTCAGAAAGGAAACAGAAGGGAAAAGGTGTTTTTTAATGAAAGCCAATTCAATGAAATAATTCCTGAAAATTCTCCAATTCTTGGGAAACAAATGGACTTCTAGATCTAGGAAGCCCAAGGGACCCCTAATAAATCCAATCAACACAGATCCTCTCCAAGGCATATTATAGTCAAGCTGGAGAGAAGAGGGTCAGAGAGGGGGGAGAGGAAAAGATGGGGGGAGAGGGAGGGAGGGAGGGAGGGAGAGAATGGGGGAGAGAAAGACTAGGGAGAAGAGAGAGAGGGAGGGAGGGAGGGGGGAGATGGAGAAGAGAGGGGGATGGGGGAGATTGGGGGAGAGGAGGACTAGGGGGGAAGGGGGGGGAGAGGGAGAGAGGGAGAAGGAGAGTGGGAGAAAAAAAGATAAAGTAAGAGAAAAGTAAGAAGTCACTGTCATCACATTAACGGCAGACTTTTCAGCCAAATCTTTACAGTCCAGGATGCCAGGATTAAATTGGATGAAATGTTCACAAAATCTTTAAAAAAAAAAAACAAAAAAAAAAAAAACAACTGCTACCAAAAATGCCATACCCAACAAAGCTCTTCTTCAGAAATGAAGGCAAAATCAAGATTTTCCATAATAAGAAAAATTTTGAAAGAATTCATCATTACCAGTTTAGCCCTATAAAGGATATTTAAATAAGTCCTACGTTAGAAGTAAAAAAAAATAACTGACATGAAAAAAAACATAAAAGTACAAATCTCAATAGCAGCGTAGACACAAATAAAAGAAAAATCAAATGATTCATATTTCATTGTTACTTTTCTGGAATTTCATTTGCTATTCACTTGGGGTTCTTCAGTATACTGAGTGAGACTACAGTTCGACAGCCTTTAATTATTTTATTCACTAGGATCTGATACCAAGGTATGTTGGCCCCTTAAATAAGATGAAAGCATCTGATCCTTCTCTATTTTTTAAAAGAACATATTGTGCTATTATTTCTTTAAATGTTTAGCAGAATTCATCATGAAACTATTTAGGCCTTTAGTTATCTCTGGAGGCAGATTTTTAAATGAATTTAATTTCTTAAACACATTTAGAGCTATTAAAAATGTTAATTTCCATGTCAATTTTTTGAATTTGTATTTTCAGGAGTTATGAGAACTTCACAAAAGTTGCTAAAATTATTAGCATAAAATTGTTTAACAGCCTTTAAAAATTATGATGCAGCAACTTCAATACTCAGTATGTACCAAAGGAAAAGAAATCTGTTGAAAAGATTCACATTTCCTTGTTGACTGCAACACTATTAACAGCCAGGAAATGGATAAAACTAAGTACCCATCAACAACAGATGAAGGGGTGAAGAAAATTTCATAAATATGGATTATATACAAATGACACATATGTGTATATAATATATATATATATATATATATATATATATATAAATAATACGGATGCCCCCAAAAAGATTGAAATCCTATAATGTAGTATAACATGGATCAAGCTGGAGGACATTAGGTGGTGTGAAATAAGTCAGACACAGAAAAACAAATACAGTATAATCTCATTTATACTACAGAACATCAAAAAATCCATGGATAAATGGAAAATAAAAATATAAATTTTATTTCTCAACATAACCCAAATCACACGTAAGACACTTTGTCAGTGATGATACCAGTTAGTCCATCCCCAAAAACTGAACATTCTGGGAATTTTACTGTCTCAATGCAGTCTTTTTTACATTATTTATGGATGAAAACATGTTTACACTTCAAGGATATTTTAACATGAGGATATAAAAAGACATCAGAAGCGGTAAAATCAGGAGTGCAAGGCGGTTATGTAATAGTTTACTGTCAGAACCCTTGTAAAACTGCCCTTTTTGATGAGAAATGAGGGCCACTGTCCTGGTGTAGAATGCTATGGGGAAGCTTACCTGCCCGTTTGCGGGTAAGGCTTTGGCTAACATTCTCAAAACACTCCCCACCATTCTTTAGCCGTCCAGAAAGTCAGCAAGAAGGATGCATCCAGAAAACCAGTGCCTTCAGTTCTGTTCTTGCCTAGTGTGCATTTGCACTGATTGCAACACTTCCACCTTTGTCTTCATGATCATACTGGGAAAGCCATGTTCCCTCTCCTCACCAAACTCTTCTAAGAAATGCTTCAGGAACTTGATCCTGCTTGTTTAAGATCTGCACTGAAAGCTCTGCTCTTGCCTGCATCTGATCTGAGCACAACAGTTGCTGGCAATCAAGCAGGAAGTTCATTACACTTTAATTTTTTGATCAGAATTGTGTGGGCTGAATCCATCGAGATGTCCATGGTGCTATCATTTCTACTGCTGTCAGCCTTCTTCAAGCAGGGCACAAACAAGTTACTTCTGCTCCCTGCAAGTTGATGTGGATAGTCTGTCACCCAGGCTACCTCTTCAATGTCATCCTCCTGTCCCTGTCCCTTCTTAAAATGAGCTAAGTTTGGGGCTGGCACTGTGGTATAGTAGGCTAATCCTCCGCCTGCAGCTCCAGCTTCCCATATGGGTGCTGGTTCATGTCCCGGCTTCTCCTCCTCCAATCCTGCTCTCTGCTTATTGCCTGGGAAAGCAGTGGAGGATGGCCCAAGTACTTGGGCCCCTGCACGCATGTAGGAGACCGAGAGGAAGTCCTGGCTCTTGGCTGCAGATTGGCTCAGCTCCAGCAGTTGTGGCCATTTGGGGAATGAACCAGTGGATAGAAGACCTTTCTTTCTGTCTCTCCCTCTCTATGCACCTTTATCTCTCAAATAAATAAATAAACTCTTAAAAAATGAGTTAAGTTTGTAAACTGTTGATTCTCTTGGGGCACTGCCCCCATCAACTTTTTGGAAAGAATCAATGGTTTTACCAAACTTCATCCCAAGATTCAGCATAAATTTGACCTTTGTTTTTGTTTTAATTTTAGCAAAATTCCTGTTGGTCTAATGAAGATCCTTTTCAAACTGATGTCATGTCTTTCCTAATTCTCCAAATAACATCCTGTTCAGCCTTATCGTTAAAAAACTAGTATGATTTCATCAGGGTGCGAAACAACTGACATCCATGCACTTTTTAATATGTAGTTTCCATGAACTTTTTGAAGACATACAGACTCTAAAAACATTTATCGCAAAGAAGATGAGAGTAGAATAGAGGTTACCAGAGCGGAGGTGGGCAGCCAGGGGAGAATGGGGAGTGGAAAATCATTGAGTCAGTGTTATGCACTGGACAGGAAGAACAAATCTTGGTGTTCTACTGCATAGTAGGCTAACTGCAGTTAACAATAATGTATATTTGAAAATAGTTATGACAGGATTTTGATGTACTCAGCACAAAGAAATGATAAATGCTTGAGATAAGCTTATTACTCTAATTTTAACATTATGCAATGTATGCATGTATTGAAACATTATATTATTTCCCATAATATATATATAATTGTGTCAATCAATACAAAGAAAATAAAAAACAAAGGGAAATAACAGAAATTACAAATTAAAATCATTTCCAAATCTGTGTTTTGTCAAAATTTTATCTGAAACAAAATATATTTGTGCAATCTTTAGTTGTAGTATGCGTGATATAATTTATGAAATTATCAGACATCGGGGCCAGTGCTGTGGCACAGCGGGTTAACATCCTGGCCTGAAGCGCTGGTATCCCATATGGGCACCAGTTCGAGACCCGGCTGCTACACTTCCAATCCAGCTCTCTGCTACAGCCTGGGAAAGCAGTAGAAGATGGCCCAAGTCCTTGGGCCCCTGCACCTGCATGGGAGACCCAGAAGCAGCTCCTGGCTCCTGGCTTCAGATCTGCGCAGCTCGGGCCTTTGTGGTGAATTGGGGAGTGAACCATCAGATGGAAGACCTCTCTCTCTCTCTCTCTCTGCCTCTCCTCTCTCTGTGTAACTCTGACTTTCAAATAAATAAATCTTTTTAAAAAATGCTTGACCTTGGGGTAGTCTTTTAAAATAAAAAATTATCAGACATCTATAATTCACATATTTACTTTTGCCATGTCAAAATGAGTGAAAAATAATTTGTATAATAAACAATAAGAAATATGAAGGAATATTTTACAGTGGAGACTAATATAAATTATAAATAAGAAAAATTTTATGTGTAAAAATGTCTCCATAATTTATAAGCTAACGATCTTTGTTATCTAAAAGAAAGTAAGGAGTAAATAAGCAAATAAAGATACCCAAAGAAAAATAGCAAATTTCATATCTTTTAAATATTTGGTTTATTTAAACTGTTTAAGAAAGTAAACAAATTTCTTCATGTAATAAACATGTCTTGTCTCAAACTTCTGTTAAACATGAACATGATGCATCTACATTCTGATAAGTCATTTTATAAGATACTTCATATATTTTATTTGCTTTATTTATTATTCTGTTTCATACCTAAATAGAGTTTATGTTCATTTAGTTGGTCGGCTGCTATAACTGTTGTCATCCTGGATATATTATATTTCAAATCAGAGAGCAATTCAAGTGTCTTTTTGAACAGTTTGCTTTTTTAGAAGTTTAGAATGGTGGCCTTATATAATAGACACAAAAATTACTGTATATAATTGGGATCTAAATAGCACGTTTTATGTAATGAATTTTATTCACAAAAGGGAGCTGAGGCTTGCTGAATGAATATCAGAGCTGATAACTGCGCAAATCTAATTATAAATTAAAATATATTTTTACCATTGGATAAAGAAAATGAAATGTAGCAAGTCATTAGTTAGTAAGTTTACTGAGCAGCTAATATTTATTTTTCCCTCTTCTCAAAGATATGATTCTTACAATCATATTGAATTTCAACTTTTCTAATTTATTTTCAAGGCCTACCATTACCTCAGCTCTTACTAACTCTCCAGCCCCAGCCAAGTAAAACACCTCACCCATGCTCTTGCTTGGATGGTGCCTGCTCATCTGGAATCTCTCAAATCACTAACAAAGTCTTATCTCAATTAAATTAAACCTCTGGAATCTCTCCTCTCTTAAACTCATTTTCCTTCATATAATATTTCCCTTCTCTTCCCTGCAGTTTAGCTGTCCCTTATTCCTTCATTATTTTTAACTCCTATGTCTCTAAAATGTATGGGCAAAAACTATACATTTGGGTGAACAAAACAGTATTATAGAGATAAAATACTTTTGATATTTATGTATAAATTGATGTATACAGTTTTCTTGATTCTTTCTCATGGGATCTGGTGACAGGAATAAAATCATTGCTCAGGGGCAGGCATTTGGTCTAGTAGTTTAAGTTGCCAGTTAGGATGCACATGTGTCTTACTTTACCAAAGTACTCTTGATTCAACACCTGATGCACCAGCTCTTTTTCCAGCTTCCTGATAATGCAGAATTTGGGAGGCACTGATGATGGCTCAAGTAACTGGGTTCCTGCCACCCACATGGGAGACCTGGATTGAGTTCTTATTTCGCAGCTTCAGTCCCCAGCCATTATAGACATATGAGGACTGAACCAGAAGATGAGAATGTGCACTCCCTATCTCAAATAAATAAATAAAAATCAAATAAAAACAAACACTAAGATGAACATCAGACATATTCATTAAAAATTACCTAATGAATTTAATCAAACAGCACAGCACACAGAATATTATTACATGGTGAAAACAGAGAACCTGAAAAGTGTATTATTTTCCAAATTTTCATATATGCAAAAATTTTACTGATAAAATTATTTATAATTCTTAGACTTAAAGCTATCATTTTGCTTGCAAGAACTATACTTAATAATTTCAAAATTCTTGTAATTAATAAGATGCATATATTTTAAGTCTTCTTTGAATAAAAATAAAAATGCATATAAGTATAGCCAAATGGCTAGGTAGGTATTTATTTAGTATTTCCAGACTTTTCTTCATTATTATGCATGCTCTAGAGTGACATAAATAATCACCAATTATCAAAATGGCTACAAAGTTGGTATTTGAAAGTATTTATTGGTTAACAGCATTTTCTAAGATATATTTATAGTATGTTTCATTAAATTTTATACATTTAATCAAAAACAAAACCAGAAAAATAATTTAAAGCAAAATCAAATAAAATAAACTAAGGTTAAAAGAGATTATCTGCTACATTACTGTATGAAAAGGTTTTTTTGAAATCCAACTTGAGACAATAGAAAGCAGCAAATAATCAGTGGAGACTGAATGAAAGTGGCACTAACTCAGTAATATTCACACCAGAAGATCTTTTAAGATTAAAATTCATTTGGCCCGCTCAGCTCCTGATAATGGAAATGCAAAGATTTTGATCCACCATACTCAACCTAAGCTGACAATCTCTACAGAACTCTCTTCTGTAGTAAGGTTGAAAATAGATGAATGCCAGAGAATGGCTAAGACCCTATATCATTAGGATCAAAATTCAGAAAAAGCAATTGGTAATTTAAAAAAATCAATATTTAATTCAAAAGGAAAAAAAGAGGCTACAAAGATCTCTAGACTGTTTCACACTAACTAAACTCTTCAGTAATTCATTCTAAAAGATGTATCATTTGCCTCTTTTAAGGGTAAGAAACTTGAGGCAACTCTTAAATATTATCTATATTTCCTCCTAAACAACTGCCTAACACTCCTGAACCCTCCTTGCTGTAATTTTAATACCAAGGCCAAAATTAAGGACGTTTTTCCTCTTACATATTCTGATTCACATAGTCTTTTCAAACACATAACCAAGACAAGTGAATTCTCATCAACTTACAAAATAAAATCACAGTTCATTACATACCGCAGCACTCAGGACATCTTGGGTGTTTCAGGACATTCATTCCATACCCTGGAAAGCAGCGATTAATCCATACCATTTGGAGAGTACCTTCAATATAGTATATTTCAGGCAGTGGTTCTGCACGTCTGCCAAGCACTTCTACTTGTTGATTAAAAAATCTCTCTATGAGATTTTTAGCCTAAAATATAATACAATTTGAAGAGGTATTAGCCACAAATACAATTTTAAAATAAAAAAGGTTGCATATGGATTTAGAAGCAAAAAAAAAGAACTCTCAAGGTCCTTGTTTTTTTTCCAGCATTCACTGGACATTAATACATGTAAAAAATGAAAAGATATCATCTGCATTCCTCAAGTATTTCCAAATGTACTTGATTGTATACAAATACATAAAATGTACAAAATTTCCAAAAATATATATTTGGATATATAGCCAAATTCTTTGGGCATTCTGAACTTATCATAATATATGGAGAGGCAATGAGCACTTAATCAAGACTGCTCCTTGAAATTAAATGTAGTCCAAAGAATGGACTAAGAAATTTAATGTACTTGAAGAAATGTATTTGATGAACATTTAAAGGTATATCCTGAAATATTCCCTCCATTCTTTCCACAAAGAAAAATTAAGTTCAAGGACAGAGAGAAGGATGAGTTTTGGAAACAACAGTCAAAATACCACTTGGGATAGCTGCAGCCCATTGTGCAATACCTGAGTTCCCAGATCCTCTACTTCTGTTGTCATCTTCCTGCTAATATGCAGCCTAGGAGTACTTAATTCAAGTACTTATATCCCTGCTACCCACATGGGAGAACCACATGGAGTTCCAGGCTCCTGGCCCAGGCCTGGACTGGCCAGGCCCAGCCCTGGCTACTGGTAGCATTTGGTGAGTGACCAGGTCAATAGGAGATCTTTCTCTCTCACTGTATGTTACTCTGCTTTTCAAATAGATAAAAATGAATATTTTTAAGAGAGAGAGGAAAATACAACATATGCTATACTTTTAGCTCTATGTTCTAATAATTATGGTCATAAAATAACTAAGCAATCATTTCTGATAATAATTACCTTTATATTTGTAATAATTATACTGGTTTTACACCTAAAATTAACAAGAGGCTGATACTTTTTTTTTTTTTTTTTTTTGACAGACAGAGTGGACAGTGAGAGAGAGAGACAGAGAGAAAGGTCTTCCTTTGCCGTTGGTTCACCCTCCAATGGCCGCCGTGCTGCGGCCGGCGCACCGCGCTGATCCGAAGGCAGGAGCCAGGTGCTTCCTCCTGGTCTCCCATAGAGTGCAGGGCCCAAGCACTTGGGCCATCCTCCACTGCACTCCCAGGCCACAGCAGAGAGCTGGCCTGGAAGAGGGGCAACCGGGACAGAATCCCGCGCCCCGACCGGGACTAGAACCCGGTGTGCCGGCACCGCAAGGCAGAGGATTAGCCTGTTGAGCCACGGCGCCGGCTGTGGCTGATACTTTTCTATGACTGCTAATCTCTATGTATTCAAGCATGAAGTAAGATCATAAGTTCAAACACTCTGTTAGTTTGAGTTTTGCTGCACTCCTACCTGCACTTCCATGTTACTTAGGAGTTCAGGTAAATGAACATGTGCCACCCTGTTGTCCAATAGTTCCCAAATACTTTATTTCCTTTGCACCAGTGTAGTTACCCTGGTAACAGGCAGAAGGTCCCTTTGGGGAAGGATAAAACTTAATTGTCTAAATTTCTGACAGTGTACCAAGAGAGACCTGGCTGCTCCTTCATTCAAGGGGTGCTGAGACTATGCACTGGCTGCAGTCTAGGAACTGCCTCAGGAGCCCTGAGTTTGTGTTCTGAGGATTTGAGTTAGACTTTGGTTCACTAGACATAGAACTTTTCTACTTACACTGTTCAAGTAAGAATTCAGTGTGCTTCCTGTTTTACTTCTAGCAATGGATGAACTGGCCAACACCAAAGGTCTGCACATCAGACTTTCTGGTCACTGTTTTGACTCTGCCAGCCTACCTGGTTAACTCCTCCACTTGGTCTCCTCCACCATGGAACCCAATGACTTCCACTGAGTTTGAGCATCAACAGTGAATGCAACATCCTACTTAGTAAGCCCATTTCAATAAAGTAAGCCTGATGCAACTTGATGTTCCTTCTGTCATTATCTCATACTCATCCCACACACATTCCATAAACCTGTGCTTGTAGAAGTTATAAAACTCAAGTACTTCTTTTAGAGTTTAGTGTACTTTCTTATGTGTTGTACTTTGGACTTCACCTTTAGAGACTTGTTGGAACTTAATCCTCTCAGAGAGAGGTGGAAAGTCTGACACCATGGTTAGAAAGGCGTTTCCAACACTGAATCTGGAGATTCCACTAGGGGACAGAAAGATGAATTCCAGTGGCAAAGAAGACACCTCAAAATATAAGAACACAATGTCCTCAAATTTTATCAGGATTTTCTGACACATCCCCTCCCCAAATTAGAGGACCCATTCTTCCCAAAGCAATGCCCTCATTTTAACAGCAGACACCCTATGAGACTGAGAGGTCAACTTGCCTGGTAATTCAATTAATTGATAGATGAGATTCTGCATGTGGTTTTCATTCAGTCCTGAAGCTATAAAAGTTAAGGGTCTCTGTCTCCTTCAGAGAACACCTAGAAAATCTTAGGTTATTTATGTGGTACTTGAGCTTGGAATTCAAATCCCTCAGTTCATTCTTTCCTTTCAACACTTTGTCTAGCAACACTAGAAGTGAAAAAACCAATGTCACATTCCTTAGTTTTCCAAAAATGTTGGAAAGTATCATATACAGAGTCACCTAGAACAACTAGTTGATTAGGAATATCCAGGGCATCACTCTATACAGAGTTCATACTATGGAATCCCAGTACTTTCTTTAGTACTGAAAACAGAGTCAGTAATTAACATATTTAAATATAATAATGAGACAATTCTAGAAACCCCAGAATCAATTCAGAAAATTTATTCTTAAAATTTGGTTCCTCTAGAATCACTCAAGATACCAATCACTTATTAGAGTTCTTCAGATAAACAGAATCAATATGTGTTTATTATACATCTCCTATTAATATATATATTATATATCCTATTGATATATAATGAATCTCTGATTACTCCTGGCTCATAAAATTAGGAAGGCCAAAATGTCCCAAAATTTTCCATCTGTAAACTGGAGAATGAGGAAAGACCATGGTATAAACTCCAGTTCCAATGTGAGAAGCATGATGGTTTAACTCTTGGTCCAATTTCAAAGGCTCAAGAAGCAGGAGCACAAATGTCAAAAGGCAAGGGAAAGTGGATAGCCCAGCTCAAACCAAAGCAACCCCTTCCTTTGTCTTTCTGTTCTATCTAAGCCCTCAGTGAATTCAAAGATGTTCACTCAACCAGGGAAGACCATCTTACTCACTCTACCAATTCAAATGGTTATCAGCTCCAGAAACTTCACAGGAAAAGCCAGAAATAATGTTTTACCAACTATCTGGGTATTCTTCAATATAGCCAAGTTGACAAATAAATGAACTATCCCAGGGTAAAAGGTTATCTTTCTCCTACCAAATTTTGAAGCAAAATTATATACCATCATCTGATGTGGTATTCCATGCACTCAGATTAAATACTTAAAACAATTATCTTTCTAAAAAATTATTTATTGGGGCCGGCGCTGTGGCGTAGCAGGTAAAGCTGCCGCCTGCAGTGCCAGCATCCCATATGGGTGCTGGTTCGAGTCCTGGCTGCTCCACTTCCTATCCAGCTCTCTGCTACGACCTGGGAAAGCAGTGGAGGATGGCCCAAGTCCTTGGGCCTCTGCACTCATGTGGGAGACCAGGAGGAGGCTCCTGGCTTCGGATCAGCACAGCCATCCGAGGAGCGCAGCCATCTGGGGAGTGAACCAGCGGATGGAAGACCTGTCTGTCTGTCTCTGTCTCTCTCTGTCTCTCTCTGTCTCTCTCTCTCTCTCTGCCTCTGCTTCTCTGTGACTCTTTCAAGCAAATAAATAAATCTTTAAAAAAATTTAAAAATTGATTGATTGATTGATTGGAAAAGCACAGTGACACAGAGAGGGAGGGAGGGAGGAAGGAAAAGGGAGGAGAAACAGAAGAGAGACAGAGAGATCTTCCATCACTAGTTTACTCCTCAAATACCCTCAAGGGCCAAGGCTGGGCCAGGCTGAAACTGGGAGCCAGGAACTCCAAACAGGTCTCCCACATGGGTGGGAGGAATCCAAGTACTTGGGCCATCATCCACTCTTTCCCATCAGCAATAGTAGGAAACTGGATCAGAAGCAAAGAAGCCTAGAATGGAACCAGCACTTGGATATAGGATGCTGGCATCTTAAGTGGTGGCTTAACCCGATGTGGCACAAGGCTGGCCCCAAGATAATTACCTTTTATCAAGTGGGGACAATAGACAGAGTAAAGGGTTGCTCCTTCTGTAAAGTAGTAAAATATAAATTCCAGTACACTGATAAAATATGTATGGAAACTGTAACTCATAAAGTAACTACTGAGAAAATCATACAAATAGAAATAGTCACAAAATGGAACAATCATAGAACATATGTGTTTAAACTTTAAAATTCCAATTACAGATTTGAAAAAAGAAAACAATTAATAATTGCTGAGTGAAACATTTGATTAAAGGATTTTTTAATGACTGTACCAACTTGATTTATATTAAGTAAAAATCTACAATTCAGTATATCATGTTATATTAGAAGGGCTATAATTTCTTCTCTAGACAAAGACAATAAAAAGCAACAGATGATTTCTATTGCAAGATTCCCTATCATGCTACCTGTTCTCTAATGTGGGCTAATAACAAAACTGCTTTCTAACCATCTCACTGCTAAGTGCAATGCATTAGCTTAATAAATTCCAACTTCATCCACAAGCAGGAAGCTGTACATGTAGTGCTTTGAATGAAATAAAAGAAACAAAAATTCTATAAATTGCTCTTTAACTTTTGATGGCTATAACTCTAATGAACTGAATTATGCCCCACTCAAAATTCCTATTTTGAAGTCCTCATCTTCAGTTCCTCAGAAAATGGCTGTATTTGAATATACACAAAAGATGCAAACCTTCAGAGAGAGGATCTTTAAAGAAGCAATAAAGGAAATACAAGACTATCTCAACAGGTTCTCATAAAGCATGACTAGGGAGATAAACACATACATACTCGCACACAGAGGGAAAACTGGGTAAAGATACATCCATGTGTAGGCCAAGGAGACATGCCCTCAGAGGAAAGCAACCCCACAAACACCTTGACCTGGGGCTTCCAGCATCCAGGATTGTACAGAAATCTTCTGCTGTTTAGGACATACTGTGTATGGTATTTGTTACCACAGCTCTAGAATACTCATACCCTAAGCTGCAACCTCATTGTGCAGAAATGAAGAAAACACAAATTCTGGGGAAGTTCTACAAAATGTTACCATGGTAAAACTTGGTACTTCCAAGAACTTCATCATATGTGCTATGCAGTATTTACCATGACAGAAACCCAAATTCTTAATCCTGAAGGTTTTTAAAGCCTGGGGAGAAAAACTTTTAAGAACTAATAGGCAGAATTATTAGGCCGGCGCCGCGGCTCACTAGGCTAATCCTCCGCCTAGCGGCGCCGGCACACCGGGTTCTAGTCCCGGTCGGGGCGCCGGATTCTGTCCCGGTTGCCCCTCTTCCAGGCCAGCCCTCTGCTGTGGCCCGGGAGTGCAGTGGAGGATGGCCCAGGTGCTTGGGCCCTGCACCCCATGGGAGACCAGGAAAAGCACCTGGCTCCTGGCTCCTGCCATTGGATCGGTGCGGTGCGCCGGCCGCAGCGCGCCGGCCACGGCGGCCATTGGAGGGTGAACCAACGGCAAAGGAAGACCTTTCTCTCTGTCTCTCTCTCTCACTGTCCACTCTGCCTGTCAAAAAAAAAAAAAAAAAAAAAAAAACTAATAGGCAGAATTATTAAACGCTTTTTCCTTAATATCGCCACTCCCCATAACTTTTGCATCAGCTAAACATATGGGGGATAGGGGGGCAGTGCTTAAGAGAATCCATTCTTCATTTTGCATTTAGTGACATGAGAACATAACATCACTGAGGTTCAAAGGTTTATCCAGAGGACTTCTGCCTCTAGCTAAGAAAGAGTAACAAGGACTTCCACTTAAAAATAAACAAAAATAACTGAAATATGTTAAACAATGCTTGGCAAGACACTGGATATCAGAAATGAAGCGGTGTAGTCTCACTGCAGCAAGAAACAAACAAGGTGAGTCACCCGACTCCCTTCACTTAACTACCCAGGAGTGAACTCCGCTGTGCTGTTAAGGGAAAAGAAAGCAGGAAGACCCTGCTTGAAGAGCTGGGAATGAGAGCCTGCAGATGCCACGATACTACTGTTAGCTGCAGAGATAACTGGCACGAGAGAGCAGTGCACAGACAGAACCGCAGTGGGTCAGAATCAAGTATTTAGCTGAGTACTCACCCGCATATTATGCAGAATCTTCCCATGACTTGAGAAGAAGCACTCAGAGGGACAGAGATGTAAGTCCCTAAAGAACATGCCAAGCCAGAAATGCTACTTATTACCACCAGGCAGACAGGAAAAGCTCAAAATTCCCCAGTCTTGGGAAAAGCAGACAGAAACATCTTATCCTGGTAGAGAAGAATAGTCAGATTTGCTCAGCTCCTGCTTCACAAGTCATGAGGGCAATATTTGAAACCAGAGTTGTTTTCTAAGTAAATAATGTTCCAGAAGAATCTTCAAGAATATTCATTATACCTGCATTCCAAACAGCCAGTACCATAAAATTAACAATGTTTGGAATAAAACATTTATTGATAAATAAAATTTGTTACCAGAAAATCCAAAACTAAGGATAAGAGTTACGGTCTGCTTTGATCCATGTAAAAATGCAATGATTTATTCCAAAATTACTTCATGACCTGAAATTACTTTATGAAGCTTTTTTATGGCTAGGTCATTGCTTGGGATGCCTGCATCCCATGTGGGAGTGCCTGGTTCTAGGCTTGTCTCTTCTGCTTCTGATCCAGTGATGTGCTAGTGCACAGCACACCCTTGGAAGACAGTCCATGCGCTGCAGTCCCTGACACCCATGTGGGAGACACAGAGTTAATAGTTAATTCCAGGCTCCTGGCTTCAGTGCAGCCCAGTCTGGACTGTTGCAGACATTTGAGGAGGGAGACCTCTGTCTACCCCCCCTCCCTTCCTGCCTTTCATATACAATTTAAATACATAAAAATTTAAAACATCATCAAACAAGAATTCTCTAACCAGTAAAATACCCTTCCTGAATGAAGGAGAATAAATACACTATTTTTTTTCAAGTCTGAAGGCAAATAATACCAGAAACTCTGAGCTTCAGAAGGAATAGTAAGCACAGAAAAACTAAATGCCTTAACAAATACAAAAGGCTGCTATTCTTTTAATATTTTTTAAAACATATGACATACTTAGCAGCAAATGCCCTAACACTGTATTCTGCAGTATACAATACATATATATATTCCACACGTAGTATATATACAATGTTTCTACAATGTGTACATATATACACACACCACAAATCACAGGTGATACACATGTAGTATTACACATGTAGCATATATATTACACTTGTAGTATATATACAATATATATATACACAATATATACAATATATAGTGTGTACACACACCACATATCACAGATGGTACATAATACACATTTATTACACATGTAGTGTGTGTGTATATATATACATATATATATATATATAGTGTGTGTGTGTGTGTGTGTATACACACCACATAACACAGAAAACCACGACATCTTTGTATTTCATGGAAGGGTGCAACACTAAATGCACTATGAGAAACTAAAGATGTAGACAGTGGATGCATACAATGGCCTGGATGTGATCTGTCTCCCTGTAGTCCTTGATGTGGTCATGTGAAGAGGCGGGGCCTAGTGGGTGGCCCTTATGTCATTAGGTGCAAAGAGGGAAGAAAGAAGGAGCAGAACTACTGCCACACAAACACAGGGAAAGGGAGGAAAAGCAGTGACATGGCAGGCGGAAATCCAAGCATACTGACAATCACATTATATATTTAGTAAAAGAGATACGGGGGCATTATATATGGATAAAAATCATATGTAAGGAATACACAACATTATGAAAAGCTATAATCGGTAGCAATGAAGCTTCAAAACATGAGTAAAAATTTTTAGAATTAAAAGAAGAAATAATCCCATAATAATAATTGGGGATTTAAACATAATCGTTGAGTAAATGAGAGAATAAGACAAACACACACACACACACACACACACACGGGAAAAACATAAAACAAGGGTTGATAAACTATAGCTATTAGTCAGTCAGCTGTTTTTGTAAACAAGGCTTTACTGGAATGCTGTCTGCCCATTCATTTAAATTCTGTCTACACCTGCTACTGGACCACAAAGGCAGCACCATGTGGCTGTGACAGACATTGTGTGGCCCATAAAGTCTAAAATATTTACTTATTTGGTCCTTTACAAGGAAAAATTTGTCAATTCCTGACAGATAACTGAACAACACTATCAGCTACTTTTACTTAATTATGAAACAATACATCCAACAACTACAGAATATTCATTCCTTTAAATATTCATATTTATCCCCAAATTAGACAATATGGTAAACAAAATCAGAACTTTATGCAGTACTAAACTAGAAATCAACAATGAGATATTAAGAAAAATCTCAAATATCTAGAAATGAAATTATCCCAAATTAAATAATTCATGGATCAAAAAAGGGATCAAAAAATGGGTAATCAGAAAACATTCTGAGAGAGAACACATACCACATGACAATACCAGAAAAGATTTTCACTACATGTCTTATAGATATTAAAGAATAGTAATACTAGAAATAATTTTATGCCAAAAATTTTGAAAATTTAAATGTGATATGTGAGTTTCCTGAAAAATATCTTACCAAACATGAATAAAATGAAAATCCAAATATATCTAGTCATTTAGTAAAAAAGTATAATTTGTTTTGGAAATTTAGCCATAAAGCAAACTACAAGAACAGGCACTTACTTGGAAATAAATTTAGCAACCAATATATAAGATCTTTACACTAGAAAACTGCAAAAACAATGATATTCTATTTAAAATATAAATAAATGGAAAGGTAAACCATTTTCAGGGATGTAGAGACATAATACTGTAAAAATGATCATTCTCACCAGACCGATAGCCTCAAGGCCTTTTTGCCAAAAGTGACATGCTTATTCTAAAGCTTCTGTAAGTGAGAACGATCTATAATATCCAGGTGAATCCTGACAAAGAACCAGTACTTTATACTACTGACACTGGACTTGCTATATAGACCTAGTACTGAAAAAAAAAAAAGTGGTGCTGCCATAAAAATTGACAATAAGAATAGTGAAAAGAAAATGGTTCACCTAAAAAGAAATTAATTTATTTGGATCAAATCTTAGAAAAGCCATCTATGCCATTACTGAGTCAAATACGCCAAGGGAAATCTGTTTTACTCTAACTTGGGACAGTTTCAGTTCCATACTTAAATCCTTCTAAAATCAAAGGACTCCTTTTTCTGATATATAAGCAATCAATGCAAGATGAAAAAGTCCTAAAGTTCAAAACTGACATAATGACATAAACAAAGACACATGTCAGATTTATACATGAAGGTATAAAGTGCTTCTATGAAAATATTCTTGCTTGGAAATGGCAAACTGTTTTTTATTTTTTTGAATTTTTTTTTTTTTAAAGAAAGGGTCATAAACTTTTATTCCTTTTCTTCTCATTGACTTGCTATGTGAATCATAGTATTTGTCAAATTTCTTCATTTTTTTAACTTTTATTTAATGAATATAAATTTCCAAAGTACAGCTTATGGATTACAATGGCTTCCCCCCCATAACGTCCCTCCCACCCGCAACCCTCCCCTTTCCCACTCCCTCTCCCCTTCCATTCACATCAAGATTCATTTTCTATTCTCTTTATATACAGAAGATCAGTTTAGCATATATTAAGTAAAGATTTCAACAGTTTGCTCCCACATAGAAACATAAAGTGAAAAATACTGTTTGAGTACTAGTTATAGCATTAAATCTCAATGTACAGCACACTAAGGACAAAGATCCTACATGAGGAGTAAGTGCACAGTGACTCCTGTTGTTGACTTAACAAATTGACACTCTTGTTTATGGCATCAGTAATCACCCTAGGCTCTTGTCATGAGCTGCCAAGGCTACTGAAGCCCCCTGAGTTCACTGATTCTGATCATATTTAGACAAGGCCATGGTCAAAGTGGAAGTTCTCTCCTCCCTTCAGAGAAAGGTACCTCCTTCTTTGATGACCTGTTCTTTCCACTGGGATCTCACTCACGGAGATCTTTCATTTAGGTTTTTTTTTTTCCCCCAGAGTGTCTTGGCTTTCCATGCCTGAAATACTCTCATGGGCATTTCAGCCGGATCCGCATGCCTTAAGGGCTGATTCTGAGGCCAGAGTGCTGTTTAGGACATCTGCCATTCTATGGGTCTGCTGTGTATCTCACTTCCCATGTTGGATCGTTCTCTCCCTTTTTTATTCTATCAGCTAGTATTTGCAGACACTATTCTTGTTTATGTGCTCCCTTTGGCTCTTAGTCCTATCATTAAGATCAATTGTGAACAAAAATTCATCACCGGGACTAGTGAGATGGCATTGGTACATGCCACCTTGATGGGATTGAATTGGAATCCCCTGGTATGTTTCTAACTCTACCGTTTGAGGTAAGTCAGCTTGAGCATGTCCCGAATTGCACATCTCTTCCCTCTCTCATTCCCACTCTTATATTTAACAGCGATTACTTTTCAGTTAAGTTTCAGCACTTAAGAAGAATTGTGTATTGATTACAGTATTCAACCAAAAGTATTAAGTAGAACAAACAAAAAAAATACTAAGAGGGATAACATATTAAGTTGCTCATCAACAGTCAGGGTGAGGGCTGATCAAGTCACCGTTTCTCATAGTGTTCATTTCACTTTAACAGGTTTCCTTTTTGGTGCTCAGTTAGTTGTCACCTATTCAAGGAGAACAAGTGGTATTTGTCCCTTTGGGATTGGTTTATTTCACTCAGCATAATGTTTTCCAAATTCCTAACAGGGATCACTTTTCAATTAAAATTTAAATAACTAAGAATAATTGCGTGTTAATTACAGAGTTCAACCAATGGTACTAGAACAAAAAAAATACTAAAATGGATAAAGTATTACATTGTACATCAACCGTCAGGACAAGAGCTGATCAAGCGAACTGTTTTTTAATTATTATATCAGGTTGTACAAAATAATTAATCCAGGAAAATACTAGCTATAAGTTTTTATTTTGATATTATGGGCCAAATATGTGATTATTTTACAACTGAAAGATAGATTATTTCCTAAAACATTTTGCAGACAGGGAAATCCTCCAGGTAGAATGTTTGTGCAGGAACTCAATATAATCAGGCGATGTTCCAAGGCAAATGGACTCATTCACTCAAAGCTTCATGGTTTAGAGATGGTTTCACTTATTTCTATGCTTCTATTTAAAGTGCAACATTGATTCCTAACGTTAAAAAGAACCTAAGAAAGCTACAAATGGATACCACCCTAGACCACCTTCATGGAAAATAGCAAAAGGGGTCAGATTCCTTTCCCTACTCCTGGTCCCTGAGTTTAAACACAACCTACACCACTACCAAATTATCCTAACTTGGGTTCTTCGACGATTTAAAAGCTTAAAGACCAATAGAAGGTAAAATGTGTGTTCAGTATTAACTGCACAATCATTAGCACAGTATTCATATATTCAGAAATGACT